>NC_061862.1:1357197-1696497 GCF_907164915.1 Impatiens glandulifera | reverse complement strand
GCTCTCCCATGCTAGGTTGGCTAAGCATTTTTAGGCTGAAGTCATGAGCACTACAGTGTATGTTATTAACCGTTCTCCCTCAAAGTCATTAAATAATAAGTGTACATAAAGTGTTTGGTCAGGTAAAGATGTTAATTATGACTATTTACGTGTTTTTTGTTGCAGACCCTTTGTGCATGTTCCAAAAGATGAGAGGTCTAAGCTAGATGCAAAAATCAAGCAATGCATTTTTTTTGTCATGGTAATGAAAAGTGGGGATACATGTGTTATGACCCATTTGACCCAGTAGACTATTGAGAATTTTGAAGATGGTGAAAAATCGTTCATCGAGAGAATTGTAGAGTTCGATGAATCTTAAGTTATTTTATAAGTTTATCGGGTGTTTAAATACAACTTGGTTAGGTTGTGTATCCCTTAATTACAGTGAACATTTATTTTTGATGGGTAAAAATAAAAAAATCACAAGTAAAATGAGACTTTCTGCTTGGTTCATCAGAAGTTGGAATACTTGGAAGAGAGAGTTTTAATCAACTCTTTTGGTGATCATGATAATGCTGGATTGTATCAGAAGCTGCTGCTTTGGCTATTTCAACCGCCTTCTTCGATTGAGGGGATTCGGAAGTAATAGCATGATCATGATGAGACCCTTTGTTAAGTATCAGTTTATTCTTGTTGATCTCTTCTTCAACATGTATGTCTTCATAAATATTTAGTATTACGTTCTGTGTACCATGTGGACCTGGTACTACAACTTCTTGAATCTTGAAGTGTTCGTCAACTCTCACAATGTCGGTCTCGTGAATTTGTTTCTTCTTCCTCTTCTTGAGAAAGCAACAGAGTGCAAAGGAGAGACACCCGAGTAGGAAAAGACCACCTAAGGAGACGTAACCACTATGATGATGGTATGATGTCCTGGAGAAGGTGGTGGAAATGAAGGCGGTGGTGGAATGAAGTGGTGCGGCGGAGGAGGTGGACGGAAATGATGTGGTGGTGATGGAGGAACGCGACTTGGTGGGGATGGCGGTGGAAGAAGGGGATGGAAAACCGGGGGAGAATGATGCTGAAATTGGAAAACCTCTGGAAGTCAAAAAGATAAGATCAAATTAATGAAGTGTGGTGGAAATCAAATAGTCACTTTTGGAGATCGATCGTCATAATATTTAATTATCTAGTAGTAAAGTTTATTTACTTCTTTTTGGAGAGTTGTTCCAACTTCTTAGTTTTGCCTATTTGTAGGCCTTTTTGTAATCCTGAAACACAACTCACTTTTGATATAATAATTACTTTGAGCTTTAAGCTTGTTTAGAAGTTTATCTTCTATTTATCTTGCTCTAAACTCTTTTGGTGGATTCCTAGAGTGAAGAGTGTCAATTGATTTCTTGTGGTACTTCATATCTCTCTAATTTCTCGGTGTCAAAGTGGTATCAGAGCTTTAGTTTACAATGGTTGGTCGGAGAAGAAGAGGACCAAATGATGATGAACCTAAACCTCGTCAAAAAGACCTTCGTGATATTGTTGATGGTCATGATTCAGATGATGATTCAAAAATTAATGATGAGGATTTCAATCCATTTCATGATGATAATGACGCCAGTGACCGTGCATCTCGTGGACAACGGTTCCAAAGAAACAATGTCCGCTACAGGTTTTTGGATTTTAAAGTTGATATTCCAGATTTTGAAGGAAGAAATAATCCTGATGAATTCATTGACTGGCTCAATACCGTTGAGAGAATTTTTGAGTTCAAAGATGTTCAAGAAGATAACAAGGTGAAGTTAATGGTTATCAAATTAAAAAAATATGCGTCCATTTGGTGGGAACACCTTAAGAAACAATGTGTGCGTGATGGCAAGAAAAAGATCAAAACATGGGACAAAATGAAGAAGGAGTTAAGTAGGAAATTTTTGCCGGATAATTATCGCCAAGATTCTTTTCTCAAATATCACAACTTCAGGCAGAAGGATCTATCTGTGGAAGACTACGTGGCTGAATTTGAAAATCTTATAATGCGATGCGATGTTTTGGAACCGGAAGAACAAACTATTGCTCGTTTTCTTGGAGGGCTACGATATGAAATTGGAAATGTGGTCCAATTGCAGCAATATTTGACATATAATGATGTATGTCAGTTGGCTCTCAAAGTTGAAAAACAACCAAAAAAATCGAGTCATTTTGGGGGACGTTTCTCATCGGGTGGTGGTGCCTATAACCGAGGAAGTGCTTCTACTTTCAAGAACAGTCCAACTGTAAAAGACGTAAAACATAAATCTTTTACAAGTAAAGATGGTGGTGCTAGTTTTGAAAAATCAAGTGGTCTAACTAATCAAAAAACTTGTTTCAAGTGCAAAGGGTTCGAACATTTTGCCGTTGATTGTCCAAATCGAAGAATCATTACTCTCGTTGAGGAAGAGTATGAAGAAGAGAATGAAGAGACAACACCAATTTATGATGAATGTAACGAGGAGGGAGATATCACTTATAAAGATTATGGGGAAGCTTTAGTAATACGGCGTATCCTCAACACCAATTATGTTCCAGATGATTCATGGCTTCGTAATAATATTTTTCACACTAGATGCACGTCAAATGGCAAGGTGTGTGACATCATTGTCGATGGAGGAAGCTGCGAAAATGTTGTGGCTACAGCTATGGTGGAGAAGCTGCAATTAAAAACCGAAAATCATCCTCAACCTTACAAATTATCATGGCTTCGGAAAGGTAATGAAGTAAAGGTAAATAATCGATGTCTCGTTCAATTTTCTACTTGAGAAAAGTACAAAGATGAAGTTTAGTGTGATGTTATCCCTATGGATGTTTGTCATTTGCTTCTTGGAAGCCTTGGCAATTTGATAGGAAAACGCAACATGATGGATTCAAAAATACCTATACTTTTGTGAAAGATGGCGAGAAAATAATTTTGGGACCTTCAAGAATGAAGGACATTGTCAAACCATCAAAGGAAGAAGGAAATAATTTGCTTTCCAAATCACAATTTAAGGATGTAATGAATGAATCATTAGGAGTGTTTGCATTGGTGGTTTTGGAAGAAAACAAGGAAGATAATATCATTCCTCTACAAGTGCGACCTCTTTTACAAGAATTTGTTGATGTCGTACCTGAAGAGATTCCTACGGGTCTTCCTTCCATGCTAAATATTCAACATTGTGTTGATCTAATCCCTGGTGCGTCAATCCCAAATAAATCTGCTTATAGAATGAATCCTAAGGAATATGAAGAGTTGCAGCGACAAGTTGAAGACTTGCTGGCAAGAGGTCTTATACAAGAAAGTAAGAGTCCTTGTGCTGTGCCAGCACTTCTTGTGCCAAAAAAAGATGGTTCGTGGCGTATGTGTGTTGATAGTAGGGCGGTGAATAAAATCACGATCAAATACCGTTTTCCTATTCCTCGCCTCGATGATCTCTTTGATCAACTTCACGGCTTCAAAATTGGTTCTAAGATTGATTTACGAAGTGGCTATCATCAAATTCGAATGCGGCCTGGAGATGAGTGGAAAAACGCTTTCAATACTAGAGATGATCTTTACGAGTGGCTGGTTATGCCATTTGGACTTTCTAATGCACTCTCTACATTTATGCGACTTATGAATCACATGTTTAAACCATTTATTGGGAAATTTGTTTTTGTCTATTTTGACGATATTCTTGTGTACAGCTCTAGTCCAGAAGAGCATTTAAATCATCTTCGACAAGTTTTTAGGGTGCTAAGAGAACAAAAGTTATATGCCAATTTGAAGAAATTTCACTTCTTCACTAACAGCCTCGTCTTTTTGGGCTACAATATTACTTCTTACGGTATCAAGATGGATCGAGACAAGATTGAAGCTATCTTAAGTTGGCCAATTCCTAAGACTATTCATGATATTTGGAGTTTTCATGGCTTGGCTTCATTTTACCGTAGGTTTATCAAAAAATTTAGCATTATCATTACTCCTATAACTGAATGTTTGAAAGGTGGTAGTTTCAAGTGGACGGAGGAAGCATTAAAAAGCTTTGAACTTCTCAAGAAAAAAATCACGGAAGCTCCAATTTTGCAACTTCCATATTTCGGAAGGGTATTTGAAGTAGATTGTGATGCTTCTAACGTGGGGATCGGAGGAGTTCTTAGCCAAGAAGGCAGACCCATTGCTTTCTTTAGTGAGATGATGAATAACTCCCGACGCAATTATTCAACATACGACAAGGAGTTCTTTGCCCTTGTTCATACCTTGGATCATTGGCAACATTATCTACTACACAAAGAGTTTGTTCTCTTCTCGGATCATGAAGCTTTGAAATACTTGAACTCACAACAAAAGTTGAACCCGCAACATGGAAAATGGGTCGAGTTTCTACAAGCATTCAATTTTGTGATCAAGCACAAGTCTGGCGTGCTAAATCGAGTGGCAGATGCTCTTAGTCGAAGACATTCTTTGTTGTCTACATTGTAGTTACAAGTGCTTGGATTTGAGGTGATAAAAGATCTCTACAAAGATGATTTGTACTTCGGCAGAATTTGGGAGGAATCTTCAAAAGCTCCATTCAAGTTTTTCTTGATTGATGATGATTATCTCTTTAAAGGTACATTATTATGTATTCCAGATTGTTCATTAAGGCTAACAATTATCGATGAGGCACACAACGGAGGTCTTGCGGGACACTTTGGAAGAGAAAAGACCCTTACACTCGTACAAGAAAATTTTTATTGGCCACGTATGGATCGAGATGTCAAGAAGTACATAGAGAGGTGCAGAGTGTGTCATATTACTAAAAGTCATGGGCAAAATACGGGTTTGTACACACCTTTACCGGTACCATTATGTCCAAAAGAAGATGTGAGTATGGACTTTGTTGTTGGGCTGCCACGCACTCAAAGGAACAAAAATTCAATTATGGTGGTCGTTGATCGGTTTTCAAAAATGGCGCACTTTATTCCTTGCATCAAAACAATGGATGCCACTCACGTAGCTATTCTTTATTTTAAAGAGATTGTGAGGCTTCATGGCATTCCAAAGACAATAATCTCTGATCGGGATTCGAAATTTACGAGTCATTTCTGGCGAACGCTTTGGAAGAAACTTGGAACTAAACTTAAATTTAGTTCTTCTCACCATCCACAAACTGATGGACAGACAAAGGTTGTAAATCGGAGCTTGGGAAACCTTTTGAGAATTTTGATTGGAAAGAATCCTCGCCAATGGGATGGGGTTTTGGCTCAAGTAGAGTTTGCTTGCAATCGATCATCGAGTCAAACTACCAGGTCGAGTCCGTTCGAGATTGTTTATGGTAAGAATCCCATCACTCCCATAGATCTAGCTCCAATACCTATTACTCATCATATAAGCAAGGAATGAGAAGATCGTGTTAAGGATATTAAGCAATTGCATGAGAAAGTTCGTCAAGAAATTATCAAGCACAATGAGAAATATCAAAGGGTGGCGAACAAGCATAGAAAGCGTTATGTTTTTAATGAAGGAGACTTGGTCTGGATTCACTTAAGAAAGGAGCGTTTTCCTCGAGGTCGACATGGAAAATTACATCCTAGAGCTGATGGTCCTTTTAGAATTTTGAAGAAGATTGGTGATAATGCTTACAAGGTGGAGTTACCAGGAAACTATGATGTCTCAACCACATTCAATGTTTCTGATCTTTCACCATACATTGATGACGAACAAGTTCCAGATTCGATGTCGAATCTTCTCCAACCGGGGGAGAATGATGCTGGAATTGGAAAACCTCTGGAAGTCAAAAAGATAAGATCAAATTAATGAAGTGTGGTGGAAATCAAATAGTCACTTTTGGAGATCGACCGTCATAATATTTAATTATCTAGTAGTAAAGTTTATTTACTTCTTTTTGGAGAGTTGTTCCAACTTCTTAGTTTTGCCTATTTGTAGGCCTTTTTGTAGGCCTTTTTGTAATCGTGAAACACAACTCACTTTTGATATAATAATTACTTTGAGCTTTAAGCTTGTTTAGAAGTTTATCTTCTATTTATCTTGCTCTAAACTCTTTTGGTGGATTCCTAGAGTGAAGAGTGTCGATTGATTTCTTGTGGTACTTCATATTTCTCTAATTTCTCGGTGTCAGACTTGGTGGTGGTGGCTGCAAAGTAGGATGACTTGGTGATGGTGGTGGTTGCATGCTAGGGTGGTAGGGTGGCGGAAAGAAGGGGGTGATGGTGGTGGAAAATAGAATGGAAAGCCATAATTTTGGACAAAAGCCATAATGATATATTTAGTAATTGTTTGTTGGTGGAAGGAAGATGAAGAGATGATGAAAATGGTATGAAGAGCATTGGGCTATTTGTACTATTATTTATGATAGGCGTAAGGATAAGTTAATTTGTAACTTCTAAGGTTTTTCAGATATGCTCTAAAGGAAGGAATCATTGTTTGCATTGAAAAACACTCCCATGCCACCTAATAAAATTAAAATAGAGACCAGTAGAAGGTGATCGAGTAACATAAGGAGCAATTTTTATTATTTTTGTTGAATTTAACAAGTTATGAGAAGATTATTTTCAATTAAGCTAATATTTTATATCATTTAAAATATTATAACTAGTGTTTTCCTTTCCCAGATCATAAATCTATATTGCTTGCTTTCAGATTATTGATTCATGTATTGACTTATCTTTATGTTAATAAAATATATTACCATTTTTTCAAAATATATATTAAATTATTTGATTCTGCATAGTTAAATGATATATAATGTCTAAACTTTTTTATATCATGAAGGTTTTTAGGAAGCTGAATTAATACAAGGATAACTATAAATGGGTTCACCAAAATCTAGTAATTATTTGTTAAGAACCATTTATTATTCCATTGTTCATCTTCTCTGTATTACTTGGTAGGTTCCTAAATGATGTAAGAATTAGATGATGGCATTCACAAGAAGGAAGACAAACAAAATAAATGCCTGCTAAGGAACAACAACCTGGATGATGATGATGATCATATATAATATGACTGTAATGAAGAACAACAAACATGTTTTATTCTTTCTTATCAGCATGCCTAAATACGAGACTCTGAACGATAATATTAGTTGCAGCAATGTAGGAAAAAACTGATGCCGGATTGCTGAAGAAAGCATTCAATATAGGAGAATCAATCCTCAATCCTCGGAACTAGAAGAAGTGGTTTTTTCCTCTTTTGGAGGTGCGAATTGCCTGGTGAGACGAGATCTTGTCCACGGATCCATACCTGCTCTTTGTGGCGGTTGAGGGGTTGCTGGCTTCGACTTCCTAAGTTCATTCTCTCTATCAATAAACCTGTTAAATAAACAAGGATTAGCTCCACAATTTGACAAAGCACTTTCAATATATCTTCTTCTTTAATGTGAACTGCAATTTGACAACTACACTTACTCAATAAAGCCCATTGGTGCTGCGTCACCAACACGAATACGAGTTCTCAAGAATCTTGTGTACCCACCAGCTCTATCTCTGCAGTTTATTTCCAGTAAGAATGAAATCTTATTTGGTTAGAGTTGGTAGAGGCATCCTGATCTTCAGTGTATCCGTTCCCCACCAAATCCCACAGATCTTGTGAGACCAGGATGTCTTTATCATAACACTCCAATAATCATAATCTTCTCCATCGAAAACAATTTGAACTTCTCGTATCAGCCAAGAATCTCCTAGCATCGCCATGGATCGATCTCGAAGCTCTAATACTAATATGTTGGGTTGAAGAGAAAAATAAGGAAGGAAGGTTACAAAAGGAAATGAAATATTATTATTTTGTAGTTCTTTAATCATCCCATTATAAGGTAAATATAATCAAGATCAAAATATTTTCACTATCTTATAATTAAATAACGTAACTTATAACCTCCAATATTATCCTAATAGATACCATTTTGACAGTCTGGCAACGAATGAAATTCAGAATTTGTCTCCTAGCATTCATATACATCTCATTCAATCCCATCAGAAATTGAATCAATTTATTAATGAACAATTTATCCAAATTTCCTTTTAATGCATCACAATTGCAAATATACATCTGGCAACGGATCCAATTTTAGAATTTGTCTCCTAACATGTATATACATCTCATTCAATCCCATCAAACATTGAATCAATTTATTATTGGACAATTTATCCAAAGTTCCCTTTGATGCGTCACATATACAAATATACATCTCGCAACGGATTCAATTTCAGAATTTGTCTTCTAACATGTATATACATGTCATTCAATTCCATCATAAATTGAATCAAATTTTCAGTGGAAAATTTATCCAAAGTTCCCTTTGATGTGTCACATGTAGCAATACATATGTGGAAACGGATCCAATTTCATAATTTGTCGGCTAACATTTATATACATCTTATTCAATTTCATCATAAATTAAATCAATTTATCAGTGGACAATCTATCCAAAGTTCCCTTTGATGTATCACATTTACAAATATACACCTGGCAACGAATCAAATTTCATCTCCTTCCATCCCATTAGAAATTGAATCAATTTATTAGAGGACAATATATTTAAAGTTCTCTTTGACGCGTCACATGTACTAATATAGGTCACTGAAAGGCAATACAACTCATCCAAGAGTTTTAAACATCCAACGACATATTACCTTGAACAATATTGTTGATCTTTTTCTTCGCATAGGCAACTCGATCTAAAGCTCTCTAACCCCGATTTGGTGCAGATGAATGACTCAAATTTATTTTGAAATTAAGTTAAGAATCCAAGATCTAACCATACAATTTACAAGATTCCACTGCTCGATTTTAACCGTTCCTTCCTATAGCTTCGCACAAGTATCCATGATATAGTTTAACTTCATCTTAGCACCAAGCGAGATCTTCAACACTCAATTCCAAATGAGTTGAAATTTCTTTTCGCTAACTGGATCGACCTAGACTTGTATCAGAATGATCGGAATTGTGATAAAGTAGAAATTTATCATTAAACTTAAATCGTACCTCACTTATTTTTTCAAGTTTTTTCTCATTTTTCTACAAATGTAGTGAGATGAATGATATAAAAACTTAACTTACTTTATGAAGTGATGAAGCATACTTATATACACTTACAAAATAAATTAGTTACAAAAACAATAATAAAAAAACTAATTCTAAACAAGCTATTTATACATTACTAACAACATTAAGCTGACAATAAAACCTGTAGAAAATAAGCATAGACATACTAGTTTACCATAAAGTATATACTATAAGTCTGTCTTAATAGTGTTCCATAGAAATTCCTAAAAGTTAGACAAAAATGAGAAATGAAATATTAAATAAAGAGCACATCATTGTGTATGGTAAATATACAACAACCAACAAAAGTGAAATCATTACATCTCAATTTGTTATAGAAAATAAATTTTGTAAGGCACTTCATCAAAGAAATAATGCTACTACTTAGAGTTGTTGAAACCCCAATTTGAATATGCAAATATCAACTAAAATACCTTTGTTCCAAAGTTAAATTCAAGTTTGAACAGGATTAACAGAAAGGCCAGATTCAAAGTTTCATTCATATTTATTTGATTTAGATTGGTTAAATGCTTAGATAGTTTTTAATTATATTTAATCAAACTGGACAAACAGAAGAAATCTTCTCAAGTTCTCATAAGTATTTATCAACTGAATGCTCACAACAGAAATCTGAATACAAACAACAATCGCACAATTATAGACTATTGAGAATCCAATTGAAAGACACATTAGACTGAACATTGAATTTGTATATAACTCACTGATGCATCATCAATTCGATTGTTAATGACTATCAACATTAAGGTAAAGTGGTAGAGAAATAAAAGATAGATTCAACAATAGCAAATATAATGGAAACCCCTGAAATCTAGTAATACCTAAGAGAGAAGGCAAATTATATAGGAACGTTAGAAATCTAAATACAATGGCGTTATAAAAAAGAACGACCGAATGCAAGAATCATAATTCCTAAATCAATGTCGACAATGTATATCACTGATTACACTATCGAGAAAGATGCATCAGTGACTCTAATTACATTGTCTTTCAAGATATCACATCAACTGAGATTAGATCAATCATGGATTACTACAATATAATAAATTTAACAAAAACCAAAAATCAATAATAGGAACTTCTGAATGCATTGACATCAAGGTAAAAACTAGATCGATATCGAAAACATACAGCGTTGTAAACACTATGAAAGATTAGTGCTTCACAAACTCTAATTTGATGCCTTATAAGAAGATGTCAAACGGATTGAAAACAATAATATAATGCAAAAGGCAGATTGAGAAAACCAAAATAAGAGATGTTGAAAAATTAAAAGGCTCAACAACATTGAGTCTTCTTCATAGTTTGATGGTATAACTTTAGACATCATAGTCTGTCTGCCTAAAAAACTTGTAAAATGTAGAAGAAACCAATATAACAAAAAAATGAAATCCTTTTATCGTATGTGAAAAGATCCAATCATATTAACCACCATGAAATCGTTTTGTTGTTCAACAAATAATATGGAATAGGCTTTGTTTACGTCTAGCAACAGATCCAATTCGAGAATTTGTCTCATAATATGTATATAAATCTCATTCAATCCTATCAGAAATTGAATCAATTTATTAGTGAACAATTTAAATAAAAGTTTCATTTGATGCGTCACATGTACAATATACATTTGGCAACCAATTTTAGAATTTGTCTCCTAACATGTATATAAATCACATTTAATCCATCATAAATTGAATCAATTTATCCGTGGACAATTTATCCAAAGTTCCCTTTGATGCTAAACATGAACAAATATACATATAGCAACAAATCCAATTTCAGAATTTGTCTCCTAACATGGATATACATCTCATTCAATCCAATCAAAAATTGAATCAATTTATCGGTGGACAATTTATCTAAAGTTCCCTCTAAAACGTCACATTTACAAATATACATCAGGCAACGAATGCACATCAGAAATTGAATCAATTTATTAATGAACAATTTATTCAAAATTTCCTTTGAATTTTAGAATTTGTCTCCTAGCATGTATATACATCTCATTCAATCTCATAAGAAATTGAATCAATTTATTAGTGAACAAATAAACATCCAACGACATATTACCTTGAACAATATGAGAACACCAATGCTATGTCCATATCGCATAGGAAACTCAAAATCCAAAGCTCCCTAACCAATGTGGTGTAGATGAAAAACTAATAAATTTATTTCGAAATTCAGTTAATAATACAAGATCTAACAATACAATCAACATGATTCCACTTCTCGATTTATACAGTTTCGTCCTCTGACTTCGCACAAGTATCTATGATATAGTTTAGCTTCATCTTAGTCGTTAGCTCTAAGCGTGATCTTCACCGCTCGACTCCAGAAATTTCCTTTCGCTAACTGGATCAACACCAGGCTTGTATCAAGATGATCAGAATTGTGAAGTAGAAATTCATCCTTAAACTTTAATCATACATCACTCATTTTTTCAAGTTTTTTTCTCCCTTTTCACCTAACTCTGATACCATCTAGATATTAAGTTAATAAAGATATATAGTGAGAAGAATATATAAAAACTTAACTTACTTTATGAAGAGGAGGAAACCTATTTATATACACTTACCAAATGCATTAGTTACAAAAAGAATAATAGAAAATTTATTCTAAACAAACTATTTACACATTACTAACAACATTAAGCCTGTAGAAAAAGCATTTAACTTCAGTTTATAGACCCACTTAGATCTAATAATTTTTTACCTTTTGATAATTCAAAAGGTACCCAAGTTTAGTTTTTTTTAGAGATTCTTACTCTGATTAGTAGTGTTCCATAGAAATTCCTAAAAGTTAAACAGAAATGAGCAATGGAGTATTAAATAAATAGCACATCATCCGTGTATGGTAAATATAACACCAACCAGCAAAAGTGAAATCATTACACCTCAATTTGTTATAGAAAACAAATTCTACAAGGCACTTCATCAAAGAAATAATGCTACTGATAAGAGTTGCTGAACCCCATTTTGAATATGCAAATGTGAACTGAAATACATTTGTTCCAAAGGTAATTCAAGTTTGAACAGTATTAACCGGAATGACTGACTCAAAGTTTCATTCATACTTATTTGATTCAGATTAGTCAAATGCTTAGATAGTGTTTGATTAAACTGGACAAACAGAAAAATCTTCTCAAGTTCTCATAAGTATTCATCAATTGAATGCTCACAACAGATATCTGAATATAAACAATCAGACAATTATAGACTCTATTGAGAAGCCATTTGAAATACACATTAGACTAAACATTGAATTCGTATATAACTTTTGATAGGAATTATTCTAACTGATGATGCATCATATATTCAATTGTTACTGATCATCACCATTAAGGTGCTAGAAAAATATAAAAATACAATGGAAATCTCTGAAATCTAGAAATACCACGAGGGAATACCAAAATCATATAGGAACATCAGAAATCTGAATACAATGGCGCTACCAAAAAACGTCGAAAGCAACTTCTGAATGCATTGGCGTACAGCGCTGTAAACACTCTGAAAGATTAGTGCTAGAGACTCTAATTTGTTGTTTTACAAGAAGACGTGAAACGGATTGAAAACAATAATATGATGTAGAAGGCAAATTGAGAAAACTAAAATAAGAGATGTTGCAAAATTGAAAGGCTTAGAGATATTAATTATGAATTAATCAAAGAACTCACATTGAGTCTTCATAGTTTGATGGTATAACTTTAGTCATCATAGCCTAGCCTGCCTGAAAAACTTGTAAAATGCAGAAGAAACGAATCTAAGAAAATTGAAATCCTTCTATCGTATGGGAAGAGATCTAACGCAAAGATGAGGATATCTTAGACGGAGAGAAAGGGAGAAGAAATCGAACATGATTGATCTGCCGTTGGGCATCCTACTGTACGTGAATTTAAGCATAACTTTTCGCGATGGAGAAGATACGAGAAGAAAAACCCTAGGTATTATATTGCTTCACAGAATTTAAATCACATAAACGTACAATAAAAAGCCCATTTGTCTTGGGCCTCCCTTTCATTTAAATAAATAAAGCTAGTTTTTTTTTTATAAATTCTTCCATTTACTAATTTTCTAATCAAAATAGCACTTATTAATCAACTAAAATATATATTTTTTTTAATTAAATTTAAATTTTAAGTAAAAACACATTTTAATGATTAAACTAATTAAAACTCAAATTTGGATAGATCAAAGTTTTTCAAACACAAACCTAAAAAAAATCATTAACGCAAGCCTATGTTTAGGCCCTTGGACGCAAGTAGGCCCCTACATGGACGCAAGTAGGCGGACAAGCCTATGCAAGACGAATCCCGAACATAGACGCGCGTTTTGAACAACTTGTCCTTTGCGTATACGACGAGAAGCCCCCTCTCATTTTTTTTTTGTTTCGGGGAGTTAATAATTTTGGTCATTTCTCGACCAAATCAACCCCAAAAAAGTCGCATGATCGGAGGCTTGAGGGTCATAACTATGACAGACAATTTTTATTTTGAATTAAGGCTTCAACTCAAAATGTTTTCAGATGGAATCGAGTCTATGACCTTGATACTGTTTCACCTACTATGTATAGCCCATTTATATTATAAATAATATTGGTTTGGGCCTCCCCTATAATTTAAATAATTAGAGCTCGTTCAATATGTTTTTTTTTATAAATTCTCCCTTTTACTACTTTTTAATCACAATAGCACTTGTTAATCAATTAAAATATTAAATATATTTATTTATTTTTATTAAATTTAAATTTCAAGTAAAAAAAATATTTTAATGATTAAACTAATTTAAAACTCAAATTTTTATAGACCAAAGTTTTTCTAAACAAAAGTATAAAAAAATTAATATCAAAAAAACTCTATAAATTGTTAAATTGTGAGCTAATTTGTATTATTTAAATAAAAATATAATAATTGTAGACACTCAATTTTACTCCCAAATTTATTTAAAATTATCCAAGCTAATAAATAATTTTGTTAAAATTCATATACTAATTCATTGCAAATAATTATTTTTGAAAAGATTTGTATCGATCGGATTCCAAAAATAATTAATTTCGGAATATATTTTAAATAAAACTCAAAGTATAAAAAACAATAAGTTGATAAATATGATGAATTTATCTATTATTAAAGTTAATTTATTTATTTTGTAGGTATTTAGAAAAAATTGAATCGGAGTTAATCAGAAAATCATCGCCGGCGAGCAACCGACAGAATCCTTTGACATCTTCGAGGCGGGTTGGTTAGAGGTATAGGGTGTAGTCAACGATGCAGTTGAGGGTACAACAAGGGTTTGAGGGATTGGAACTCATGCATGGAATTCAAACTCAATCCCAAGATGCGGTCAAGGTTCGAGCCTAGATACAATCGACGAAGGTAGGACTTTAGCCCAAGTGTAGATCCTAGACCCATGTGAACATAGGCGAGCATTCAACCCTTACATGGAGAAAGTAGGCGGCCCAGGCCTATGCAAGACATGTCCCAAATGCATACGCGCGTTTTGAACAACTTATCCTCCTTTGAGTAGACTATGAGAAGCCCTCTCTCATTTTCTTTGATTTTGGGGAGTGAATATCTTGGTCATTTCTTGACCAAATCGAACCTAAAAAAAACGCATGACCGAAAGACTTAAGATCACAATTATGACAGACAATTTGATAAAAGAGAACCACACGTTTTATAACTTTCCTCGACACTCATTGTATGCCTAAAGAAGTTTAAAAAAAATAAAGGAGAGTCGCATCGTTTTGTAAGTGACCTACGAACAACCAAACATAGGCAACACGCGAAGGGCACGTCCTTTCCCCTTTCATCTTCAATTGCTCCATTCTCTTTTCGATGTTTCCTAGAAACTAATAACATAATTCCCTTTTGGAAAATTTCGATTTATGATTTATTAGAACAAATCGTCCAAAACAAAGTAACAAGCAACTCCTAAGAGTGGGGATCAAGAGGTCTTAGGGATTATAGCCTCCTAGTGACCAAGACCTCTAAATCCGATGCTGCAACGAAAGATGAAAAAATGGTTATATCTGTCGTCGAGGCCCAAGACCACGATATAGCCCCTATATAAACGACTTCCCATGTGTGAATCGAGGGGAAAGAGAAGATTAAGGGAAATGTATTTTTTTTCACAATCGACCATTTTTAGGTACACTTTAATCACTCATATACATTCTGTTGGGTCAAATTATTTTGATTAAGTGTTGAAATAATTTATCCCCTAACATTTTGATGATGAAATAATTTATGAGTTTTGATACAGGTGTATTAAGACAAACATGTCTTTATACTTGGATCTAATGAGGGCCATTAGACCAATTTTGATCTTCATTCGCATAAAATTAGACGCAGGTCTAATGGAATTAGACGCCCAGTCTAACTTAACGGAGTTAGACGGGCAGTCTAATAGTCAAGGAATTAGACGTAAGTCTAATAGAATTAGACGTAAGTCTAATAGAATTAGACGTAAGTCTAATAGAATTAGACATACAGTCTAACTCATCAGAGTTAGACATGTAAGTCTAAGAGATGTGTAAAGAATTAGACGGGTAGTCTAATGAATGCACGGAATTAGACGTAAGTCGAATAGAATTAGACGTACAGTCTAACTCATCGGAGTTAGACGTGTAAGTCTAATAGATGTGTAAAGAATTAGACGGGTAGTCTAATGAATGCACGGAATTAGACGTAAGTCTAAAAGAATTAGACGTACAGTCTAACTCATCGGAGTTAGATGTGTAAGTCTAATAGACGTATAAAGAATTAGACGGGTAGTCTAATAAATACACGGAATTAGATGTGGTAGTCTAACTCAGTGGAGTTAGACGTACCGGTCTAATGGTTATTATAATTAGACGGATTGTCTAATTAGTGAAAGTTAGACGTGGGTCTAACTCCTTCAGATTAGTCTGAGGTAGAACCGGAATTAGACGTGGTAGTCTAACTCAGTGGAGTTAGACGTACCGGTCTAATGGTTATTATAATTAGACGGATTGTCTAATTGGTGAAAGTTAGACGTGGGTCTAACTCATTCAGATTAGTCTGAGGTAGAACCGGAATTTGACGTGATAGTCTAACTCAGTGGAGTTAGACGTACCGGTCTAATGGTTATTATAATTAGACGGATTGTCTAATTAGTGAAAGTTAGATGTGGGTCTAACTCCTTCAGATTAGTCTGAGGTAGAACCGGAATTATACGTGGTAGTCTAACTCAGTGGAGTTAGACGTACCGATCTAATGGTTATTATAATTAGACGGATTGTCTAATTAGTGAAAGTTAGACGTGGGTCTAACTCCTTCAGATAAGTCTAAGGTGAAACCGGAATTAGACATGGTAGTCTAACTCAGTGGAGTTAGACGTACCCATCTAATAGTTATTGATATTAGACGCGAGTCTAATTATATTAGACCAGACGGTCTAATAGACGTTTTTCATCAGAAGGAGTTGACTTATTTCATTAGACTGATCCATCTAACTGAAATACGTCTAATGCTCTGATTCAAGCAATACACTTGAATCTAGCATTTCTCCTACCCACGTGCTATAGCTGTACCCTACTCCTGCTCCACTTTCCTGTGAAGATTAGTACAACAGCTATATGCATCCAATCAAGGAATGCCACGTAAGAGAATTTTCCTCATATTACCCGTTTTGCAGGTACATCTCTGATGGAATATTCGACGCACTATCAGTTCGGTACGGCCACGATCCTTGTGCTTAGAACTTGCTGTGTACAATGGAGGCTTTCCAATAGAAGAGCGCCACGTATCATTCTTGAAGATTCGATCGTTAGCTCCTGATCAATATTTAACCAATCCTAAGGACAAACAGAAAGTGAGTGATATTCTTCATATTCTTGTAATTGAACAGAAAGTGTTTTGTTCAATAGTGAGCTAATTGTGTGTGTAAACTGTATTTGATTCTCATCATATAGTGAATCCTTCCGGTGGTTGGAAGAAGGGGTGACGTAGGAGAATTTCTCCGAACATCCATAAACAAATTGTTGTGTTCTTCATTTTTATCATCTTTTCATATTTCTTCTTGTGCTTCAAACCAAGTAAACAATTCCGCCTTGAATCCGTTTCAAGTGTTTACACAAGTTTGCGTAGAATAAAAAGCGAATTAAATCCATAACAGGATTTCTTTCAAACCGTTTTTCATAAGACTTCATCCTTAGTTAGACCCCCGCCTCTAACGATAAAGCCGATCCTATCAATTGGTATCAGAGCCTTGTTTCTATTCTCAAGCATCAAGTTCCCAAAGCATGTCTTGCATCAATGAAATCCCTCTTCTGTCAAAGGACAACTATGATGTGTGGATGGTAAGAATGCAAGCTCACTTGGTTGCTATTGACTATGATATGTGGAGTGTCATCACCGATGGTCCCATAAAGATCTCAAAGCCAAGAAGTGAGTGGACCACTGAAGATAAGGTGACAAACAACCTGGATAATGTTGCTAAGAACATCCTGTTCCAGTCTCTCAACACAAAGATGTTCTGTGAGATTAAGTCCTTCTCCAATGCAAAAGAAATATGGGATAAGCTCAGCCAGATCCATGGAGTGAGCCCTCAAGCAAAGAGCAACCAGAACACATTCATGTGTAGTCAGAACAAATCCAAATGGGCTAACAGTGATATTGAGGAATCTCCCACCGAAAAAGAGAATGAAGCTGTAACATGCCTGATGGCTGATGACCAACCTAAGGTAAATGATATCTCTGAACCAGAATTTACAAACGAAGAGCTATCTAATGCACTCAATGAAATGGCTATTGAGTACAAAAAGTTAGCTGACTCTTTTATGAAAATGAAAGTCAAATATGAATCAATTGTTCCCTTTTCAAAGCAAGAATCCGAATCAAATGTTTTTGATGAAAACTTAACGGAGATCTCATCTGAGAATGAAATACTCAAGGAACAGATTCAAACTCTTTCATCTGAAAACAAGAGACTGAACTACATAGTCAGTGCATGGACAAGGTCTGGTGATGCTGTCAAATATCAGATCAGCATGTTGAAACCTGCTGGATCTAGATCCGGATTAGGATTTGATAGCAATGATCCTAACATGTCCTGCAAAAAGTCAAAGCCAAATGACAAACTTAAGCCAATAAGTTTTGTCAAAGGAAGTATGACTGACATTGAATCTGATCTTATTCATGAAGAAGTTGCTTTTAAAAATGAAATAGCTTATGTTCCACCAACTGTTAGCTGGCTTAAGAATAAGCTTGAAAAGGCTAATAAGTCTGGTAATTTAAAACCTAACTCAATGTCAAGGAATTTTAAAAGAAAACCTTCTTCAAATGTCAAAGGATCAGTGGCTAGCAGGAAGTCATCTGCTAAGTTAAAAACCTATGCACTAATCACAACACAGAATGGGAAATCCATCAGAATAACCCAAATATGGATTCCTAAGGGACTGATTGATCGAGGACCCAATTGAAGGTGGGTACCAAAAGATTGTAAATATTTATTTATGTAGGTACAAATAAATGAAGGACTAGAGGAATCTGTATGGTATCTTGATAGCGGATGTTCTAGGGATATGACTGGAAACAGACGGCTTCTCACTGATATATGAGACTGCTTTGGACCTAAGATCACATTTGATGACAACAAGAAGGGTAAGACCATGGGTAAGGGTAAGATTATCCATGGTAATCTAACCATTAATGAGGTGTTGTTATTTGACAACTTGTGTTATAACTTAATCAGTATCAGTCAACTATGTGATAATAGTTTGTCAGTAGATTTTCAAACTCATGCATGTTTAGTTAAAGACTAAGAGGGAAACATCTTATTAACTGGAAGTAGAGTAGGAAACTCATATAAAATGAATTGGCAAAAAGAAACAGCTGATCCTATGTGCATGATTGCCAAAAATGATCAAAAATGGTTATGGCATAAACGTTTGAACCACTTGAATTTTAAAACCATCTGTTATGATCTAGGTCGTGGCTGGGGGACCGGGGTTGGCCGGTTATCGCGTCTTACTTAAAGAGTGGTGATTAATCCGGTTAGAGATTAACACCGAGATTTCAATATTACACAAACTGTCACAAACCCTTGAACCGAGTTCAAGCGCGGAAGTGGTTTGTTTTAGGTTGAAGCAGCACACACACGAGATAGGCAGAACCGGATTTGAATAAGACAGGTTTAGGATTTGCTGGGTCGGTTTTGGGATTTAGTAAGTCGGTTTATGTGATGTTGAGTCGGTTGGAGCGGTATTCGTAGGTTAGTGCAGATCGGTTATAAAGTAAATCAGGCGGAAAGTAAATAACAAGACAGGTTTTTTATGGATGTTCGGAGATAAAACTCCTACGTCACCCCTTCCTCTCGAAACCGCGAGAAGGATATTCACTAAGGAATAAACACAATCCGATCGAGACTTATTTCCTGCTCGATAACACCCGTACAATTTTAACCGAAAATGTAGAATACACTTCAAATAAGCGCTTAAGCTTTTCTAGAGATAGAACACAATCTTTTACTTAGGCTGTAGAGAATTCAGAACTTGTAAATCGCATTTATTCCTCTTCAGCTCCTTCTTTTATAGGTGAAATGTGTCAACGGTCACATTTCATTTCCTTGAATCTGATTGGTTGAGCAGAGGTTCATTGATTCAGACCTGGCGGTCTAGTCTTCCAGTGTGTAGGTCAAACCGGCTAGGTTTGTCTTTTACTCAATATGGAAACTGTCGGTTGGACAGTTGCCTGTACCTGGAAGATTGCCTTTCTGATTTATCCTGGAGTAGAAAGATCTTGTAGGACTATCTTCTGCAGTCTGCAGACTGTCCTCGGACTTGTATGGATATGGCAATGTTAAGTTTGTTCCTTCGGTATCATTCTCAATAGATACCCGAAGTGTATTTTTATGCTGGTCGGTTGTTTATGCTAACCGGATAACTTCCGGTTTTTCTATATCTTCCGATTGACTGATTGTTTAATGATTCTGGCCTTCTAATTTGACCGATCTTGTCCTTCTTGTTCGGTCATGTTTCTGGTTGGTTTAAGTGCTTGACCGGTTGAGTTTCTTAACCGATTGAGTAATTTGACCGGTTGAGTTCTTTGCATGTTCCTGCACAAGAGATTTGTTTTTGTTAAGTTTTATTTAACCGATCTAATCTTATCTAACAATTTCTCCCTTTTTGATTATTTTATTTAAAATATTCAAAATCATGTAAGAATGCAAATGTAGGCCGGTTTTGTTTTTAAGAATTTGTTTGGCCGGATTTTTGGAGACTAACTTGGAAGAATTTTTCGAAAAATTTTGGAAAATTTTGAGAAAAATTTTGAAAAATTTTATCTTTTATCTTATCAATTTCTCCTTTTTTGATTATTTTATTTAAAATATTCAAGCAAAAATACTATATATATAAAACCGAAATTAACATAAGTAAAAAATAGTAAATGAAGCCCCTATTTTTTCGATCTGGACGGTAGGAAATGATCCAGCAGTTCATCGTCTGATTTTCCCTTGTCCTCTTGAACCGGCCTAGATGAGGATCCCCGACCACCTGAGGTGCCGGTGTGAGGAGAGAACGGTTGACCGATCGATCTGATTGGAACCGCATTTAAACACCGTTGTCTTCTAAGTTGTGGTTGAACATCTTCTTCGAAATCATCCTCGGCTTGCAAAACCGGGTTGGATGGAGGGTCAACAACTGTCTCGGTGACTCTGTCCAATAGCCTCGTGATCTCTGCCCTCCTCGAAGCAGTCTTTCTTTTGCGTGTAACCGGAACGGAAGGAGAAGCAACCACCTTGGACTTCTTGTGAGCCTTGGCGAAATTGTTGTACGTTTCTTGTTGAGCCCTTAGCCGGTTAGCATTTTCGGCTTGTTGAGCTTCTATGGATGCTGTTATGGCCGGTGCATTGACTGCTAGGTTTTGCATATGGCCGGCTATGTTCGCATCAGCCGCTGTCGCTTCCTTCTGTGTCCGGATCTGCTCGTCCAGCGCATCTTAGAGTTTCTGAGCCACCAGAGTATTCGCCTCCTCAATTGCTTTATCGGCAGCCAGCTTAGCCGCTATTAACTCTGCCACCTGTTCGGTGACCGCCTTGAGATAGGCTTCAAGCTTGGCATTCTTTTCCTCAAGGGTCGTTACCTTCTCACGATCAGATCCGGCTTGGGCACCGGATTGAGCCAGGTCCTCCTCAACCTTTGTCAATCTTTGATCGGTCGTTTCTTGAGACCGTTCCATCTCAGCTACCTTTTGGATGACCGAACCGAGGTCGGTCACTAGCTTCGGAGTTATAGCCTCCATTGCCTTGGTTCGATCAAGATGACCTCCGTACAGTTGATCCGTATTGCCGTAATTTGTTTCAACAGACGTGATCCGCTCGACCGCCTTCTTTAGATCATCTTTTGTCGTTTCAGCCATCTGGAAGGTTTTGGCCGCAGTTTCTTTGATTTTCTTTTTCCATGGCCGAACCGCGTCGTTGACAAATTCTTCAATGAGGGTCTTGACCCTCTCTTCCGTAATGGCCGGTTCCGAATTCCCAGTTTGAAAATATCCACGCTGGTCGTTGGAAGGTGTACTTGTCCTCACTTCGGTTATGTTGATGTTCTGGTCTAGTGGAGGAGAGGATAGCTCTTCATCGGTCGGATTCTGACCGCCAACATCCTCAGGAGGCGATGAGTTCGTTGGATCTTGATGTTTGGGCACCGCTTCAAGCCGCGCCACCTCCTCGGTCAGTGCCCTTTCCATGACCGCAAGCAATTCCAACACCAAGAGTTGAAGTTGAGAATTCGGTGTTCCCGGAGTATGCTTTTCTTGTAGGCATTGAATGTGTTCGGTTAGCCTTTGTAACCGAGCACGCGGTTCTACTATCGTGTTTCGTTCTAGGGCGGTTGTGACGTCGTTAGCCTTTGTGAGGCTGATGACCTTCTCCTCCATTTCCATCAACTTTTCGAATTTCTCGCTAACGGTGAGATCCGGTAGCATGTTTTTGTAGAAGATCTGATGTCGGTGCCGGATCCATTGATAGAACACCTCGGCTGCCACGCGAGCCTCCTGGTGTATCTCGTCCATGATTCTGCTGACGAGATCCTCGGCCGTTTTCCGGGTGTTATCATCAGCGTGGGCATTTTCCTCCCCAAGTTCGTCCGAA
Organism: Impatiens glandulifera; assembly: GCF_907164915.1. NCBI lineage: Eukaryota > Viridiplantae > Streptophyta > Magnoliopsida > Ericales > Balsaminaceae > Impatiens > Impatiens glandulifera. The sequence continues at coordinate 1,674,360 of NC_061862.1, read as the reverse complement.
TCGGCATCAGCGTTATCATGACTGGTCGATTGATCCTCGACTGTCGGTCCTTTCCCTTTACGGGACTAATCTTCTCCAGTATTTTGTGAAGTGGTTCGGCCAGAGATGGATGCCGAGTCTTCAGTGTTGGGAGTTTCGGACATCGGATTTTCCGATCCGATTGGTTGTTTATCTTTCTTGCTCCCGGATTTTTCTTTTACCGGAGCTTCTTTCTTAGCGGTTGCCTTCTTCCTTCGGCCACCTGTAGAACCGGAGGCCTTCCCTTTGCCTTTCTTGTCCTTGAATTGATGGGACTTTATGATTTTTCTTGAGGTTAGGTGAACACCAGGGCCGGTGTTGATGTCGAAATGGCGCATAATTTTTACAAGTGGGATGGCGTATCCCCATGACCGAGTGGAAGTCGGATCCACCATTTCACATAGGTTATTGAAAATAACCTTAGCCCAGTTTATTTTGATGTCGTTGACTAAACCGGCAAGCATCTCAATCTTCGTCCGGGTGAGACTGTCATAGTTTCCCCCTCTTGCTTGGACCGATTTTGTGAAAATATCACACAGCGGTCGGTACTCCGGTCGAAGAGATGATTTCTTTCCGGAGATCTCAATAGGGACCGCGGTTTCCGAAAGAATTTGGCAAGTTGCCTCGAATGTCTCCTCATCTAAAGACGTTGAGAAGTTGCTCCCTTCAGATGGTAGATGTAGGATTTCAGCGACCGACTTCTCCGTCAGTTCGAGTTGTTGACCGCCGATGTGTGCAATTATTGATCCTCCGATGATGAATGCGGTTCGGAAAAATTCGTTAACCGCATCCTGGTATAGTACAAATGGACCGCCCAGAAAGTATTCGAGGCCGGACTCGGAGATCCGGGATAACACCTGCTTTGCCGGAGCCGAACCGTTTGCCCGGATTTCCTCAAAGTCGACTTGGATGATATGTTTGAATAGTACGGAATCGCGACCCATTTTAGATGATCGAACAGAGAGAGCAAGAGAATAAGGAATTTGAGAGTTTGAAGAAACTGAGAGCTAGAGAGAGAAAGCCGATTCGCGTGAGAATGAAATAAAATGACTAAGGACCCTATTTATAGTTGCGGTTTGGAATTCCAACCGTCGCGAACCGTCACATCATTATTTAGGCAGGAATTTTCCCTCCAAAAGCATTGAGCGGGAAACCATGGGCGGGAAACCATAGGCGGGAAAAGATTGGCGGGAAACCATGGGCGGGAAAAGATCGGCGGGAAACCATGGGCGGGAAGCGATGGGCGGGAGTTTTTCCCTCCAAACACTTTGAGCGGTCTTTTGATTTCGGTTATTTTAACCTTTGATGAAGCGGTTCTTCTTGAAACCGTTTATTAAATGATGCGATTTATTAACCGCGATGATGCGGTTTTCTAAGTTTGACAGGAATTATCAACGAAGTAATTTATTAACCGGTTAGTTAGATGGATGGATGTTATAATACCATAGATTTTGACCCGGTTATCAAGCTTAAACATCAGATAATCATTGAAATGAAAGATACATGATAAAAATCGATTCATTGATCGGTTTAGAATACATAGGAAATGAAATTACAACCTATGTAATGACTATTCTAGAGAGCTTGTCCTCCTCCCCATCCTTATCGAGAACATTCGATGGGGATGCCGGTGTACCTGATCCATATTCTGGACGGTATTTGAGAAAGAACCGGCTGAGGTGAGGAGCGTAACCGAGACCTTTCTTTGTCTCGACCATTTTCTTCAGGTTTTGGAAGATGACCGATGACCAGTTTATAGGTGTATTGCTGACAATGTAGGTCATCATGTCAAACACTCTCTTAGAGTAGTGTTGGTTCGGAGTTTGGCAAATGATGGATCGGTTGACAATCTCGTAGAGAAGCTGGATGTGGTGGCGAAGGCGGGTTTTTAGCCCGTAGTTTTCTACCGGCACCTCGGTTTTGGAGAATAGTACCGAATACTCGGTTGCTGCGCTTCTCACCCAGGTTGGGAAGTCAGAAAACCCTTATGTGGGCAGGTTGAACATTTTAGCGAATTTGCTCTCGTCGAGAAAGACAGAGCGACCTCTCACCGAGGAAACAATGAAATTCCCTCTTATAGAGGCACTGTTGAAAAACTGGGTTACGTCTGGAATGAGTATGGGTCCGGATTCTTCGAGAAAATCCCGAAGACCGGTGTCGATTAGGGACTCAAACATGAGCTCTTTTGTTTCCAGATCATCGAACTCCAAGCATGAGTCGAAATCAATGCTCAAGAAGTTCCTTAGCGTTCGGCTCGACATGATTGCAAACTTTGTCAAGAGAGAGAGAGAGTTCAAGAATTTTTGTTTTCAGATGTGTTAAGTTGATAAGATGGGGTTCCTTATATAGATCCGAAATTGGAGGGAAAATATCAGCATTTAATGTTGAAATTCAGTTTTATCTTATTAATGAAGAGAATATTTATGTTTCCAAAACTCCTTAGGAAGGAGTTACTTTTGACCGGTTGCGGAGCTCGAGTTGAGGAATCTAGTTGGAAAGTAACTAATCTTGTTAGATAGTAATTGCTCATGTAGTTGGAAGTTGAAAGTTACTATCACTAATGATAAAGTACAAGAAACCGGAAGTTGAATAATTAAAAACCGAAATTGTCATAGACTAAGCCGAGATGATCATGATGGAGTTGGACATTGATACAACTGGTGCGTACAGCAAAATGACCGGTTGTAGGAAGGAGTGACTTAGTTGCTGGTGAAGTTGAGGTGGCGGTTCCTCCTCTTCCAGGCTATCTCAAACCGCTCATAGAATGAGTCGGTGACCTCTTTGGTGATGACCTGTGCCTGGTTTAACCCTTCTTCCAGACAGAGTGGAACCCCAAGTTCCAAAAGTAGGCAGCTTATCTGGGGATGAGGCCAGTTTGACGAATGTCGATCATCTAGATTAGGACATCAAACAACACCCTTGACCAGTTAACTAGCGTACCCGTGGTTATGGCAGACATCATGTTAAAAACCGCAGCACAGTAAGTGTTTGTTACATCCCTACCCAGGATGCTTCGACCGATAACATCGTTGAGAAGCTGATACTCAGCTCTCAGCGATGACCTAGCACCGTGGTCATTGACCGGGCGGTCTGACCGAGCAAAGCTTAAGGCGATTTCGGCCTTTAGTTCAGCCGGAACGTTTAGGTCGGTGAGCCCTTGCTTCGGAAGGTCGAAGCATCTTGCGAAATCACTTTCTGTGAAGTCAAACACAGTTCCTCCCACCTTGGATTGAATGTGGGTGTCAAAGTGAGGAGTACCTCGAAAGACCCTGGCATTGTAGAAGAATTCCAAGACTGTTTCTGGGAAGATGACATGTTTGTCATCTAGGAAGTGTTTGAGACTGGTGTCTTCAAGTGACTTGATCATCTTGAAGACTTTAAAATACTCAGTGCCTTGAGCTGAATCGAAGTCCACTTGAAGGATGTTTGGAAACTGAGACATTTTGTCTTAGTAAGAGGATGAGTTGTAGCTTGTTATTGTTTTGTTTAAGGTTTGCCTAACTTATATATTAGTGGAGGGATGATAGTGTTATCCAGTGTGTTGCAGGTAATGACGTCTATTAACCATAGGATAAGGCATTTTGCATGAAATAAGCATGTCTACAACCTAGGATGTGGGTCATAGGCCTGGACGGTGAAAGATATCATATCTTCACGTCTTTTGAGGTATGACCGTTTTACTTTGAAAAGGTAATTTTTCAGAACAGATAAGTTTAAACGCAGATAATTATTCCACTTTTGTTTGGAGTCCAAATAATCCGAAGTAAACTACTTCCAAACCGGTTGGTTTTAAGTCATTCGTCCTGATGCGGTTATTTGGTGCATGCACTAAGTAACCGGTCGGTTTACTCTAACTGATAGACAAAGCGGTTCTTCCATAGATACCTTGGTGAATTTAGAATCAGACAATTTAAGAGGAACTACAGGTTTTGTCTGTTCGAACCGATTTCCCTTTTAAGCATTTTTAGGAATCATCTGACTAATATCGGTTAAACCAAGTGTGAGTCTGAATTGAGAAAACTTAGCTTCCTGTAGAGGCTTTGTGAAAATATCGGCTACTTGTTGTTCTGTCGATACGTATTCCAGCCGGATATGCTTCAACATGACATGTTCCCGAATGAAGTGGTGCCTTATGTCAATGTGCTTGGTTCTAGAGTGTAGAACCGGATTGTAGGTGATTGCTATGGCACTTGTGTTATCACAGAAAATTGGAGACTCTTCGGCTGTGATACCGAAATCCTTCAGTTGTTGTTGGATCCAAAGAAGTTGTGAACAGCAACTTCCGGCTGCCAGATATTCAGCTTCTGCAGTTGACGTGGCAACAGATGTCTATTTCTTGATGTGCCATGAAACAAGCCGATCACCTAGGAATTGGCATGTTCCGCTAGTGCTTTTTATATCAACCTTGCAACCTGCATAGTCTGCATCTGAGTAACTTGTGAGGTTGAAAGATGAGTCTTTTGGATACCACAAACCGACTTCAGGAGTTCCCTTTAGTTATTTCAAGATTCGCTTTGCGGCTATGTAGTGAGAATGTTTTGGATTAGCCTGGAATCTTTCACACACACCGACCGCAAATAGTATATCCGGTCTACTTGCTGTCAGGTATAGGAGAGAACCGATGATTCATCGGTAAGCTGTCAGGTCTAGTGCTTGACCGTCATCATCCTTGTCCAGTTTGATCGATGAGCTCATTGGAGTAGCAGCTGAGGAGCACGTGTCCATCCCAGATTTCTTTAGAAGTTCCTTGGTGTACTTGGGTTGGCTTATGAAGGTTCCTTCTTCGAGTTGCTTAACCTGAAGACCTAGGAAGAAACTTAATTCTCCCATCATACTCATTTCAAATTTGTTAGTCATCAGGGTTGAAAATTTATCACATAACTTAGGATCGGTTGAACCGAAGATGATATCATCTACATATATTTGAACAAGTAGGATATGTTCCCTTTTCTCAAATTTAAATAATGTTTTGTCCACCGAACCGATGGTGAAATCATGTTTTAACAAGAATGCGGTTAGTGTGTCATACCAGGCTCTAGGAGCTTGCTTTAAACCGTATAAAGCTTTGTTTAACCGGTATACATGGTTGGGCAGTTCAGCATTTTTAAAACCTGGTGGTTATTCGACATATACTTCTTCACGTAGGTCACCATTCAAAAATGCACTTTTAACATCCATTTGAAAAACTTTAAAATTTTTGAATGCAGCAAAGGCTAGAAAAATCCTAATAGCTTCAATCCTAGCTACAGGGGCAAATGATTCTTCAAAATCAATGCATTCTTCCTGTTTGTATCCTTGTGCCACTAATTTGGTTTTGTTCCTCGTGACCAAACCGTCTTCATTGAGTTTGTTTCTAAATACCCATCTTGTTCCTTTGACCGGTTGATCCTTTGGTCTAGGGACTAGGTACCAGACCTTGTTACTCTCAAACTGGTTTAACTCTTCTTGTATTCCCAAGATCCAATATGGATCTGACAATGCTTCATCCACTCTTTTCGGCTCAATCTGGGATATAAAAGCGGAATTGAAATATTCCTCCAGGATTTGTCGCCTAGTTCGAACGGGTTCTGAAGGGTCACCTATAATTAGCTCAGGAGGATGATTTGTGTTTCTTTTGAAATTCGGTTCATGAGCATCTACCAAATCACCGTTTTCTTGATCAAGGCTAGACATATCGGTAGGCTGGACAGGAGTGTCAGACCGACCGATTTCCTCGGTTTGAACAAAGGTGTCAGCTTCCTGCCGTGGGACAGCTTGATCCGGCTGGGTTTCATCATTATCCATTTGGTCATGGACAAACCGTCTAATAACCGGAATCTCATCTACACTATCAGAATGGATATTGTTATTTTCTAATCTGTTGTGTAGATCAAAGCATGATGCAGTGTTGCTTTCAACCGCTTCATCGAAAACAACATGAAGTGATTCCTCCACGGTTAAGGTTCTAGTGTTATACACTCTATATGCTTTACTAACTGCTGAGTAACCTAGCATGATCCCAACATCGGATTTTGCATCAAAAGCAGATAGATAGGTTTTGTCATTTATGTGAATGTAGCATTTATAACCGAAAATCTTAAGATACCTAAGGTTAGGAACCCTATTAAAGTATACTTCATAAGGTGTTTTGTTGTGAAACTTGTTAATCAGAGACCAGTTTTGTGTGTTACATGCGGTGTTGATAGCCTCAGCCCAGAATTTCTAGGCAATGCCCGAATCGGCTATCATAGACCGTGCGGCTTCCTTGAGAGTTCGGTTTCTTCTCTCGGCCAGGCCATTTTGTTGAGGAGTCCTAGCACTAGACAACTCGTGTCTGATGCCGGATTCATCAAGAAATGCATTTAGAGTACTATTTGTAAATCCGGTTCCTCTATCACTTCTAATGCTATTAATGCGTGTTGATTTTTCATTTTGCAAACGTTTAAGCAGTGTGATCAAATTTGATGCGGTTTCACGTTTAGATAACAAGAATATTACCCATGTATACCTAGAGTAATCATCGACAACTACCATAGTGTAAAGCATACCTCCTAGGCTGACGACCCTAATCGGTCCAAATAAATCCATGTGAAGAAGATTTAAGCATCGGTTAGATTGAATGTGTCCTTTACTTTTAAATGTTGACTTAGTTTGTTTACCCATTTGACATGCTGAACAGACTTTATCTTTATTAAATACTATATCAGGAATTCCTTCAACTAACTTTTTACCGCGGATATAGTTTAAGGTTTTTAGGTTTAAGTGATTTAGTCTGTTATGCCATAGCCAGGTTTGATCGGTTTTAGCTATCATGCAGACAAGATATTCTACTTTATTTTATTAATCTACCTTGTAAATATTTCCTAACCTATTTCCGGTTAGCAGTATGATACCTTGAGAGTTTTTAACTAAGCATGCATGTTTAAGAAATTCTACAGTGTATCTAGCATCACACATTTGACTAATGCTTAGCAGGTTAAAACGTAGGTTTTCGACTAAGAGTACATTATCAATTGTTAGGTTAACATGGACAATCTTACCCTTGCCCACGGTTCTACCTTTTGAGTTGTCACCGAAGGTGATCAATGCACTGGTTTCTATTCTGATGTCGGTTAGAAGATTGTTGTTCCCGGTCATGTGCCTGGAGAAACCGCTGTCCAGATACCATTCAGAGTTTCCTAACCGTTTCTTCATATCCTGCAAAATGTACATATTTACAAATATTTGGTACCCACATTTACTTGAGTCCACAGGCGATTAGTTCCTTGGGTATCCAGACTTTGACAAGTCGGACGACTTTCCCGGTTAAGGTTTTAACTAATTTTCTTGCACTTGGTTTGGGGTCTTTCTACTTTCCTAAGAGTGCCTTATTCGTGGGTGGTCTTTGGTTTGTCATATGTGGTTGTGAGTTGGCTTTCCTATATTTGAACCGGTTGGCTTTCCTTTTCTCAGGGTGAAGCCATTTTTCAGAATCGGTTGGACCTACATAGGTTAGTTTGTCTTTTGGATATGAGGCACTTAATTCCTCTTCAACGGTTAAGGAACTTCTGACAAAACTTACAAAGGGAAGATTATCCTTTGTGAGCCTCATGATGTCGAAGTGTTTCCGGTTTTTGGATCTATTGTTTTTGTATCCTAGACCAAACATGCAAGTAGGGTGTCTTTTATAACTACACATTCTGCTTACCATTTCACTAGATCTTTTCCATGCGGCCATCCGATACTGGATTCGGGCATTTTCCTCTTCTATCAACTCTTGAACTGACTCCTTGAGTTGTTCGGTCTTAGAGGATAGTTCAATTGTTGCCTCGGTTTCTAGGGTAGGGGTTTCATCAGGTTGTATGGTCTTTGGTTCAGTCAAGGTAGGTACTATGGGGTCGGCTCTAAAGTTGGGCAATAGTGTTAATAGGTTCTTATACTCTGCTACCATATCATTCAGTGCATTAAATAACTCATCTTTAGTAAATTCGTCACAGGGAGAGTCAAATACTTGTTCCTCGTTTTCCATAAGGCAGGTAAGTTCATCATCACTGTCACTGTGAGCCCATAAGCTTCCTCCATCATCGTCTATCAGTGCTTTCTGAACTTCACTTCCTTCACCGGTTTGTTGATAGTTATTTCGGTTATTCTGATTGTCCGGTTTCCGGTTATCACTTCTCGGTTTTCTGCATTCTCACTTGAAATGTCCCAAACAATTGCATTTATAACATCTAACATTGGATTTATCACCGTAGTTATAGTTGTTGTTTGTCGGTTGGCTTCTCTTCATGAATTGGCCGAATTTCTGTGCAAGCATTGCCATGGCATCCTCGGTGAACTGTTCAGTGGTTCTGATCGGTGCGGGAGCAACCGGTTCTGTGGATGTGATCAATGCTCTGGTTGGGTTGAGGCTGAGACTTCTTCTTCAGTCCTAGATCTCATTTCAAACTCATATGCCTTAAGATCTTCGAATACATCGTGTAGCTTCATCTTGCTTAGGCAGTTTGATTCCCTCATCACCATTGTCTTTATGTCCCATGCACTTGGAAGAGATCTTAATGCTTTTATGATGATTTCCTTGTTATCATACCTCTTGCCAAGAGTTTCTAGCTCGTCTATCACACCTGTGAACCGGTCATTGTATTCTCTCATTGTTTCTCCCGGTCTCATCTTAATGTTTTCAAACTTCTGAGTAGCCACCATTATCTTGTTTTCCTTGGTTCTTTCATTTCCCTCATGAATCTGAATCATGGCTTCCCATGTTTCCTTTGCTGTTTTGCAATCTCTGACCTTGCAGTACGTGTTTCTGTCCAAACCGTTGTAGATGCGGTTTCTGGCATGGTTATCCAGATTATTTCTTCTCCTATCTTCAGCTGTCCATTCCTTTCTATCTTTATCAATTATTATCGGTCCTTCAACTATGATGAACTGCATTTCGTCATCCATGGTGATTAAATGAAAGTGCATGCGTGCCTTCCAGTTGGCAAAGTCGTCACCTTCTAGCATTGGGGGCCTATCGAAAGACATGCTTGCTTGAGTATTGAAACTACCTGCTCTAATACCAATTGTTAGGATCTAGTTCGCGGCTGAGGGACCGGGGTTGGCCGGTTATCGCGTCTTACTCAAAGAGTGGTGATTAATCCGGTTAGAGATTAACATCGGGGTTTCAATACTACACAAACTGTCACAAACCCTTGAACCGAGTTCAAGCGCGGAAGTGGTTTGTTTCAGGTTGAAGCAGCACACACACGAGATAGGCAGAACCGGATTTGAATAGGACAGATTTGGGATTTGCTGGGTCGGTTTTGGGATTTAGTAAGTCGGTTTAAGTGATGTTGAGTCGGTTGGAGCGGTATTCGTAGGTTAGTGCAGATCGGTTATAAAGTAAATCAGGCGGAAAGTAAATAACAAGACAGGTTTTTTATGGATGTTCGGAGATAAAACTCCTACGTCGCCCCTTCCTCTCGAAACCGCGAGAATGATATTAACTAAGGAATAAACACAATCCGATCGAGACTTATTTCCTGCTCGATAACACCCGTACAATTTTAACCGAAATTGTAGAATACACTTCAAATAAGCGCTTAAGCTTTTCTAGAGATAGAACACAATCTTTTACTTAGGCTGTAGAGAATTCAGAACTTGTAACCCGCATTTATTCCTCTTCAGCTCATTCTTTTATAGGTGAAATGTGCCAACGGTCACATTTCATTTCCTTGAATCTGATTGGTTGAGCAGAGGTTCATTGATTCAGACCTGGCGGTCTAGTCTTCCAGTGTGTAGGTCAAACTGGCTAGGTTTGTCTTTTACTCAATATGGCAACTGTCGGTTGGACAGTTGCCTGTACTTGGAAGATTGCCTTTCTGATTTATCCTGAAGTGGAAAGATCTTGTAGGACGATCTTCTACAGCCTGCAGACTGTCCTCAGACTTGTATGGATATGGTAATGCTAAGTCTGTTCTTTCGGTATCATTCTCAACAAATACCCGAAGTGTCTTTTTATGCTGGTCGGTTGTTTATGCTAACCGGATGACTTCCGGTTTTTCCATATCTTCCGATTGACCGACTGTTTAATGATTCTGGCCTTCTGATTTGACCGATCTTGTCTTTCTTGTTCGGTCATGTTTCTGGTCGGTTTAATTGCTTGACCGGTTGAGTTTCTTAACCGGTTGAGTAATTTGACCGGTTGAGTTCTTTGCTTGTTCCTGCACAAGAGATTTGTTTTTGTTAAGTTTTATTTAACCGATCTAATTTTATCTAACACCATCAACATCATTTGTTAAAACACTTTAGTTATTGGTTTACCCAACCTTCAGTTCTCAAAGGACAAGGTTTGCACTGCTTGCCAGTTAGGCAAACATGGCAGATCATCGTTCAAAAGTAAAGGGAAATCACAATCCAGCCGTATCCTAGAACTTTTACATATGGATCTTTTTGGTCCAATTCCTGTAAAAAATGTAGGAGGAATGAGATTTGCCTTAATTGTTATCGATGATTTTTCACGTTTTACGTGGGTTGCATTTTTGCCATCAAAAGATTAAACTGCTGAAAATTTGATCAGAATATTTAGAGGCATTCAAAATTAGAAATCTCTAAATATCTCATGTATTAGAAGTGATCAAGGAACTGAATTTACAAACAGATACCTATCATCTTATCTTGAGGAGAATGGAATTAGGCACGAGTTGTCTAGTGCCAGAACTCCACAGCAAAACGGCATTGCTGAGAGAAGAGTGAGAACTCTAAAAGAAGCAGCGAGATCTATGCTTGCTGAATCAGATGTTACTCAGAGGTTATGGGCGAAAGCCATTAGTACTGCTTGTTATACTCAAAACCGGTCAATTATTAACAAACGTTTTGATAAAACTCCCTATGAATTGTATTATGGGAGAATTCCCACAGTTTCTTATTTTAAGATATTTGGATGTAAATGTTTTATCCATAACAATGGAAAGATTTATTTAACTGCTTTTGATGCTAAAGCAGATGAGGAATTTATGTTGGGATACTCATCAGTAAGCAAGGCTTACAGAGTATACAACAAAAGAACTCAGACTATTGAAGAATCCCTTCATGTAATCTTTGATGAGCCTGTTGAGAGCAAATCCAAAGAACCCATTGATCTTGCTGACAGACTACAAACGGGTAGTCTTGAGTCTGTAAGTGAAGAAGAAGAAACTTTGGATAAACGGATGGCTCTATCTGACCCTGTGGCTGATCCGGTTGAAGCTCAACCAGACGTACAAACTCCTGTTCAACAAGAAGTTGAAAGTTTGGATGTCGCGGTGTCACCGGTTCAGATGATCAATCCTCTTGGCTCCAACTTCAGATGGAACAGAAATCATCCACCGGAACTGATAATTGGTAACCCTTTTTCTCCTCGAAGGACAAGACGTCAATTGATGAATGAAATGACCAACTCTGCATTTATTTCTCAAATTGAACCAAAGAAAATTGGTGAAGCTATAGTTGATCCAAATTGGATCAATGCTATGCAAGAGGAGTTAAACCAATTTGATAGAAATAAAGTGTGGTATTTTACTCCTAGACCAACTGATAAGTCAGTTATAGGAACAAGATGGGTCTTTAGAAACAAGCTTAGTGAAGATGGTTTAGTCATTAGAAACAAAGCTCGTTTAGTTGCTCAAGGATACAGACAAGAGGAAGGTATTGATTTTGATGAGTCCTTTGCACCGGTTGCAAGACTAGAGGCAATCAGAATCTTTCTAGCATATGCATCATTTAAGAATTTCAAAGTTTTTCAAATGGATGTAAAAAGTGCGTTCTTAAATGGAAAATTAAGTGAGGAAGTATATGTTGAGCAGCCCCCTGGTTTCGTAGATCATGTTTTACCTGATCATGTTTATAGACTTAACAAAGCATTGTATGGTCTAAAACAAGTTCCTAGAGCTTGGTATGACACTCTAACCAATTTCTTATTTGATCATGATTTTGTTGTTGGAACAGTGGATAAAACCCTGTTCAGATTTGCTAAAGACTCTCATATACTACTTGTTTAGATATATGTTGATGACATTATCTTTGGGTCAACTAACCCCAAACTATGTGAGAAATTTGCCAAGCTGATGCAGGATATGTTTGAAATGAGCATGATGGGAGAACTTACATTCTTCCTCGGGCTTCAGATCCGTCAGCTGGAAAACGGAACCCTCATCAACCAAACCAAATACACCAAAGAATTGCTGAAAAAAATTGGTTTGGAGAATTATTCTGCAGCAGCTACTCCTATGAGCTCCTCAATCAAATTGGACAAAGATGAAGGTGACCAAAGTGTAGATGTTACAGCATATAGAGGACTCATCGTTTCCTTACTATATGTAACTGCTAGCAGGCCAGACATTCAATTTGATGTTGGTGTCTGTGGCAGATTTCAGGCTGATCCTAAACTCTCTCATTTCACTTCTGCTAAACGTATTCTTAAATATTTGAAGGGAACTCAAAATGTGGGACTGTGATATCCGAAGGAATTCAGTTTCAATTTAATTAGCTTCTCAGATGCAGATTATGCAGGATGCAAAATTGATAAAAAAAAGCACAAGTGGAACTTGTCAGTTCCTTGGAGATCGTCTAATCACATGGTTCAGCAATAAGTAGACTTCTGTGGCTACCTCTACAGCTGAAGCGGAGTATCTTGCAGCTGGTAGTTGCTGCTCTCAAGTTCTGTGGATTCAGCAACAGCTCAAAGACTATGGGATTGAGGCTGATGAATCTCCAATTTTCTGCGACAACACAAGTGCCATCGCAATATCCTATAATCCTGTTCTGCATTCTCGGACAAAGCATATTGAAGTCAGGCATCATTTAATCTGAGAACACGTCAATCAGAAGCAAATCCGTCTTGAACATGTTTCTACAGATCAACAAACTGCAGACATTTTCACGAAACCTCTTCCTGAAACTAAGTTCTCTCATTTTAGAAACATGCTAGGTCTTGTTGATCTTGATTGACGTAATTATGTGCATAAATTGAGGAGGAACGTATTGTTCAAAACGAAACTGAACAGATATGAAAGACGGAGGTTCTAATTCGTCCTAAGGATTCGGAGTCTGATAAACACAGCTATTTAGACGAACATTTCCCTTAAGCAGTTTCATCTCTATATGAAATCATTGTCTTGGTTATTTTAACCTGCTCGATTAGACGAATGCATCTATTAGACGGACACGTCTAATAGACGTTAGACGTTTTTACGTCATGAGCAAGAGGCTGCTCACTTCTAATTAGACACTCGTGTATCACGTGCTGTTATAGCATAATTAGACGCACACATCTAATAGACTGATTTTCAAAAAGAAGTTGGAAATGTGAAAAGAAGAATAAAAACGTCTAACTACTGGTGTAATTAGACTCTTCATCTTCTGGCATTTAGGACAGTTGTCCTTTAATGATGTCTGTTTGAGTTATCTTTCCCGCCGAAAAATAAATCAGTCATTCCTCAAAAGAATTGAAGACACGTGTCTCTCAATATGCAAGAAATGACTAATATTTCTGACATCTTTTGCTTGTACATTTAGTATTAGACGTTTTATTTCATGCTAACATTAAATTATGTGTATTGGGAACTGTCTTTTGAAATTCTTGACGATAGAAGTAATCATTAGCTTTCTTCCTCATGATCAAAACCCCGGTATTAATAGGTTCATTCTCTCTAAAAGGTTAGAAGATCCCTGAAATCTCTCTTTCTCTCTTTAGAAATCGAACCCTTTGAATCTCTCAATCCCTTGTTCATCAAATCAATATGCTGCCCTTCCGACCAAAATCGATTCAGATGGACTTTCAATCTGTTTCCACTCTTGAATCTTCGGGCATGCAAAGGATGTTCGACTCTCTAAAAGCTTCAGGGTTGAGAAGATTTCTCACCCCTCATAAAACCTATCATGAAAAGCTTATCAACGAGTTCTTCCAAACCGCTAGCTTCTATCAAGATAGTGTTATTGCTAGTGCTGTAATGGGCCAGATGGTATGGCTCACAGAAGAATCTTTTGGTGAGTTTTTCCATCTCCCAACAGAAGGTATTGATGATTTCTCTTCCACTCACCCTAACCTCATGATTTCGATGATAAAAGTCTTTTCCGATACCCCTGAAGTAGATATTCATGGAAAGAAGAATCTTCTGAAGGTCGAATATGCTCTTCTAAGTGATATCATTTCTAAATCCCTTATGTTTAAAGAAACCTCCTACAAGTATTGTACGAAGGTTTTTCAGATAATGTTGGCTATCACCAGGGGTGTTCTTGTGAACTAGACAAGCTTCCTCTTCGGGAATCTTGTCAGAATGGTTGTAGCTAGAAAGAAGATCTTTGGCTTTTATGGTCCTCTCAGTTTCTTTCTCTGTCACCGTCTGAACGAATCTGGTAAGAGTTTCCCCCTTCCTTCTAAGATCCTGAACTACCAGAAAGTGGTAGATTATATTCAAAGGGTGGAAACGCTCAAATCTAAGAAACGTAAGAGTGAAGACTCCAACTCTCTCATAACTGTTGTCTTAGAGGCATCTTAGGCTGAAGTGTATCCCGTCCAGAAGTTATGACCAGGGAGAAGAAGAAGACTAATGATTTAATGTCTTTTTTTAGTTATTTTTGAATGTCTTCATAATGCTTTTGGTAAAATTATCATGGTTACACTGAACAATGTTTTGAGTGTTTCTTCTGAAAACACTTATATGTGATTAACGTGGATGTTTTTGAATGATTACTTGCATGTTGTCCGTTTGTTTATTTATTGGATGAATGCATGTTGTGTTATATGTATGCAGGTTTGCAATTTCTTCATCAAAGGGGAGGAAATTGTTGGGTCAAATTATTTTGACTAAGTGTTGAAATAATTTATCCCCTAATATTTTGATGATGAAATAATTAATGAGTTTTGATACAGGTGTATTAAGACAAACATGTCTTTAGACTTGGATCTAATGAGGGCCATTAGACTGATTTTGATCTCCATTCGCAGTGGTAGTCTAACTCAGTGGAGTTAGACGTACCGGTCTAATGGTTATTATAATTAGACAGATTGTCTAATTAGTGAAAGTTAGACGTGGGTCTAACTCCTTCAGATTAGTCTGAGGTAGAACCGGAATTAGACGTGGTAGTCTAACTCAGTGGAGTTAGACGTACCGGTCTAATGGTTATTATAATTAGACGGATTGTCTAATTAGTGAAAGTTAGTCGTGGGTCTAACTCCTTCAGATTAGTCTGAGGTAGAACCGGAGTTAGACGTGGTAGTCTAACTCAGTGGAGTTAGACGTACCGGTCTAATGGTTATTATAATTAGACGGATTGTCCAATTAGTGAAAGTTAGACGTGGGTCTAACTCCTTCAGATTAGTCTGAGGTAGAAACAGAATTAGACGTGGTAGTCTAACTCAGTGGATTTAGACGTATCGGTCTAATGGTTATTATAATTAGACGGATTGTCTAATTAGTGAAAGTTAGACGTGGGTCTAACTCCTTCAGATAAGTCTGAGGTAGAACCGGAATTAGACGTGGTAGTCTAACTCAGTGGAGTTAGACGTACCCGTCTAATGGTTGTTGATATTAGACGCGAGTCTAATTATATTAGACTAGGCGGTCTAATAGACGTTTTTCATCAGAAGGAGTTGACTTATTTCATTAGACTGATCCGTCTAACTGAAATATGTCTAATGCTCTGATTCAAGCAGTACGCTTGAATCTAGCATTTCTCCTACCCACGTGCTATAGCTGTACCCTACTCCTGCTCCACTTCCCTGTGAAGATTAGTACTACAGCTATATGCATCCAATCAAGTAATGCCACGTAAGAAAATTTTCCTCACATTACCCGTTTTGTAGGTACATCTCTGATGGAATATTTGGCGCATTACCAGTTCGGTACGGCCACGATCCTTGTGCTCAGAACCTGCTGTGTACAATGGAGGCTTTCCAATAGAAGAGCGTCGCATATCATTCTTGAAGATTCGACCGTTAGCTCTTGATCAGTATTTAACCAATCCTAAGGACAACGGACAATAATCCTCACAAGCAACCTAGCTAATTTCCGAACGAACAAGCATTCTGATTTTGCAGAGAGAGACTGTACTGTGTGAATCGAGAGAGAGAGCTAGAATCAAAACACCATTAGCTGAGTGATATTCTTCATCTTCTTGTAATTGAACAGAAAGTGTTCTGTTCAATAGTGAGCTAAGTGTGTGTGTAAACTGTATTTGATTCTCATCATATAGTGAATCCTTCCGGTGGTTGGAAGAAGGGGTGACGTAGGAGAGTTTCTCCGAACATCCATAAACAAACTGTTGTGTTCTTCATTTTCTGTCATCTTTTCATATTTCTTCTTGTGCTTCAAACTCATGTAAACAATTCCGCCTTGAATCTGTTTCAAGTGTTTACACAAGTTTGCGTAGAATAGAAAGTGAATTAAATCCCTAACAGGATTTCTTTCAAACCGTTTTTCATAAGCCTTCATCCTTAGCCAGACTCCGTCTCTAACGATAAAGCCGATCCTATCACATTCTATTCTCCACATTTATCAATCTCATTCATATTCTCATTCTCTTATTGTTTTTTAGCCATCAATTAGTCATTTCAATATTTGAACATATTTCATACCTACACAATTAGTATGTTAGGATCAAATTCCTAAAAAGTTTTTACTTTTAATTAAACATTTTAGAACAATTTTTATAACCAATTAAATACTATTAATAACAACAAAATTATCCAACTCCTAACAATAATATTCTGAGATTCCATTTTTCTATTTTTTCACCTTGAACAAGATATTTCTTTCCAATTTATGGAAGGAGATAATAAAAATAAATAGAGTAGATATGTTGATATTTTGAATATCCATAGTGACTAAAGTTCAAATCTCAACTCTCATTACCTTTTTAAATCACATGTAAATCTTTAATTAGACGATGTTTATGTCATTCAATCAAATGAGTTTTGATCGAATTTTTAAGAGAGGGAATTTGGAGGAGAGAACGAGAGAAGGAATGACGTGGCATCACCTCATTGACAGAAAAAAGAAAAAAAACGTGTGGAGAGTGAAGAGAAAGATTTTTACAACCAATAAAATTGTGACACATCATTCTCTTTTCTATTCTCTCTTTCAAATTCTCTCTAACCTTTCTCTAAAAATAATTATGATCTTTACTCTAGTAATTTAATAACAAATTTTATTGAAGCATGAAATATCTACAATGCAACTAATTATTTCCTCTATAAAAAAATGTAATTTAATAGTATAAACATTATAAAAAATAAATAAAAACAACTTACATTGATATATAGAACAGATCTTTTTTTTTCAAGTCTGTTAATATTATTCGTTAACAAGGATAACGATTTAGTGTTCGATTAAGGGAGATTTCGGCCACATTGTCTACAATTTAGGATTTGACCAACAAAAGCTTCTTCCATCAACGGAAATTTAAGGTTCAACTAGGAGAAAATGGATTGGAGGATTTCACTTGGGGTTGACCGGAAAAAGGTAAGCCAAAGGAAGAAATGGATTACTCATATGGATAAAGAGGTAAAAATTAGAAAGAAAAAAATGGGAGGAGATTTATGGTGCAGGAAAGAGAGTTTATGACAATGAAGAAAAAAAAGATGAGGAATTTTTATTTTTATTTTATTGTAGAATTATCTCTCAATCTTCCTAGCCCAGGGGATGCCCAATCTGTCTAAGTAGGCCTAACCCAAGGAATATTCTAGTTAAGAAAGATGTATTCTAATTTAAGAAGGGATATTTTAGTTAATGAAGGGATATTCTTGATTAAGAAGTGATATCTTAAATTAGTGTAATTAATTTGTAATAGGAAGACAATTCCTAAATTAGTACGTCACAAGTTCTATAAATACTTCAAAGGTATTACATTGTAATGATCAAGTGCAAGCAATAAAATTATCTAAATTTTATCTCTCTTAAATTATTACATGGTATCAGAGCAGGGTTTTCCATCTTAAAGGAACCTACCTGTTCACAATTATTCGTTGCCTCTTCCAATGGTGGAAATAGCCATTGGAGGAGAACTCAAATTATTATATTATCTCATATTTCCTAAGTATTTTTTATCTCTATTTTATCACCCACTATGTTAAACAAGTGGGACATCATTTCAAAATTACACTTTATATCTCGGCCGAATCTGTACATGTTAACGTCTCGACAAATTTCTTCCAACATTTCATCTGTCCAAAAATTATCATCTTTCACTTCAAAAGTTACAAGAGCCAAAAGTAAGGTGTTAAATGCCAAGATCCAAGAGCAAAGAGCAATTATCAATTTCAAATTAAGCACTCCAAAACAATTCATTTAAGAATTATTATTATTATTAATATGTATTTATAAATTTCATTATAGTAGACCAAAGTGCAATTAATTAGTCGTGAGATTCCAAGTTCTCTAGATGTATAAATCTTATAGTTTTTGGGTTATTGTTATTTGGAATCACTTTGGTTTTGAAATTATTAATAGGTAATTTATATACAAGTTTAATATAAATTATATAAATATATAAAATATATTTTAAAATTAACCGGACTTAAAATGAATTAATCATCGGACTTTAAATAAAGTTAATGAATAACGGTCACACGCGTTTCAAATAAAAAGTATAAATACAGTAGTCCGCCCATCTCGGATGAAGAGGAGATCTGCGCCAGGTTTACGCTACGCTAGTTGGAGGAAAAGCGAGGGATGATAGGATCGGATGAAGAGGAGATCTGCGCCAGGTTTACGCTAGTTGGAATAAAAGCGAGGGATGAAGAGGAGATCCACTCCACCCCCACCGTTTCTACGCGTCTTCTCTTCTCTTCTCTTCTCGGATGAAGAGGAGATCTGCGCCAGGTTTACGCTAGATGGAGGAAAAGCGAGGGACGAAGAGGAGATCCACTCCACCCACCGTTTCTACGCGTCTTCTCTTCTCTTCTCGGGCGGCCTACCGGAGGAGCTCTCTCTGCGCCAGATTTACGCAGTTGATAGTGAAATCCACCCGACCGTTCCTTCTAGATTATCCTCTGGTCAGTCAGTGAGTCTTCTCATTTCATTTCTTTTCTTTTCTTGTATTAAATATAATGTATTTCATCCTAATTAATGTCTCAAGACAAACCATAATTTTCCAGACTTTCTTGGTTTGATCAATGGATTCGTCAATAATTATGTTTCTTTAGTTTATGAAATTCGATAATGACCTGATTCTTGATGAAACGCTAATCTGGGTTATGACCTGATTCTTGATGAAACGCTAATCTGGGTTAGTAACCCCTGTCTGTACTCCATTAAATAATCTGTAGCAACCCATATGAAATTCGATAACTACCGTAGGAGCTCTCTCTGCGCCAGATTTACGCAGTTGAGAGGAAAAGTGACCGGAGAGTGAAATCCACCCGACCGTTCCTTCTTTCTAGATTATCCTCTGGTCGGTCAGTCTTCTCATTTCATTTCTTTTCTTGTATTAAATATTATGTATTCCATCCTAATTAATGGCTTAAGACAAACCCTAATTTCCCAAACTTTCTTAGTTTGATCAATTTGTATTCGTCAATAATCATGTTTCTTTAGTTGATGAAATTCGTTAATGACCTGATTCTTCTTGATGAAACGCTAATCTGGGTTTGTAACCCCTGTCTGTACTCCATTAAATAATATGTAGTAACCCCATATGTCATCTTAGCCCTCCCGAATTAGTTCTACCAAACTCTTGTACTAACCCATTAAACTCGTCAAGGGCCTTTTATGATCGATATCTTTCGCTGCCGTCTTCTTAAAATGAATTTCCTTGATTTTGTTTGAAATATTATGACTCGATGTCTGTATGTCTGTATAGATAAAAAGAGACCCATAGATCATCAATTTAATTATCCCCATGTCTGTATGTATAGCTAATGAATTGATGAGGAATTCTGCTCATCAATTCTAGGATTCTTTAAAATAAATAAGTTTAATGTTGTTTGAAGTTATACTTAAGTCTTCAATGGTGAAATTTCCGAAAATTTGGATTTGCTTTTTTGACCCAACCTCTCGGATTAGTCACATTAATTGTAAGATTCTTTAATGATAAAGCTTCTTGTTGTTTGTTTGTAGTCACATTCATTTTTATGCACATCTGTCTTCTATTCTCGTTGGTTGTTAGCTGTCAAGTTAGCATATGGTCGGCTAAATATTCCATCTCCAACCACTTTCTATTTATTGGCTGGCTGAAGTCGATTTGTGTTCTTCCTCGATTTTGTTGACAGGTATTGATTCAAGTTTTTCTTCTATATTTGCCACAAACTGTGACTACATTGCGAGTCTGGTCATTCTCTCGTTTTTCTTGCTACGAAATGTTAGATTTTTTGAATATCTTGATGTAACAAGTCAATTTGATTTGCAACTGTTGCTTCTAATTTGTTTGGCAGAGATGCTTTCAAGGTTGTTTATTCGCTCGCCCAGTTTATGAATGCTTTCATCGATGGTTTGAGATTTCTTCATCAAACTCTAAATTGGTAAGCACCATAACTCGAATAAAATTAAATTGGTGAGAACTAGGTAAGGAAGAAAAAGAAGAAAAAGAAAAAGATCCGAGAGCGAATGCTCATGGTAGTTTTATTAGATGAGGAAAAATAATGTTTGAACATTCAAAAATTGTGATTGAAGAGTTTTATGATCTAGTCATTTAATATTTTTAAAATTCAAAACTCATGATCTAACATTAAAAAATTGTAATTTAAGAGTAGTACTTATCTAGTTATTTATACATAGAGTAATCAAGGTGGTGTTTCTTATTTTCCTCAATTAAAAAGTGTGATTTTAATTTACTTTTTTCTCATTTCTCTATTACACTTACGTGAGTGGATATTCTGGGTTAACCATTTATGGGAAAGTTGACAACAACAATTTATAAACCGGATCATTGTTAATTCTCAAAATAAAAAATTCGGTATGTTTTAATCTTTTTTCTTTGAGCAATCTTTTATTTTAATGTTACAAGCGTTATTGTATATTAAATCAAAACCATGTGATATTGTTGTTGTGGAGTAGGGTTCTTGCGATGAAACTATGGAAATTGTACATGGACCGGATGGGAACCAATTCTCGAAGCTTAAATAAATTTAATTCCTCACTTGGTAAGTTTGTTTATTTGTTTTCTTTAATGTACTATAACCATTTAGATAACATAAACTTTGATTTTAAAGGATAACTGTCATTACTTGGTTATAATTTATTTGAATTAAGGACAAGTGAACAATTAAGGAAGACAAAAAAAATATATTAAGATCGGGAAAAACTTAATGACTAATTAATCTGTTTGGATAACTGGAACTTCTGTTACAATAATTCTTTGTAATAAAAAAAATTAGTCTTACCTAATTTGTTAAACACATAATATATCTAAATAAAGTTTAAGATTAGAATTATAAGAATACATAAGAAGAAACTAGAAATAATTAGTTAGACTAAATTAGGTACATAGACATTAAATACAAGACAAAACCCTCCTATTATATATATTTATTTTAAATTATGTTTGATAATTATTTGAATATAACTCTATCCCTTCAATATTATTTTGACTTATTAAAGAGCAATATCACTTAACTTGTAATTTTGAATTTGATAAATATTAATTATTAAATAATTAAATCATAAATGTTAAAAATACATAAGTTAAGAGTATTTTTAATTTCGCCTTAAAAATAATATATTGTTACCTGCATGGATAAAAACACAAAAATTTTAAAGCGATTGAGAACAATATCACTTACTAATGTTGGTTTTATAGTGATTGTGATTTAGTGGCTAATTGAATGACTTATAATTTGGGACGTATAATTATATTTGGTTTGAAAATATAAAAATTTTGTGTATGAGAATACTTCCGTTTTGTATATTTTTCTACTTAGTTGGTTTATTCTTACAAATAATATGATAAGATAATATTATTGTCGCGTTGATAGAATCACAAAAATTCTAAAAGATTGAAAACAATCACTTACTAATGTTGATTTTATAGTGATTGTGATTTGGTGCTTTAAATTTCAATGATTTGTGATTAGGACATCTAATTATATTTAATTTGAAATTATAAAAAACTCTATGTATGAGAATACTTCATTTTTGCATATTCTCATACTCAATTGGTTTGGTCTTATAAATAATATGATAAGACTATATTGTTACAGAATAGATAGAAACACAAAAATTCTAAAAGATTAAGAACGAACATTTCTCATTATTGATTTATAGTAATTGTGATTTTGTGACTTGAGATTTGTGAAGTAAAATTATATTATGTTTGGATGATAAAAACTTTGTGTATGAGAATACTTCATTTCTGCATATTTTCATACTTAGTTGATTTAGTCTTACAAATAATATGATAAGACTATATTGTTTCTACATTCATAGAAACACAAAAAAAAATTAAAAGATTGAGAACGATCAATTATCAATGTTGGTTTTATAGTAATTGAGATTTGGTGACTTGTGATTTGAGTTGGGACGTAAAATTATATTCGGTTTGAAATTATAAAACTATGTGTATGAGAATACTTCAATTCTGCATATTCTCATACTTAGTTGGTTTAGTCTTACAAATAATATGATAAAACGGTATTATTGCGGTGTGGATAAAAATACCAAATTTCTAAATGATTGAGAATGATCACTCGCTAATGTTAGTTTTATAGTGATTGTGATTTGGTTGTTTTAGATTTGAATGACTTGTGATTTGGACGTATAATTATATTCAGTATGACATTAAAAAAACTATGTGTATGAGAATACTTCATTTCTGCATATTCTCCTACCTTGTTGGTTAATTAATCTTAAAATGATATGATAAAACTATATTGTTGTGGAGTGGATAGAAACACAAAAATTCTAAAAGATTGAGAACGATCACTTAATAATGTTGGTTTTATAGTGATTATGATTTAGTGGCTTGTGATTTGAAAGACTTCTGATTTGAGATGTATAATTATATTCGTTTTGAAATTATAAAAACTCTATGTACGAGAATGATCATTTACCAATGTTGGTTTTATATTTATTGTAATTTGGTGACTTGTGATTTGGGACATATAAATTATATTTGGTTTGAAATTATAAAAACACTGTGTTTGAGAATACTAAATTTATTCGTATTCTCCTACTTAGTTGGTTTATTTTTACAAATAATACGATAAGACTATATTGTTGTCGCGTAGATAGAAACACAAAAACTCTAAAAGATTGAGAACAATTAACTTATTAATGTTGGTTTATAGAGATTATGATTTGGTGACTTGTGATATGAACAACTTGTGATTTGTGACGTAAAATTATATTCGTTTTGAATTATAAAAAATTGATGGATGAGAATGTTTCATTTCTGCAAAATCTCCTACTTAGTTGATTTAGTCTTATAAATAATATGATAAGGCTATATTATTCTCGCGTGAATAAAAACACAAAAATTCTAAAATATTGAGAGCGATCATTTATCAATGTTGATTTTATAGTAATTGTGATTTGGTGACTTGTGATTTGAGATCAGTTTAATTTTAAAAATAATATTATAAGAATATAATGTTGCCACGTGGATAGAATCACAATAATTCTAAAAGATTGAGAACGAATAAATTGATTGTGATTTGGTGACTTTAGATTTGAATAACTTGTGATTTGAGATGTTTTAAAATTATAAAAAATCTGTATACGAAAATACTTTATTTCTGTATATTCTACTAGTTAGTTGGTTTAGTCTTACAAATAATAAGATAAGGCTATATTGTAGCCGCGTAAATAAAAATACAAAATTTTTAATAGATTGAGAACGATCACTTATTAATGTTGCTTTATAGTGATTGTGATTTGGTGACTTGTGATTTGTGACGTAAAATTATATTTCGTTTTGATTATAAAACTATTTGTATGAGAATACTTTATTTTTGCATATTCTCTTATTTAGTTGATTTAGTTTTATAAAAAAATATGCTAAGACTATATTGTTAACGCGTGAATTAAAACACAAAATTTTAAAAGATTGAGAACAATCATTAAAAATGTTGGTTTTATAGTGATTGCGATTTGAATTACTAGTGATTTTAGACGTGTAATTATATTCGGTTTAAAATTATAAATATTTGTGTATTAGAATACTTTATTTCTACATATTCTCCTACTTAGTTGGTTTAGTTTTATAAATAATTTTACAAGACTATATTGTTGTCACGTGAATAGAAACAAAAAAATTCTAAAAGATTGTGCACAATCACTTACAAATGTTAGTTTTATAGTGATTGTAATTTTTGACTTGTGATTTGAATGACTTATAATTTGAGATGTATAATTATATTCGGTTTAAAATTATAAAAACTCTATGTATGAGAATACTTTATTTTTATATATTTTTCTACTTAGTTGGTTTAGTCTTACAAATAATATGTAAGACTATATTGTTACGCGTTGATAGAAACAATATAATTATTAAAGAAATAATTATTAAAGATTGATCGTGGTTAGAAATATTCTGACGACTCTATGTATGAAATGAACTTCCTTGATCTTGGTTAGAAATATTCTGACGAGTCTGTGTATTCTTGAGAGAGAACTTATGATATGTTTCAAGAAGAATTAATGTCTGTCTGTATGCATAGCTGAAAAGAGACCTAGGTCATCAATTTAATTATCCCCATGTTTGTATATAGCTGATGAGTAGTAAGAGAAGAAGATTAGGAAACTTTCAGGTACGTGTTTTGTGCAATTGTTGCGAGTCGGTGGTGACGGTTATTGTTTACCTTCTCCTTGCTGTTATGCCATTAATTGTAATCTTCCAAACAAACCTTTTGGTTTTTGTTCTTTCACTCCTAAAACCTGCAATTGATTCTGTTGCTATCTATAAGGCTTAGTTCCTTCCACATCATCCTCAGGTCGGTCAGTTCTTCTCATCTCATATCATTTCTAATAATTAATGGCTTAGACAAACCCTAATTTCTCAAACTTTCTTACCCTGTTTGATCAATCAATGTATTCGAGTCAATCAATAATCATGTTTCTTTAATTAGTTGATCAATGAAACTCTTTCTTGACGGAAAATGGATGAAGGTTCGCCCCATTGCACCTCTAAACATTATTTGGTTTAAGGTTTTTTTGGGGGCAAACTGATATTATTTTTTGGATATGATCGAGATTTTTCATTTGGTATAAAAATTAGTTTCTGCATCAATATCCCCAAATTGTAGTAAATTTTCTTTTTCAATTGAGAATGTTTTGTTTCTAATTTTTTACCAAAATGACAAATGTATATTTTTCATATTCATATCATGTTGATGCGCTAAGAGAACCTATGAGTGCACTGTTCATAGTTGTTGTTTGGTTTGATGTACTATCAGCCAAGCAAAAGGGCAACAATGGAGGAAGATACATTGCCACCCAGTATGAAGATTACACAAAAAAAAGTCCAATTCAGGTTCATACCCTTTATTTACTAATCAATTTTCAGATAGATTTATGCCTTGCTTTTGTATTCTCATTATTGTAAGTGGTTTCTTTATCAAAACTAGTCTTTATGTTCAACTTTTTGTTTTCTTTATTATGTTACCATTCAGAATTAAAAATATCAATACACTCCTCCGCGTCTCCCTTCTCGGTCGGTCGGAGCTTTGCGCCAGTTAAGAGGAGAAGTGTGATCGGAGAGTGAAATCCACCACCCGACGATCGTACCCGACGACCGTTCCTTCCACATCATCCTCAGGTCGGTCAGTTCTTCTCATCTCATTTCATTTCTAATAATTAATGACTCAGACTAATTTTGCAAACTTTTTTACCCTGTTTGATCAATCAATGTATTCGAGTCAATCAATAATCATGTTTCTTGAATTAGTTGATCAATGAAACTCTTTCTTAACGGAAAATGGATGAAGGTTTGCCCATTGCACCTCAAAACATTATTTGGTTTAAGGGTTTTTTTTTGGGCAAGCTGATATTATTTTTTGATATGATCGAGATTTTTAAATTGGTATAAGAATTAGTTTCTACATCAATATTCCCAATTTGTAGTATAATGTTCTGCTTTATTTGAGAATGTTTTGTTTCTGATTTTTTACCAAAATGCAAATGTATCTTTTTCATATTCATATCATGCTGCTGCGCTAAGAGAACCTATGAGTGCACTGTTCATAGTTGCAGTATGAGTTTGATGTATTATCAGCCAAGCAAAAGGGCAACAATAGAGGAAGATACATCTGTCACCCAATATGAAGATTACACGAAAAAAGTCCAATTCTGATTCATACCCCAATTAAGGTTCATACCCTTACTAGTCAATTTTCATATAGATTTATGCCTTGCTTTTGTATTCTCACTACTGAAAGTGGTTTCTTTATCAAAATTAGTCTTTATGTTCAACTTTTTGTTTTCTTTATTATGTTACCATTCAGAATTAAAAGTATCAATACACTCCTCCACCACTGAATACTCCGCGTCTCTCTCCTCGGTCGGTCGGAGCTCTTCACCAGTTAAGAGGAGAAGTGTGATCGGAGAGTGAAATCCACCAACCGATGACCGTTCTTTCCACATCATCCTTAGGTCGGTCAGTTCTTCTCATCTCATATCATTTCTAATAATTAATGGCTATGACAAACCCTAATTTCCCAAACTTTCTTACCCTGTTTGATCAATAAATGTATTCGAGTGAATCAATAATCATGTTTCTTTAATTAGTTGATTAATGAAACTCTTTCTTGACGGAAAATGGATGAAGGTTCGCCCCATTGCACATCAAAACATTATTTGGTTTAAGAGACTTTTTTTTGGGCAAGCTGATATTATTTTTTGGATATAATCGAGATTTATCATTTGGTATAAGAATTAATTTCTGCATCAATATCCCCAAATTGAAGTATAATGTTATGCTTTATTTTAGAATGTTTTGTTTCTAATTTTTGACCAAAATGACAAATGTATCTTTTTCATATTCATATCTTGTTGTTGCGCTAAGAGAACTTATGAGTGCACTGTTCATAGTTGCAGTCTGGATTTGATGTACTATCAGCCAAGCAAAAGAGAAACAATGGAGGAAGATACATCTGTCACCCAATGTGAAGATTACACGAAAAAAGTCCAATTCAGGTCATACCCCAATTCAGGTTCATACTATTTATTTACTAGTGATTTTCAAATATATTTATGCCTTGCTTTTGTATTCTCACTACTGAAATCGGTTTCTTTATCAAAAATAGTCTTTATGTTCCAACTTTTTGTTTTTTTATTATGTTATCATTCAGAATTAAAAGTATAAATATACTCCTCCACCACCGAATCCTCCGCATCTCTTTTCTCGGTCGGTCGGAGCTCTGTGCCAGTTAAGTGGAGAAGTGTGATCGGAGAGTGAAATCCACCACCTGACAACCAATAAACCCTAATTTCCCATACGAGCAACAATATAATCTTATATATAAAGAATGGTTAAAATTTATTCTCACAACTTCCCTTATTTGTTCCTGTTTTTATATTTGATGATATTGTCTTATTACTGGTAGAATAGATATTTATTTGGTTGAGATGCGAGTAGTATTATAAACTTTTGTATTTCTTCATCTTTTTGTACGATCCTTCTACTTCACTTGGCCAAACTGATGCGACTGTTCTTGTATATTCTACTAAGTCTGTTGTTGTGTCCCGATCTACAAAGAGGGCACAAACTAAACAAAATCTTTAATAGTAACCAGAATTAGCAAGGAGGGAGAATTTTGATAGAAGATAATAAATATAAACGAGATAAATTGAGAATAAGAACGGAGGGGGGCTGAGCCCCATTTCATTAGGAAGAAATTAGAAATTATTACATCATATTTGCCTACTATTTACACTACTCATATAATGATAGTTGGTATCTAACTATCTATTCTATAATCTTTTACACTACTAACAACTTCTAGAATCTTCTATTAAAATGAAAATGCCTACCATAAAGGTAATTTCTTCACTTTGAAACTTACATTAATACTGCTTACAGTTTCTCGTGCATATGCATTACTGACTTCAAGTACCTTCCCGGGTCACAACGTTTGTCATTCCCCTATTGTACATTATGGTATAGTTCAATCCAAATAACTTTGATAACCATGTTTGTTTCCCCTACTGTAGTGATATTGTTTT
Source organism: Impatiens glandulifera (assembly GCF_907164915.1). Lineage (NCBI taxonomy): Eukaryota > Viridiplantae > Streptophyta > Magnoliopsida > Ericales > Balsaminaceae > Impatiens > Impatiens glandulifera. Next base: position 1,646,269 of record NC_061862.1, on the reverse strand, counting down.
CTATAAGAAACTTCAAACTTTTTATCCTGATAATGAAAATGCTTACCATAAAGGTAATTTCTTTACTTAAATAATGTCATTAATACTGCTAACAGTTTCTTCTCATATGTAGAGAATCATAATGTGTCTTAGCAAGTGATTTGCTCAGATACGCGATGGGTATTCTTTTTTACATCAATACTGCGCCAATGCTGACATTTATTTGTACTTTGAGATCAATCAAAAATCAGGTAATACTAATACCGGAGTGGTGGTTAGAGCCTTTTTCAAGTTTTAAATGTCTTCACTGCATCTTCAGTCCATTTAAGCATACTATTCTTGAGTAAAACCATGTAATGGTTTGTTAATAGTTCCAAGTTGCATACGAATCTTCGATAATACCCTGCCCAAGAAAGTCTCTTAATGCTTTGATGCCCAAGAAATGACCTAGATATTCCTGCTTCTTTAATCCAAATAAGCATTTTGATCGCTTACCATTATACTGTTTTTTAAGAATTTTCATAACTTTCTCAAAATACCTTAGATGTAGTTCCATATTAGAACTGTATATAATAATATCATAAAAAAAATATACTAATAATACCTTTCCTTGGCCATACTAAAAAATATTTCAATTATTAATACTTAGAATGTTGCAGTTGAATTTGATAATCCGAATGTCATTACTCTTGAATTCATACAGTCTAGAATGAGTTTTGAAAATAATCTTGTGGATGTCCTCTTCTCTGACCCTTATTTGATGATAATCCGCACATATGTCGAGGTTGATGAAAATCGTTGTTTCATAGAGCTCATCCAATAACTCGTCCACTACAGATATAAGGTATCCATGTTCCATCCTTATTCTTAACAAGGATAATCAGATAAACATATAAACTTGTGTTGTTTCTTATAAACCCAACCCTCTTCATCTCTGCTACTGAAGCCTTTTTTGAATAGGGATAAAGGTATAGTCTCAGATTTGGTGGAATCATTTGAGATTATTAGAATGATCAGTTTTTTGAATTGGAGACAGGCAGGCAGCTGGTTTGGTTCTATGAAAACAGTGAGGTACTTTTCAATTAACTTTTGAATGGACAAGTCTGGTTATTTTTTTATGATCGGTTTGTTCTATTTTATGAAGATTGCTTAATTTCTATGTGGTATAATTGTCTTACGAAACAACCCAATCCTTTCTTAATAGTTTTTAGCTCACTGACTCACACTCATCAAATTGAAAGTTCTCTTATCCTTAATCTCGTACAAACGTATTTTTAAATCATTGATCCTTGTCTTCATTCATTGCTTTGGATACTTCCAGCTTACTTGTTTAATATTTCTCATCCAATCAACCCTAAACTATGTTGCAGCAATTTGAGTGTCCATACCTCGAGTGTAAATTAATTTTCCTTTGCACGATCCTATATAAAGAACCTTCATCTGCAATGGTAAATACTAACGGATTATTTTCTCGTAGGTTAAAACCCATCCCAATTGGCGTGCATTTCCTTCGTCTATAAACGAATGAGTACTCCCACTATCAATCAAAATAAGATCTTTCCTTTTTTTGAGTTGCCCTAAAATTTTTAGTATAGAGTTATTGGTTGAAACGCTAATAGAACTTCATTCGTGAATACATCCCTCCACGTCGAAATTTTTAGTACATAGTTGTTTGTTTGTTATATTTACATCTGATTGGCAAAATATTTCATCTCCATCTACGTTCTCTTTTCGTGCTGAAGTCGATGATGACGCTCCTTTGAGTTTTTCCTTGATTTTGTTGACATGTATGTTTCTTGATTCAATTTTTCTGTTAGATTTTCCAAAAATTGTGACTACATTGATGTCTTCAAGTTGAATTTCACATTATCTTGTTGTAGTGCTACGGTCTTGTGACAAAATTTTGGATTCGGTTAGATGTTGATGTTCTTGAAGTTTTTATGTAATATGTCAATTTGATTTTCAACTATTTTTTCTTGATGCAGATTGACTAAATGTTGGCATTTGTTTCTATTTTGAGATCAACCTGAAAAATCAGGTAATAATAAAATTGGAGTGGTGGTTAGAGCCTCTTTCAATGTTTTAAATGCCTTCTCTACATTTTCAGTCCATTTAGATATACCCTTTTTGAGTTGCATACGAATCTTTGATAATACCCTGCCCATGAAATTTTGATGCCTAAGAAATGACTTATATATTCCTACTTCTTTAATTCTAATAAGCATTTGATCGCTTACCAATATACTGTTTTTTAGAATGTTTAAAACATCCTCAATATGCCTTGGTTGTTCTTCCATAATAGAACTATGTATAAGAATATCTTAAAAATACTAATAAAATCATTTCTTAGCCATTTTAGAAAATATTTAATTTATTAATTGCTTAGGCCTTGTTTGGATTCAGGTTATTTAACAAATATGATTGGTGGTGATTTTGAGAAGGTATAGATTTTTTTTGGTAAATGACTTAATAAAGTATTCCTATATAATGATAAAATAATAATTATTTGGTATCAAATTATTAAAACACTGATATTGAGAATACTTTATTTATGTCTATTCTCTTAGTTGTTTATTCTTAAAAATAATTTGATAAATCTATTTTGTTACCCCGCATGTATAGCAACACAAAATCTCAAATAGAATGAAACCGCACTTATAAATGTTGGTTTTATAGTGATTGATATTTGTATGGCTTGAAATTTTGGAATTAGAGGTATTGGGTTTCAAATTACAGAAGTATTATGTTAGAGAATACTTAATTTCTGCATATTCTCTTGAATAGTTGATCTATTCTTTTCAAAAGTAATATTATATACTTAATTGGTTGTTTTTTGTTGTAATTACAAACACAAATAATATTTCGAATAATATGGGGAATGGGGTGATATCACTTAATTAAAGATGGCTCTATAGTATTTTGATTTTGTTTTATAGAATTATAACACTATGGTTGAGAATACATCATTTATGCATATTCTCGTTCTTAGTTGTTTTATTCTTTAAAATAATTTGTTAAAAATATTTTGTTGTCCTCATAGAATCACAAATAAACTTCAAAAAGAATGGAAACAATATAACTTACTAATATTGGTTTATAGTGATGGGTATTTTCATGCATTATGATTTTGAACTTTAGAGAAATATTCAGTTTCAAATGATAGAAGTGTATTATGTTAGAGAATACTTCATTTCTACCTATTTTCTTGACTAGTTGGTCTATCTTTTTGAAAATTAATTTTATAAATATATTTTGTTGTCCTTTGCGAGTACAGACACAAAAACATCATTTAAAAAACATGGGGCGATATAACTTTAAAAGTTGACTCGATAGTATTTGATTTTGTGATGAAGTATCAAATGATTGAAAATTGTGTTTGAGAATACTTCATTTCTTTATATTCTTTTACCTAGTTGTTTAAGTCTTTTAAAAATAATTTGACAAGTCTATTTTGTTGACCTTTATGGATAAAACTACAAAGAAAAGTTCAAAAGGAATTGGGGCATTTTACTAATGTAAGTTGTCTAGTTATGATATTTTCGTGGCTTTTTACTTGTGATTTGAGAAATATAATCAATTTTGTAATTAAAAAACATCATGTTTGAGAATACTTCATTTCATTTATGCATATTCTCATAATAGTTGACCCTTTCGGATAAAATCACAAAGAAAAGTCAAAAGAAATTGGGACATTTTACTAATGTTAATTGTCTACTTATGAGATTTTCGTGGCTTTCAATTGGTGACTTGAGAAATATAATCAAGTTTGAAATTAAAGGAATACTATGTTTGAGAAACTTCATTTCATTTATGCATATTCTTAGACTAGTTGACCTTATAGATAAACCGCAAAGAAAAAGTTCAAAAGAAATTGGGGCATTCTACTAATGTTAGTTGTCTAGTTATGAGATTTTCGTGGCTTTCTATTTGTGACTCGAGAAATATAATTAAACTTGCAATTTAAGAAAAACTATGTTTGAGAATACTTCATTTCATTAATGCATATTCTCAAATTAGTTGACCCTTATGGATAAAACCACAAAGAAAAGTTGAAAAGGAATTGGGGGCATTTTACTAATGTTAATTATCTAGTTATGAGATTTTCGTGGCTTTTGATTTTTTACTTGAGAAATATAATCAAGTTTTCAATTAAAGAAAATTATGTTTGAGAATACTTCATTTCATTAATGCATATTCTCAGACTAGTTGACCCTTATGGATAAAACCACAAGAAAAGTTCAAAAGAAATTGGAGCATTTTACTAATGTTAATTGTATGAGATTTTCGTTGCTTTCGATTTATGAATTGAGAAATATAATTAAACTTGCAATTTAAGAAACATTATGTTTGAGAATACTTCATTTCATTTATTCATATTCTAAAAATAATTTATCCACTTTTTTCATAATTAATTTGTTAAGCCTATTTTGCTGTCCGATATTAAACACAAAAAAATATTTTGAAAATTATGAGACAACATCACTTAATTAAGTGGTTCTATAATATTGAGATTTTAAATTTGTGAAATATATTAAATATCAAATGATTTATCTCACTGTATTTCAGAATAATTCATTTATACTTATTATCTTTGTTTATTATAAGGCAATATCACTTAAATTGTGATTTTGGACTTAAAAAATATTAAGTATTAAAAGATTAAATTATTAAGGTTGAAGATACTTTATATATGCATATTCTCTTGTTTAGTTTCTTTTGTCATAAAAATAATATAATTAATATATTTTGTTGACTGCGTGGATAGAAACACAAAAGTACAAAAATAATGAGAATAATATCATTTATTAATGTTGGTTTTATAGTGATTTATATTTTCGTGAATTGTATTGGTTTGGGAATTAGAAATATTTTTGGGTTGCTTGAAATTTGAGAAATAGAAATATAGTTTTAGTTTGAAATTATAGAAATATTTCATTTTTCTGCATATTCTCTTAATTATTTGGTCTACTCTTTTATAAGAAAATCATATAAGCTTATTTTGTTGTCATTGCGGTGAAAAAAACAAATGAGGCGGTTTCACTCATTAAAAGAAAAAAGTTCAAAAGAAATTGGGTCAATTTACTAATCTTATTTGTCTAGTTATGAATTTTCATGGCTTTTGTGACTTTCGATTTGTGACTTAAAAATATAATCAAGCTTGCAATTATAGAAACACTATGTTTGAGAATATTTCATTTCATTTATGCATATTCTCATAATAGTTGACCTTTATGGATAAAACCACAAAGAAATGGATTAAAAGGAATTGGGGAATTTTAATAATGTTAGTTTTCTAGTTATGAGATTTACGTGACTTTCGATTTGTGACTTGAGAAATATAATCAAGTTTTTAATTAAAATAACAATATGTTTGAGAATACTTCATTTCATATATGCATATTCTCATAATAGTTGACCCTTATAGATAAACCACAAAGAAAAGTTCAAAAGAAATTAGGGCATTTTACTAATTTTAGTTGTCTAGTTATGAGATTTTCGTGGCTATTGATTTGTGACTTGAGAAATATAATCAAGTTTGTAATTAAAGAAACACTATATTTGAGAATACTTCATTTCATATATGCATATTCTCATAATAGTTGACCCTTATGGATAAAACTACAAAGAAAAGTTCAAAAGAAATTGGGGTATTTTACTAAGGTTAGTTGTCTAGTTATGAGATTTTCGTGGCTTTCGATTTGTGAATTGAGAAATATAATCAAATTTGCAATTAAAGAAACAATATGTTTGAGAATACTTCATTTCATTTATGCATATTCTCATACTAGTTGACCCTTATGGATAAACCACAAAGAAAAAGTTCAAAAGAAATTGGAGCATTTTACTAATGTTAATTGTCTAGTTATGAGATTTTCGTGGCTTTCAATTTTTTACTTGAGAAATATAATCAAGTTTTCAAATAAAGAAAATTATGTTTGAGAATACTTCATATCATTTATGCATATTCTCAGACTAGTTGACCCTTATGTTAAAATCAAACACTAGTATGAATGAAATCTTGATTGAATCAGTCATTTCGTTTAATATTGTTTAAAGTTGAATTTCCTTGTGTAATATTGAAGGGATTCTTTAGAATTAGGTAGGTAAGTTAGTGCACATTTATTTGCATATGCAAAATGAGGTTTCTTCAAACTCTCAACAGTATTATTTATTATGCATTGTAGCAGCGGTGGCATAATTGTTTGGTTTCGAGTAAAATGAGGTTAGACCCGATAATTACACAATTCCAGTCTGTAAGGAGAGGACTAAGAAGGTCAATGGTTATTTTACATACTTGTGTGTAGGCTCAAGATTTTTTTGAAGATAGAAAACTGAACAAATTATCCAATACCTGAAAACTTGTCTTTCCTGATCCTACCTAGTAGCACCTAGTAGCAGCATTCTTTTATGGATAAAGGGCTAACTATGGAGAATTTTTGACTTCTTCAAACTATTTGTCAGAGTAGAATTCATTTTTGGAATTTATATGGAGCATACGGGTGGACATGCTTGAAGAGTTTCACTAGATTAGGAGACTGCTTCTTTGTGATAGTTTATTATTAACATCTATCTACATATTGATTGAGTTCTCAATAGTTACTAGGGTTGCTTTTCTAAAATGGTCATTATGACTCAAGTGTATGATATTCAAGACTTTGAGAAACCTAATGATCTGCATAATAATTTAAAATGCTATATATAACATGCAAAACTTATGAGCATAATAATAATATTTCAATGAGAGGAAAACCATGATCCAAACAAAATTTCAGTTGATTCCTTAAAAGACTTGATACAACAAGCCCCAATGCTCAAAAGTATCATAAACTAATACTACTTGATAAACCAATCGGTTTCTTCAAACTCTCAACAGTATTATTTATTATGCATTGTAGCAGCGGTGGCTTAATTGTTTGGTTTCGATTAAAATGAGGTTAGACCCGATAATTACACAGTTCCAGTCTGTTAGGAGAGGACCAAGAAGGTCAATGGTGATTTTACATACTTGTGTGTAGGCTCAAGATTTTTTTGAAGATAGAAAACTGAACAAATTATCCAATACCTGAAAACTTGTCTTTCATGATCCTACCTAGTAGCAGCATTCTTTTATGGATAAAGGGCTAACTATGGAGAATTTTTTACTTCTTCAGACTATTTGTCAGAGTAGAATTCATTTTTGGAATTTATATGGAGCATACGGGTGGACATGCTTGAAGAGTTTCACTAGATTAGGAGACTGCTTCTTTGTGATAGTTTATTATTAACATATATCTACATATTGATTGAGATCTCAATAGTTACTAGGGTTGCTTTTCTAAAATGGTCATTATGACTCAAGTGTTTGCTATTCAAGACTTTGAGAAACCTAATGATCTGCATAATAATTTAAAATGCTATATATAATATGCAAAACTTATGAGCATAATAATAATATTTCAATGAGAGGAAAACCATGATCCAAACAAAATTTCAGTTGATTCCTTAAAATACTTGATACAACAAGCCCTAATGCTCAAAAGTATCATAAACTAATACTACTTGATAAACCAATCAGTTTCATTTCCAAATCCAAATCTACATTTTCATTTTGCTTTGGAGCTTCTTCTATATGGCTTCAAATTCCTCGTCAGTAGGTTCTGATTCCACTTTGCTCCCACCACCACCATATTTTGCAAATAAAGAATCAAACTTACCTTTCCTCTCATTCCTTTTATGAGTTATCATAGCATTCATCTAGTGAATCTGAAATACATTGATCATAAATCAATTTTTGAGCACTTGAATGAATTTTAAATTATTTTGAATCAGCTGAGTAGTATGATGATAAATTTTGATAATGAGGTGCAATCACTTTTAGTCCTTGGATCTTTGCCTACAAGTTGAGAGACACTTGTTATCACTCTCAGCAACTCAACACCAAATGGTAAAGTCAACATGACATTTGTCATCGGTTCCTTATTTGATGAGGAGAATCGAAAGGGGGATAAACCCTCTAAGTCTAATATATTGGTGAGTGATAGAGGAAGATCAAAGAATAATAGAAGTGGTTCGAGTAGGAGCAAGTCTAGAGCTCCAAAGAAGGATGATGTTTGCCATTACTGCGTCAAAATGGATCATTGGAAAAACGAGTGCTGGAAATTTAAAAATGATAAAACAAAGGGTACGGTGAAGCCCAGAGAAAAGAAAGAACAAAGTGCAGATACATCTACTTATGATTCAGATGGTGAACTGACATGTGCTTCTAATTGACAAAACTCATGTCTTAGCACATCTTCAAATGAAATAGAATCAATTTTTGATACAGGTGCCTCATTCCATATTACTCCACACAAATGTTACTTACAGTCCTACAAATCTGGTGATTATGATGAGGTTTGCATGGGTAACAGTGGTGTGTCCAAAGTAGTTGGTCTTGGTGATGTTAGAATCGAGACAAACATGAGTTGTTTCCTGACATTGAGAGATGTAAGACATGTTCTGATTTAAGAATGAATTTGATTTCCACATGTAAGCTCGATGATGGAGGCTACCATAATGTTTTCAGTAGTAAAGCATGGAAGCTAAGAAATGGTTATTTGGTTGTTGCATGAGGTAAGAAATGGTGTTCTTTATACAAGACAAATTTGAAAATTGTCTATGATTCAGCATATTATGTCGTGATGGAGTCATCTTCTGTTGTGGCACAAAAGACTATGTCACATTAGTGAAAATTGGCTGAATGTTTTGATTAAGATGAATGAGTTTCTGAATCTCAAGGATGCTCATCTTGAAAATTGTGAGCATTGCTTGAAAGGTAAGCAAAATAGAGTCTCCTTAGTAAGTCGAAAGTGCAACTGAAAAAGAATGTCCTTGAGTTGGTCCATATTGATGTTTGTGGTCCTATGAAGATTAAATTCATAGGTGGTGCTTCTTATTTTGTAACTTTCATAGATGATGCATCTAGAATGTTTGGGCTTATGCTATAAAGTCCAATGATGAGGTTACAGCAAAGTTCGAGGTCTTTCACAAGCTGGTTGAAAGAGAGAGACAAACAGAAAACTGATGAGGGTGCAGTCAGATAATGGTGTAAGTACATAGGTTCATTTGATGATTATTTCAAAGAGTAGGATATTCAACATGAAAAAATTGTGCTCAAGATTCCACAACAAAATGGAGTGACAGAGAGGATGAACAGAACAATGTTAAAACGGATGAGGAGTATGCTCTCCCATGCTAGGTTGGCTAAGCATTTTTAGGCTGAAGTCATGAGCACTACAGTGTATGTTATCAACCGTTCTCCCTCAAAGTCATTAAATAATAAGTGTACATAAAGTGTTTGGTCAGGTAAAGATGTTAATTATGACTATTTACGTGTTTTTTGTTGCAGACCCTTTGTGCATGTTCCAAAAGATGAGAGGTCTAAGCTAGATGCAAAAATCAAGCAATGCATTTTTTTGTCATGGTAATGAAAAGTGGGGATACATGTGTTATGACCCAGTTGACCCAGTAGACTATTGAGAATTTTGAAGATGGTGAAAAATCGTTCATCGAGAGAATTGTATCTTAGCTCGATAATTATATTATACTCACATTTTTCTCGAGCCTCAAGTGAGATGAGCAACTAAAATGGTTGCACATTTCTTATATTTTCTATTCATTCTTGGGAGACATTGTCTTGTTTATTTTTAAGTGTGTAGCCAATGGACAAGCAACTGGTTTTGACTTGTCCATACATAATCTTTTTATAATCTTCTCAATATATCTCTATTGAGACAGCCATAGCTTTTTTTCACCCAATCACGAATGACATGCATTCCAAAAATTTGTCTTGTTTGACCCAAGTCTTTCATCTCAAAAGACTTGACTAAATCATTTTTCAACTTGGCAGTCTTGAGCTTGTCTCTCCCTACAATCAGAATATCATCAATATATAGGAGAAGTATAATAAAATCATTAGAAACAAACTTTTGCACGAAGACATAGTGATCTTTAGACGTCTTCATGTACCCATTGATGGTCATGAACGACTCAAACTTAAGATATCACTGCCTTGGTGCTTGCTTCAAACCGTACAGACTTTTGACAAGTTTGCACACCTTGCATTTTTCGCCTTTTTTATTGTAACATTCAGGTTACTCCATATAAACATCTTCATACAAATCACCGTAGAGAAATGTAGTCTTGACATCAAGCTGTTCAACCTCAAGATTCATACAAGCAGTTAGACCTAACATAGCCTAGCCTTATATCTTGACTTGCTATCATCACTTTCTTGTTTGATCTTATACACCCATTTATTTTGTAATACTTTTATGTTCTTTGGTTTTTCAACCAGTTCATATGTTTCATTTTTCAGCAATGACTTCATCTCTTTCTTCATGGCAGTTAGTCATTCTTCCTTATGAGCATCCTCAAAAGTCTTCTTATATCATATAGGCTCCCCACAAGACTCCTAAGTAGACCTCTTAAGTCTCTCTGTTTGTTGATTCTATTGATTTACATCTTCTTGTTGAACTTCAAAATCATCCTCAATATTATCACCAAGATCAGTTTCTATATCATTTTTATGGCTTATAGCTTGACCCTAAGGAACATCATCATCATTATCTGAGTCTGAAGCTACATATGGTCTTTTCTACTCAACATCATGAGACAACTCAATACTAGAAAGATCACGGCGTTACATAGCTCTAACTCGAAATTTAAGTGGGTATAATATAATTTCGGACATAAAAAAATTAAGAAAGAAACGGAAACATGAAACAAGATTATTGATGATAACTCTGAATTGAGTGGATTAAATCTTCTTCGTTAATGATTGCTGATCAATTCTGGCATTTGAAGTTGTCTGGCGATATATGATAGTTTGAAATTCAATTTGTAATATTTCATCACTTTAAGACCAAGACAATTATTCTTGTCTATCTTTCCCGCCGAAACAGAGATGGTATCGTGAAGGCTTCAAATCCTTGTCTCTTTCTCTACAACAATAGCAAACTCTATGCGATATTAGTCCTTCTTGAAGTTCGGTGAGAAATGTATAGTCAAATTTCGGATATTAAATTTAATGACGTGTTTTCTTTAGTTGTGAAACAAATTTTGATAAAACATTATTTGGCATTGTGGCTATGCATATTTTAGAGTTTGAGCAGCTAGATGTGAATACCGCATTTTTAAAATATATATATATATAGTCTTATGACAAAAATGAGTGTATTTTTTATTTGAAGAAAAAAAAATCTTGTTTGAAACAATTGTCAAGGTGGCGATATAAAAGTTGTGACTTTTTTATTACCACGCATTACTTAAAAAAATGATTTTTATAATTGTGTCTATTTTAAAGTTGATTACGTACGAGAAACTCGTTTGTTTATTTACTCTTATAAAAAAAAATCAAGAAGGTAAATGTGCAAATTAAATATTTGAAATTGTGATTTTAAGATAGAGACGAGATAGAAAATTATATCGAGAAATTGTATATTGAGAAAGTTTTTTTTATTTATTTAACATGTTTCATGATAGTTCCTTGATTTTTTATTAACAACTCATTTTAAACTCTCTTTTACTATGTTATCTCAGTTTGACGAGGATATCGATGCTACGTTATGAGTTCTATATTTCATTGCAGTGAATTAATTTATCATAATGCAATAGTTTGTACACGATTAGATTTGACATGTTCATTAAATACAGTTATGAGATTTCCCACCAATTTATATAAAGATAATTGTAGAGTTCGATGAATCTTAAGTTATTTTATAAGTTTATCGGGTGTTTAAATACAACTTGGTTAGGTTGTTGTTTCCCTTAATTACAGTGAACATTTATTTTTGATGGGTAAAAATAAAAAAAATCACAAGTAAAATGAGACTTTCTGCTTGGTTCAACAGAATTTGGAATACTTGGAAGAGAGAGTTTTGATCAACTCTTTTGGTGATCATGATAATGCTGGATTGTATCAGAAGCTGCTGCTTTGGCTATTTCAACTGCCTTCTTCGATTGAGGGGATTCGGAAGTAATACTGTGATCATGATGAGACCCTTTGTTAAGTATCAGTTCATTCTTGTTAATCTCTTCTTCAACATGTATGTCTTCATCAATATTTAGTATGACGGTCTGTGTACCATGTGGACCTGGTACTACAACTTCTTGAATCTTGAGGTGTTCGTCAACTCTCACAATTTCGGTCTCGTTAATTTGTTTCTTCTTCCTCTTCTTGAGAAAGCAACAGAGTGCAAAGGAGAGACACCCGAGTAGGAAAAGACCACCCAATGAGACGAACACCACTATGATGATAGTATGATGTCCTGGAGATGGTGGTGGAAGTGAAGGCGGTGGTGGAGTGAAGTGGTGTGGCGGAGGAGGTGGAAGGAGATGATGTGGCGGTGATGGAGGAACACGACTTGGTGGGGTTGGCGGTGGAATAAGGGGATGGCTTGGTGGCGGTGGAACGCGACTTGGTGGGGATGGCGGTGGAAGAAGGGGATGGCTTGGTGGCGGCGGTAAAGTAGGATGACTTGGTGGCGGTGGCTGCAAAGTAGGATGACTTGGTGATGGTGGTGGTTGCATGCTAGGGTGGTAGGGTGGCGGAAAGAAGGGAGAATGGGAAGGGGGTGATGATGGTGGTGGTGGAAAATAGAATGGAAAGCCATAATTTTGGACAAAAGCCATAATGATATATTTAGTAATTGTTTGTTGGTGGAAGGAAGATGAAGAGATCAGAGATTATGAAAATGGTATGAAGAGAATTGGGCTATTTGTACTATTATTTATGATAGGCGTAAGGATAAGTTAATTTGTAACTTCTAAGGTTTTTCAGATATGCTCTAAAGGAAGGAATCATTGTTTGCATTGAAAAACACTCCCTGGCCACCTAATAAAATTAAAATAGAGACCAGTAGTAGGTGATCGAGTAACATAAGGAGCAATTTTTATTATTTTTATTGAATTAAACAAGTTATAAGAAGATTATTTTCAATTAAGCTAATATTTTATATCATTTAAAATATTATAACTAGTGTTTTCCTTTCCCAGATCATAAATCTATATTGCTTGCTTTCAGATTTGCATGTACATTCATTTTTAAAGATTATTGATTCATGTATTGACTTATCTTTATATTAATAAAATATAATACCATTTTTTCAAACAAATATATTAAATTATTTGATTCTGCATATAATGTCTAAACTTTTTTATATCATGAGGCTTTTAGGAAGCTGAATTAATATAAGGATAAATATGAGTGGGTTCACCAAAAACTAGTAATTATTAGTTATTATTGATCTTCTTTGTATTACTTTGTAGGTTCCTAAATGATGTAAGAATTAGATGATGGCATTCACAAGAAGGAATACAAACAAAATAAATGCCTGCTAAGGAACAAAAACCTGGATGATGATGATGATGATGATCATATATAATATGACTGTAATGAAGAACAACAAACATGTTTTATTCTTTCTTATCTATGGCTTTAGATTTTGCGGTTTCCAAATCAGCATGCCTGAAACGAGACTCTCAACGATAATATTAGTTGCAGCAATGTAGGAAATAACTGATGCCGGAATGCTTAAGAAAGCATTCAACATAGGAGAATCAATCCTCAATCCTCGGAACTAGAAGAAGTGGTTTTTTCCTCTTTTGGAGGTGCGAATTGCCTGGTGAGACGAGATCTTGTCCACGGATCCATACCTGCTCTTTGTGGCGGTTGAGGGGTTGCTGGCTTTGACTGCCTAAGTTCATTCTCTCTATCAATAAACCTGTTAAACAAACAAAGATTAGATCCACAATTTGATAAAGCACTTTCAATATATCTTTTTTTTATGTGAACTGCAATTTGACAACTACACTTACTCAATAAAGCCCATTGGTGCTGCGTCACCAACACGAATACGAGTTCTCAGGAATCTTGTGTACCCACCAGCTCTATCTCTGCAGTTTATTTCCAGTAAGAATGAAATCTTATTTGGTTAGAGTTGGTAGAGGCAATTCCAAGTATATATATTTTAGTTTGAATTCCAATTTCAATTACCCTCGTCCAACACACATTCAAATAAATAATACAATGAAGCAAATTATAAGGTGTCAGACTAACTTGTATCGGTATGCGAATTCATGGAACAATTTGTGGATGACATCATCCCCTCGGACAAAGGCTGCAGCGCGTCTTGCAGCAGAAAGTGTACCCTGCCAAATTTTCAAAGTTAAATTATGCCTTGCTCAACATTAACAAGCTCCTCAAAGAGAAAATTGAGTATCACCTCTTTCCCAAGCTGCACCATTCTATCTGCAAGTCGCCGGACTTCTTTGGCCTGCAAATGATAAGCAAGAAAAACACATCACATACAGAAATCAAAATTTATGTCATTTAAGAAAGCCTCATGTGGATTCTCACAGGAAATTATAGAAATAAGAATTAGGATTGAAAAGGAAATCACCTTTGCAACAGTAGTTTCTATCCGCTCATGTTTCACCAGCTGGGAAACCATTGTCCTGCAAGAGGAAAGCCATCATGAGAATTTGTTTTGAGCACAAAATTGAAAGTGAAAGGGAAAAAAGCATATGAACCTAAGCATAGACATCCGATGACCAGTGGGACGACCGAGCCTCCTCATCTTTGTCATTGCTACAGATAGAGCTAGACAGGAATGATCTTCAAATTAGATCGTCAAGTGTACAGTTACTTCTGATCAGCTAACACAAATACACGCAGTCATGCTATAGAACATCAAAAATATGCAACACAACTTAAAAATGCTAAACAGTGTCAGCATCTCGGAATTAATTGCAGGTTTCTGATAAAGTGGTAGCATAAAGAGAACATTAGTTGAATTCTCTTGTTAGAATTTCTCTGATATTCAACCTATCAATTAGGTTTCTATCTCTACTCCATTAATTCAATTCTCTATCTCCTCTTCGTTCTCAAATTCAAGTTCTCTTATCAACGTAATTTCAAGATTTATACCTAATTCTAGGTTCAATATCAGTTTCTCACCGAAATTTCTCTGGAATTCATATATTTCAGCCAATTTCTAACGAAATACGTATGAACAAACATCAGTGTGTGAAAAAATAAGCTATATTGTAGTGATTGAAGGGATAAATGAAGTTGCAACAACGAAAAATTCTGAGAAATGAAAGTTTTTCTTTGATGAAAATGACACATTAGTTGAGAATCAGACTAGATGTTCATTAATTGGTATGATGTAAGAGGACTGCTGGTTCAAAGTTGAAACAATCTAAAGTAAAATAGAAATGGTTGCACACCTGTTGATGATTTAGCTCAAGCGGAGAGGAATCGCCGATCAGTTGATGCAATTGTTACGGAGATGTACGATCACCGGCGGTGGGAAGCTCCGGCCAGATCGGCGCAGTTGGGCAGTGATAGGGAAGGGCCTCGTTACAAAATTAAAGGCGGTTAGTAATAGGTTAAATGTTTAATAATTTAAAAATCGGTCCCTAGAATTATGTAAATATAAGAATAATGCTTCTTGAGAAAAATAAAGTAATAAATTGGTCCTTCAAGAAAACGTTTCGTTAAAAAGGTGTTCTATCTTTTTCCCTTCATAAAGTTTGACGGAGAGAGAGAAAGCAATAAAAAAAAAAAATCTAAATAGGTTTTTAGTTTCAAACTAAAAAATAGATGGCCCATATATTTAAATATGAGAGAGAGAGCGATGGGTCTGGATCCAGGCCCATACATTGTTTGATGTTTGATGGAAAGAATTTAGACCTACTATATATTTGATTTTAAGTAATTTTCATCCTGAATAAATAAATTAATATAATTTATTTATTATTAATTTTATATTTAAATATATATAAAATTTTTAAAAAAAATACTAATTATATATATATAATAATATATAACTAATACTTTTTAAAATTAAACTCAGTTTTTACATCTACATGCCTCTCTCATAAGAACTTCATTATTTGTAATGTAAATGTTTTTAATTTTCAATGAACTATTTGTGTAAACACCTATATATGCATTATTTTTAAATACTCAAATTAAAAGAAAACATTTCACACAATTGATCTTTTTAAGCTATATTAAACTTGTATTTGTTGAATCGTTGGAGCCAAACTAAACTGGAGCTAACCAAATCGCATACAAGCCTAATCGGTCAAACTGAGAAACTGACGGTCTGAAATAGCTTGAACCGAACTCATTTAGTTCGGTGTGTCGGTTCTTTGGTTGCGAAATTGTGTCATCGACCGACCGAACCACAGGTTATATTTCAGCTTAAATGGAGTTCGTGGTTCTTTAATTATTTCCTTCACTCTCGCTCAGCTTCTTCAACTTCAACGCAACAGATTGAAAGATCAACCTATTGAATAGAGAGGCTCTTCGTCTTCGGATTTTTTTTTTTAAGTTTTGTGTTTTTTTATAAACTTAATTAATCTATATTACATTTTTTTTATAATATATAAATAATACATATTTACTGAATGTACACTATAAACCAACATTCAACTAAATGTACATTATTTTTAAGATTGAAATTTACTAAAGAATAAAAAAAAATATGAAAAGATAATTAACTAGTATGTGAAAACAATAAGGAAGCTGATGAAGTTTTTCAAAATTAAAGACATATATTATTAGGAGCAATGTCGGCTAGAAGGTTAATGAAGTATTGAAAAATAATACAGAAAAGAAAGCAGATGATCACGCATACAAATGTCAAATTTACTTGGGTGAGTTTAAAACAAAAGTTATGATTCTCAACTCTCCTTTTAATTTTATTTGTCCATTAAAGTGGATGAGAAATGCGTCAAAGAATGGGAAAATGTAGTTGTTGAGTTTACATAGAAAAAATTGTGTATCTTTCTCAATCACCAAGAAAGCATTAATGAAACAATGGGAGAAGAAGGGACTAGAGAAGGTTTCTACAAACATCCATGATTTTTAATTTTTGCAATTTAAGAAGGGAACAAATTTGGATTATATTCTGAAAATTATGCATACTTATATCAGATCAAACTGTATAAAGCAGCTGAAGAGATGGTCTGAAAAATTGAGCATTCTAAGTAAATCAAAATGAAACAGCTCAAATATGGTTCAAGCTTAGAAACATCTCAGCACACATATATAATGTAGACACTCTAGGTCACTTTGCTAGTTTGGGTAAAATATTATATATAGACTCAATTACAGATGGAGGGAGGAGAGCACCTTATTTTTTTAGATTAAATATTAAAGTACATCCTCAAAGTACATTGTCAAAGAACATGACAGTTGTTGACAAAAGAGAAAGCCCACAGTCATGAAAATCTCATATGAATGGAAGCAAACATGTGTATTTTCTGCAATACTTTCCAACATGCTAGTATTAAATGTGCAAAAATAATTGAGAAAGAGTAGAAAATCATGAAAGCCTAAAAAATGGAAAATCAGATAAATGAAACGAAATAATCAAGAATGGAAGAGCATATTGTGGAAGTCAAGGACAGTGATAAAAGAAAGACAAAAATGAGGAAATGCATAGGAAGAAGGCAAAGAAGAATCGGAGAAGGAAGAAAGCAATGAAATTGAAGAAACATAGGATGTTGAAGAAGTTCAATCTGAAGACAAGTAAAAGTACAAGCAAAAGAATAAATCAAAAAAATAATAGAGAAAAAGAGTGATGAGGAAATTATGATTGTTGATCCTCAAACATGCAAAACTAAAGTAGAGAAAAACATTGAAAAAACCTCTAAAATTCTAAAAAATAATTCATTTTATCAGATCAGTACAGGTTTATACATAGATAGACTAAATAATGAGAGCAAACAAACATCATCATCTTCTACAATTCAATCAATTTTCGTGAAGTATGAGCGATGAAAGGACGTGGAAGAAAACAACATGGCCTACAAGGCGAATATAAAAATAACAACAAACAAAGATTGATAACATTAATTGTAATCTTTTCTTGGTACTTTTGTTTGATTGCTACCATTCAGAAACTCTATAGTTTGTTTGTTATCTTATAATTAAAGCTAGAATTTGTCTAATTTTGAATATTGACTCGGGCAATTTTTAGGTTTTTTAATTAAATAATCTTAAATCGTTTATCTAAAAATAAAAATTAAAATTAAAATTAAAAAAAATACATATTTTGTGTAGTAAGAAAATTGAAAATCTCAAAAGTCCGTTGTCTCTACCAAGACATTTTCTACTGTTAAATTGAATCTCATTTTTCTAGTCATCTATTCATGAGAACTAAGTTGGTATGAAGTTTTTGTATCTTTTTCTAATTTTGTGGCTGTAAAAAATGTGAAGTTACTGTATGTATAATTTGGATGCCTTCTACCTATAAGTCATATTATAAAAAATATTACTATATCAACTTTCTGCCAAAGATAAATTACAGTTTACATTATTATTGTTTTTAATGTTGAAGAGAGACTAAGGTATTATGAATGGGTTTTTCAGCTTAATCTATCTCATATCTTGTTGTTGGGACCAAGAATATTATTTGAGGCAAACTTCTAACTAACTTAGTTTATATTTAAACATTGAATGTAACCTTTTTGAACTTATTCTTTTGATTATTAATCAAGAACTTAGCCTTCATTGCTTTCTCCCCCACTCTATCTTGTTAATATCTATTTATTCATATAATTTATCGAGTTTTAAAGATTCATTTATAAATTCGCAATGAGTTTCACAAAGATGTTGGAATTCAACCCATCTTAGAAACTAGGTCTAATGTCCTAATTAGAAAGAAGAAAAAAAACAGATTAAATAAATGAGAAAGGTGAATGCTAACAAGAATATATCTGTCATAATAATAATACATCAGACAAAAAACAAAGTAAAGTTCGATAAAGATATATGGTTAGACATTGTGGTCTAATAAATCCCAATAATGGTATAAACATGAAATGATTTAATTAAATAGACTAAATCCTTATTTAATTAAACCACTTTAATGAAAATGAGTATTTATGTCATGAGCATGGGTTCTCTCTCACCCACGAACACACCATGACAGTTATTTTCTCTCGTCAAGAAGAAAGTCGAGGGAAGAAAAAAAGAGAGAAAAACATTATTTTCGCTTGATCGACGATCATTTATTCCGCAACTCTCATTATGAATCATTGTACGATATTTGTTATTTAATTTATGTTCACAAAAACACATTATTCAAAAGATTTTGACTAATAATGATATATTTGACATTAGAGTTTTCGGATTGCATAATTATAAGTTTATTACGATTAAAAGCTTATATATGATATCAGAGCTCTAAATCATTCATGTAAACTTTTAATCGTAATAAACTCGTAATTATGCAATCCGAAAACTCTAATGTTATATATATCATTATTAGCCAAGATCTTTGAACAATGTGTTTTCGCGAGCATAAATTAAACAACAGAGAACATACATTAATCCATAAATAGAGTTGCTAAATAAATAGTCTTCGATCAAGCGAGAGAATAGTGTTTCTCTCACTTTTTCTCTTCCTTCCACTTTATTCTTGATGATAGAAGACAACTGTCATGTGTGTTCGTATGGAGAGAGGATCCAACCTCATGACATAAAAAACTCTTTTCATCCCATCAAAGTGGTCTAATTAAGTTAATTGGGATTCAGTGTATTTAATTAAATCATTCTTTCATGTGTAAACATGGCCACAATTATTCAGCATTATTAGACGAATGTCTAACTTAGCCAATTATTGAGCTTTATTAGACCAATGTGTAACCTATACCAATTGTACTTGAAGAGGTTTATTTGGTCTGAATTAAAATTGGGAAATAAGCCAGATTTGTACTTTCTGACATAATGAATCCAAATTATGACAACAATTTCATCAAACACTGATTATTTTGTTTTTTTGAATCAATTAAGAAAGACAAAACAAACAAGAATGAACTTACCCCCAAAAAATGGGAAAGATAACCAAATTGAAGAGTCAAATGATGATCAGTTGATTATTTCAATAATATGTTTAGTAGCCCCCTTTCAAGTGCTATACAAAAAGCAATTCATCTTTTCTTCTTCTAAAGGCCACATGATAACTAACTTAACAGCCTCACCCGAAATAAATGGTAAATTCCTAACAAAATTGCTTAGGCTGTGAAAAATCAGTAGAGTAATAACAATAAAAAGAGAAAAAAGGAAAATAAAACAAGACCGTAAATAGTTCTTAGACAAAGAGATGGGTAGGATATTCCTGCTCATATCCGTTATAGTCATAGTATAACCGTTCCCCTTTCGCGATATCACGCATTGCCACCAGAAGCACCCGGCATTCCCCATTCACGCTATATCTTACGCATTTTATGTTCTTCTTCTTTTTCCCATCCCTACAAACAACAATTTATCAATTCAACAATGGTTGCATTAAATATCTCTTGTGTTCATATCATCAAATATTGGCTTACAGAGTGTGATTGTTGATTCCATTGATAAACCGAGCAATATTTGCGTGTTTGTCAGGACAGATAACAAGGCTCTTGTATGGATCCTGGGATAGAAGAAGTGCCATCATGCTATCGCAGTCATCTCTTTCCCTATTCTTAATGTAATCTACATCGCCTATGTATTCTGTGATCAATGTCATGTCTTTTATAGGACCACCAGCTTCAACAGTGTAACTGAATTACCAAAAATAAAGCAAAAACAACTTCTTAATTAAATATATTTAGTAAAAACAAAAGAGGAGAAACAAAACCTACCCCTCACAAGAATCAAAAACAACGCGAAGGGGAGGACATTCGCCTCGATTAGACATGGTTTTGCATTGCTCCAAGGTTTCAATATCCTCCCTTGAAAGAACCTGGGAACTCCACATTATCACAATGAGAAGGAAAGAAATAATAATAATAATAATAATACTTAAGTCCGGTTTATTTTAGA
Source organism: Impatiens glandulifera (assembly GCF_907164915.1). Classification (NCBI taxonomy): domain Eukaryota; kingdom Viridiplantae; phylum Streptophyta; class Magnoliopsida; order Ericales; family Balsaminaceae; genus Impatiens; species Impatiens glandulifera. The sequence continues at coordinate 1,625,448 of NC_061862.1, read as the reverse complement.
ACCTGCATGCCACCATATTCAAGTTCGGATTGATTGGCCGATCTTGGAGCCATGCCATGTTTGTAAGTGAGATCATTGCTGAATTTCAAGCGCAGCGCAGTTAAAGCTGAAGCAAGAGTTCCCATTTGTTCTAGCCTTTGGGCAGGATCTTCAGATGGAATAAATGGTAATAGCCTTCTTTTCTTCTTTTGAACAACTAGTATGGAAGAACGTCTTCTTCGTTTTCTAGCATCTGAAGCCAATTATTAAAAAACGGAAAAATATTAACTAGATCTCACAGGAAGGGATCAATCAAAATGACAAATGAATTATCTTCAAAGCATAACTAAGAATAGTTAGAAAACTAAAACACAATCATAAAAATATCTACTTAATAATCTGTTTGAGTCTTTCAATGGATCTTGCTTATGTGTTTCACTAAAATTCAAACAAACTCAAAAATTGAAAGACTGTTAGGAATGAAGTCTGATGACTAAACCTATACATGCTTGTGTCGCAATATAATGCGTTACCTGATTAGTTTCCCTATAAACATATTTAATTCAAAAGTCTTGTTTCTATAGGTGTATAGTTCTCACATCTTGACAAATCATTTTTGTCGTTTGTAGATAACATGCAACCACTTTTTCGCAATCTGATTCGAATTCAGCTTCATGCCATCGAAATTACTTTGCTTCGATCATTGCCCATAGAATAGATTTGGCCTTGCAAAGAATCGGTTCATCAATAGGAAGAATGTCTGAGTTTAATTTGATTAAGCTCACATTATAGTCACAAACATTCTCACAATCAGATTTAAAGACAACTTCATGTCATATCATCCAAATTTCTTCACTTCGATCATTGCCCATAGAATAGCTTTTGCCTCGCAAAATAATGAGTTCATCTATTGGAAGAATGTCTTAGTTAAATCTAACTAAGCTCCCATTATAGTCTCAAACATTCTCACAATCTGATTCAAAGACCCAAATTCCTTTGCTTTGATCATTGCCCAAAGAATAGTTTTGGGGAAGAATGTCTTAATTAGTTAAATCAAATAGTAATACACTTTCTTTTAAGCATGATAGGGTTTCAAATCTAGAAGATAGAGAGTTCATCAGATAATGACACAATAGAGAAATGAATTAGACTACATCATTTAGGAAATGCAGGTAGAAAATCAAATGAAAATTGCAATAAACGTTTGAGTGAGAATTCTTTTCTAATCAATAAAATGATCAGCTAGGGCAGACATTACAAACATTACCTTGATTTGACGAGCATTTCTCCGGTGAGATAAAACACTTTTGTAACCGGAAGAAATCAATTATCTTCGTCTGCGAAAACCCTGAAAAACTCAACAAAACAAAACACATCCAATCATCATTCCAAATGAAACCCAAGTAGTAATTATAAACAACTTGTATGATTTCCCTCTCAACACATCCGGTGATGGAGAACATAAATATGAAGAAATTCGTACGCTTCACGGCAGGATGATCGGAGCACCGAAGACAATACCACGATCCTATAGGAACACGAGCTACGATCGGACGCAAGCATAGCATGTGATAGCCTTTATCGCATTTATCGCATAAAAGCATCTCATCAGGACGGTCACCGGAGCCGCATTGTTCGCATAAGGCGTGGGTGTAATCTTCGCGTTCGATTACGGCATAGGAAGCGACCTTCATTATGTCTTTCATCGACCTGAACTTCATCGGCGGCGGGGATGAACGGCGGCGAACGCCGAGCGGCTTGTTAGCTGCCGGCCGTGGGACAGGCGATGCTGACGGCGCCATTGAGCTAAACGGAAGGGTAGAATGGGAATAGGAAGATTATTAAGAAATTTGGGTTGATTTGGAATTAACGCCCCCAAGTTTTTATTTACCACCGAAATTGCAGAGCCTGTTAAAATGTAGAAAGAAGAGAGAGAAAGACTGCCTGCCTGGCTATGCTTATAACCACTTGGAAGGATTTCATTGGCTTAAATCTCAAAATGGCCATGTAGGATTATACAAGGGAAATTTGATGCAATGACCTAATAATTCTCTTAATTGCTCGATCATGAAACCCCTAACAAAAATTGCACAAATATCATTTTCTATTTTCGGAACAAAAATATTCCCGTCTCGTAACGCGATGGCACGCTTGTCACGCAACGACACACTCGACGAAATAGGGTTTCGTCACGTAACGCGACGTTGCACGTGACTGAATATTTTTTGTCCGAAAATAGAAAGTGATTATTTGCGCAATTTTTATTAGGCAGGTCATTTGCGCAATTAAGGCAATTACTAGGATTATCCTATCAAATTTTCCTTATATAATACTTAATTATTTTTTTTTTTAAAAAGTATTTTATATATTAATAATTTTATATAGATCAAATGATTCTAATAAATTATCAAATATTTTTCCTTTTATTATTATACCAGTTATGTTAATTTAATTAAATTAGAAACAATGACTAGGCTAAAATTTGCAAGATATATTACATTAATACTTTGGAGTTGGACTTTGAAGATAAAATATTATATAAATACTTTGGACTTTGAGTTTGTTTGTTATTTGGAAACAATATTATAAGTAAGTAAAAAAAAAATAAAGAAGTTTTTAAAATTATTTGAATTAAATTATTAAAATGGTTTTTATATTTAAATTTTATAAAAACATAAATAAGATTATTTTAATTGATAAACTATATAATTTAATTATTAAAATGTGTTTAAAAAATTATAAAAACTTGAGAATTTAAAAAAAAAATTATTTTAGAGGTATTAGTATTTGTTTTTATTTTATTAATATTATCATCATAAATTCAAATTTTAATTTAATTTATTTTATTATTATTATCATGAATTCAACCATTAATTCACTTAATAAAAGCTTGAAATGACAAATCACTTAGTCTCAATAAAATACATGTCAAGCAAATAGAAAATAATTAAACTATTAAAGTATATATCTCTTGAGGAACAAACATATATGTATTATGTAAAGAGTAAAGATGGAGGAAAGCATAAAGATAAAGATGATCAATACTAAAATAATTGATATCACTTTAAAGCATTTTTTTATCCACTTCTAATAAAGGGTATACATTTATATTTAAAGAACAATATTATCAAACACTATATTAAAAAAAATGTGTGGTGATAATTTTATTACTATAAATAATTATACATCTCTCTATATATTCTATTAGTATAACATCTTTTTTTGATAAAGTATTATTTTAATTTAGTTTAGTTAATATTTATCTAATCAATCAAATTTGAAAATTAATTTTAAGAGTAATGATAGGGAACGCGAATCTGGGCCGCGAAAGTCCGCGAAAATGGAATATTCTTATAAAACACCGAATATTCTTTCTTTTTTTATTAATTAATTTCTCTCTCCTCTTAATAATTAATTTCTCTCTTCTTATTAATTAATTTCTTTCTCTTTACGAAATAATTAATTTATCTTTATTTCTCTCTCACTAATCAATTAATTTATCTCTCTCATTCTCTGATTAATTTATTTAAACCATAATCTCTAATCTCTAAACCCTAAATTTTAAATCCTAAATTTTAAACCTGAATTTTAAACCCTAAATCTTAAACCATAATTAATAATATCTTATCTGAATTTATCAAAGTGAAAAATTGAAATATTAGATAAACATTTATAAGTAATAAAACTAAAAATATATGAAAAAAATAATAAGAAAAAGAAAAAAGAAATTAGAGTTTAGGGTTTAGGATTTAAGATTTAGAATTTAGGTCTAGAATTTAGAATTTAGGGTTTAGGGGTTAGAAGTTAGGGTTTAGATTAATAAATCGGAAAAAGAAAATGATAAATTAATTAATAGAGGAAATAAATTAATTAGTGGGAGAGAAGAGGGAAAATAATTAATGAAAGAGATGAGAGATAAATGAGAGTGAGAGAAATAAATTAACAAGAGGGAGAGAATATTATGTGATTAAACAGAATATCCAATATTCGCGGACTTTCGCGGCCCCAAATTCGCTATCCCTATCATTACTCTAATTTTAAATGACCATTGATAGGGCTGGCCCAAATAAAAAAAAATCTAAATTTGATAATTATCTTCAGTTTCATATGGAAATTAGATCGAACTCATTTAACCTAATTAATAAATGGTTCAAAATTGAAACAACCTAAAATTTTAAAACCATCAACCCATTTTAACAATTTTATTGGGTAGGGTTTGAAATCTTTGTCAAACTCAATCTTTTATTATAGAAAGAAAATATAACACACTTTACAGAAATGAATGGGAAACATGTCTAGTTTGAATGGAAATTTAAGTTATTTTATATAAAAGTTCATTAGGCTAGATTAAGAAACAAAATTAATTTCTTTTAAATATTATTTATTAATTAAATATTTATTTTTTTCTCTCTTTTTTTATTAATTAATTAATCAAATTTTCTCTTAATTTTTTTTTATTAATTAATTAATTTCTCTCTATTTATATGATTGGTTCGTCTATTCATATTTATATGTTAGTATTTAATATTTAATTATTTTAATTATATTTATTTTACTATTTATGCGTTTTTTCTATATAGCTTTGATTATTTTAAAATTCGTTTGGTATGACTTATTCCTTCAACCAACCATTGAATTTGGATAATAATATATATTAATTCATCAAACACCATAAGAGGTGGATACTAGGGATGGCAATGGGCTTTCAGAGCGGTCATTTTTATTTTGAGAATTTTTTTAAATGTGTAGTGAAGTGAGGTGGAAAGGTGACTAAGCTGATGACTAAACAAATAACAAATGATTATTTATCTCTCTCCTATTCATTAATAATTTATCTTTCTCCTATTTATTAATAATTTATTTTTTTATCTTTCAATTTATATTAATAATTTATTTTAAGGATTATTAGGGACAATAATAAATCAAATAAAAAAATAACAAAATATATATTATATTTGATATATATATATATATATATATATATATTTAAGGGAATAAAAAATAAATAATTAATAAAGAGAAGAGAGAGAAATTATTAATTAATTAACAGAAGAGAAATAAACAAACATTTGAAATGTTAGTCATGCCTAATCAACCTTCCGCATCATTACTCTTTATATTATTATAAAAAAATAAACTTGTCACTCTTATAAAATATAGTAAATAAATAAATATATTGATGATTTGATATATTTAATTATGTTTTATAGTGTTCGGAGCATAATCGGGGCGGGACGGGAGACACAAATACCATCCCTGTTCAATTTTGGGGAAAAACCGTCTCAAACGGGGCAATTCGATTCGGTTTTCGCAGGACGATTTCAAATTGCCATCCTTAGTAGATACTCACCCTAAGCTCCTAGGTTCGAGTCCTCCTAGTTAAATGGTTAAGTGTTTGCGGGCTACATACTTAATTCGTTGTCCCATTTTGGATCCCCTCTTCTAGCCTAACGACAACAAGAGGTGAATATTAACCCTAAAGTCCTAGATTCGAGCCCGTTAGGCGACAAGTTCTGCGTTTGGTTAAATGGTTAAGTGTGTTTGCGGACTATGTGTTTAACCCCTTATGACCACATTTTAACCTCACCAAGGTAACCCAGTGGCAAGAAGAGTCGGCTTAAGAGACCAAAATGTCATGAGTTCGATTCTATTTATAAGCACTTTGAATTTAAGCGAGTAACCATAGTTGTGAGGAGGTCATGCTAATTCTCCTTTAATTCTAAAAAGAATTTATACAAAATAAAAAATAGTAACACAATGATTTTATTTATTATTATTATAAACCTGAATAAAAAAATTATTAATTTTATTTTTGTTTATATTAAAGAAAAATAAATAAATAAAATTTTACAAAAATATTATAAAAAATTAATTAATTAATTAATAAAAAGAAGAAAAAAATAAAAATAAATAAATATTTAATTAATAAATATATAGATTTTAAATTATTAATTTGTGTTAAAATGTCGAAGAAGAAGTGTAAACTGAAATTGTATTATTAAAAATAGTTTTAACCTCTCTTCCAAGCCTTGCCAACTTTCTTGTAATACTCTCGCCTGCTGACGAACTGATCCAGATCATTCACGACCATCTTCTTCATTTCCAAATCCATAGTCAATGTATCAAAATTCGATGGATGATCAAGATGAACCGGTATCCACACATCTGACATATCTCCATACCTCAACTAATACGGATCGACGGTGAAGATTTTGATTGATTTAGTCAAGTTCTTAGCAATCTGAGCCTTATCTCAGACCATCGGTTTGGGAAGTCACTGTTGTCGTGTTCCTTACCGTTCAAGTTCTTAGCAATCTGAGCCTTATCTCAGACCATCGGTTTGGGAAGTCACTGTTGTCGTGTTCCTTACCGAAGGAAACCCATTTGATTTTAACACCTTCAAATTCGTCATCTAATTGGTCATTCCGATCAACAACGAAGAAAATAGACTTCTCCTTATGTGGTTTCTTGATCTTGAATCGACGATTGACGGAGGATGCTTTGGAACCGAGGTAAACGACATCTGCTTCATAGATTTTGTCGGCTACAAGACCATCGTATTGTTCGACCACCATTGTTATGTGGATTGAATCATAGCCAATTCCATGTTAAAATCTTTCTCCAACTTTTTTTTTCTTCAACTGCGAAAAACTCAAGATTCTTAACCTTGGAGTTCTGATACCATGTTAAAATCTTAAAGAAGAAATGTAAACTTAAATTGTATTATTAAAAATAATTCAAACAATTATATATTTCCTTTATATAAATTTTATTTTTTAATAATCTTGAAGTCTGGTCTTATTTTATTGATTTGTTAAATTAATCAAGTCTCATTCTATGAGTTCACAAATTTAGGTTTCTCATCTATATTCATGATCTATCATCCAATCCAGACCAATATAACAACAGCTCGTACAGATTTCAACCATTTTATGTGAACTGAATAGCTTGTTTATTACATAAGCAAAGATTAAACTTGTCAGTCTTATGAAAATTTTATAAAACATGATAGATAATGCAAATAGATATTATATAAGAAATTCAAAGACAAAAGTAGATGAAAAGATTACTTAATTAAACCTTTGATCAAACAACTAAGTACACATTTGAGAGCTTCGGCAGTCACTTCGAAGCTCTCTAACATCTCATAGTCCACACAGATAACCAAAAAAAAAAGTAGAAATATTTATCAGGATGGACTGCTCATCACCATCTTCATTGTCATCAAGTAAAACCCTATATTACATCTAATCATCCTCCTCCTCATCATCTTCATCATCCTACAAAGTTATAATACCTGATGTGAGATTTTACTTGATTATTGTGTTTTTGATATTGGGTATTGATTCTTTAATGTCAATATATGTAAAAGCAGCTATAATAAGGGTTTCTATCAAACCTCTCCACTTTGGTCTTCATCTTCATCATTAACCTCAGATTTTGACTTATCTGATTCATCCTCCTCCCCTGTACCTCCAGCCTATTATGAGAACAACAATAACATATTCAAATTTAAAGACTTTCAAATAAAACTGATAGTAAGACCAAATAATTACCAGCTTTTTGTTGTAAGCATCCATGCTCTTATTGTAATCTACTTTCCTTTTCTCTGCCTTGCTTATGTACGGTGCTTTCTCCTAATTACAGTAATTAGATCAAATCAGTTACTTTAATTCGATCAAATCAGAGAAACTTAAGAGAAAAATTGGAGTTGTATGAGTAAAATTGAAGAACTTACAGCATCTGACAGTGATTTCCACTTGTCACCAGCAGCTTTTCCAACCTGATCATCATGAATTAACAAGTTTAATTACACAAAACGTTGACCAAAAGACTCAAGATCTGATCATTTAAGATTATATACATACAGCTGCTACGGATTTATTGTTAGGATGCTTCTCCTTATACTGTTTCCTGAAATCCTCCCTGATCCAATTAATCATTCCAACTTATATCACAAAAATGGAATCATGAAACCATAAACATGTAAACATGAGAGAATAAACTTACATGAAGACAAAGAAAGCGCTAGGAGGCCGTTTAGGCTTGTTAGGATCCTTCGCCGCTCCCTTAACAGGTCGCTTAGGAGCAGCCTTTGCAGTTCCACCGCCTCCTTTTCCTTTCTTCACCGAAAGCCTATCAATAAATTATGAAGCATAATTGATCTTCATCCATCGAAAACACAAATAAGAGATCGCAAATCAAAAACACCAGAAGATAGTGATGACAATTACAAAATCGATATTAGATATTAACCTGCTATCAGGTTTCTTTGCTTCCGTCTTCGATTTACCTCCTTTCATGGCGAAACCTGTGTAAAAATAAGTAGAAAACGGTTAGAATTCGTCGAAACTCGGTACGACTCGTTCTTGTTCGTCTGTATGTACCTTGAAGAAGAGAGAGAAAGCGGTTGTATGTGGGGAAGAGGGAAAGAGTGAAGAGATAAGAAGGGGGAAAGTAAAACTATATCATAGAGTGGAATGAAGTCCGGTTTTGTTCAATAAGCTAAACATAATAATTAATAAAATAATAGAAAATCATTTTGCGCGGGATTTCAAAGGTTATTTATTTTATTTATGGCCACGTTGACGATCCTTGTGATGTTTTGTCCTGATTTACGTTGTTTTGTCTCTAGCTTTGTGTTTTCTCTTTGTGCTTGTGTTTTTTTCAGTGCTGGATAAATAGTGTTGAAAGGTGGATTTATTCGGATGCTTTTTAATATTATTAATATTCACCTGCACGTGCACCGCTTCCTTGCTTGTTCATGTATTGAGATTGACCAAATTAACCTAAAAATATTTTTATGGATCAGATTCATAAATATTGCGACAACTCATCTAATAATTAACTTTATTTATATAAATATAGTACAATAAACATAACCATATGGAGTCATGACATAAAATTGATTGCGATAAGACATCAAACATATGGTTAATAATTGTATAAAATGTTTAAAATGAAAAAAATAATCATAATATAAACTAATAAATAATACAAAAGGTCAACAATTCTTATATACATTTTTTTTATTCTTCTATCTCTTATAAACATGTTATTTAAATATAATTTCACTTTTATTTGTTTGATCAATTTATTATTATTAAACTTTTTATTTTACTTTTTATTATATAAAGATGGTACGAACTTATAGAACTTGTAGAGTTCACTTAAATTTAAATCATTTTAAATAATAATGGATTCTTAGATATTTATCTTGCACGATAATTTTCTTTTATATACTTGAGTGTGTTTATGTCATCAAATTATTATCGATAATTCTGACAATATTTTAAAATATAATATAAAGGATTAGGGTAATCTTATGTTATTTTATTAATTACTTTTATCAAACACATCAATTTTTATAAATATATATATATATATATATATATATATATATATATAATTTTGTTATTTAATATTAAAACATGACTTTATATATATTTATCCTTTTTGATTTAAGAGTGATTGAAATCCATGTGAACGCATCACCCAGTGTTAATTTATTCATTTTAATAATATAAATGATATATACATGTCTAACTATATACTCAATTAAATTAAATAAATAAAAATAAAATAAAAATCAAACAAATATAAATTTAAACAAATGAAATATATATAATATATTTGACACTAATTTAATTTATATTTATTATATAAAATATAAATAAAAATATAATCAAACAAATTCAAACTTCATCTATACCCGAGCAAATCAATAGTTAAAATGGTCACCACGACAAGACAAGACAAGACAAAACGATCATATTGTCCACTTGTTAGAAGCCTCTCTCGAAACCGGAGAAGATAAAATTTAGCCGAAAAAATACGAGCAATACGAGCAATAAATGCTTTTGTCCCAAATTGAACCGCCTTAGCCACTTGCTTGACTAAAACCGACTATAAATAAGACATTCCGGGCATTCCGAAGGCCAAGAAAAAATGGGGAAAGAAGAACTCCTAAATTAAAACCTGCCATTAAAGCTTTAAACTTTCGAGTTTCTACGTTATTTTTTTTGAAAACCTCAAATAAATAAGGTGATTAAAGTTTTAACCCACCCAAAGATGTAATAACTTCGTACAAACCATCTTCAATCAACTCTACAAAAATTCGATCAAATTTTATCTACATATATGATTTAAATTCTTAAATTTCAATAACTTTAATAACTATGTTTTAGACTAATCTGTAAAATTCAAAGTGTGAAATAATAAATTTTAATAATTGTTCAAAAAATTAAAGTAGAGACCGTTATTATATCAGGCACGGAAGAATAAACGCAAAATTTCTTTCTCGAGTATAACCAAGTCACAAACCACAAAATAAAATATATAAAATGTGTTTAAATACGCAAAATGTTTTTTCTATTTTTTGGAAAATTAGGTGGCGACTCTACCGTCTAAAGTCAAAGCTCCCGAATTTTTTAAAAATAAATTCTAAAATCAAGTCGACAATTAAAAGACATACATTAAAATAAAAAATAAAAACAAAGTTGATAAATCGAGACGGTATAGGTAATTCAAGTGACAATAATGTTTTTAAGAGATCAAATATCACTTATTCGAATATCATTTATTAAGTTGAGGTGGATGACTTGGTTTTATGGGTATGAACCTTTAACAATTAAAACAATAGATATTTATATTTTTTTTTGTATTAATATAATCAAAATTGATGCACGAGTTTAATTACTGGTATATTAAAATCAGATGGGCCTTACTCAATTACACTCCAATTAATATTCAAATTATTGGGAGAATTTATAATATTTTTTTAATTATTATTATGTAGAAAAATAAAGTATTATTATTTGTAAACACTCAATTTTACTATCAATTTATAATTTTAAATAATTTTTAACTAACAAATTATTTTAGAAAATATTTATATATGAGATGAAATAAGATAAATAAATAAAATAGATAGAGTGGAATCTAAGATTAATAATGATGGATTTATTTTGCAAGTTTGAAAAAAAACAATATAGGTGTTGAATATTTATAGCCTCCCGAAGTCGGTTAAGGTGCTGAAGTGGATCGAATCAACCAAAATCCATTAATGGCGTTTTAGTTGTTCTTCATCCAACTTGCTTATATAGGTCATGATTATGATCCTATATGTAGGGGAAATGATCACCGTGGTAGGGTGATCATTTCACATTTTGAACGGAGTTGATCCGTCAAAAAATGACGAAATTCCATCTTTGAAAAATCAAAGATGGTTGCGATCCATCCGGCATCGCGATGAACATGACGATCGTAGGACAAAATGACGTTGTTTTGGGTATAAACGCGGACACGAAGCATTCGGTCCGCATTCTGTCAGCCTTCCGTCGCGATTTGTACGTTCCGTTAACTTCTCAGCTAGGCATTAACTAATCGGGTGCGACGCGCGCGCGCATTTCCTTTGTTGTAGCGGGCTACGCTGATAGTTTGTAAGCGTTGTATGACAATCCAACGTTCATCCGATGGTTTGGTCATTGTTGTAGTCAATTTCTATAATTTCGGCCACACAATATTACAAATTTAATTTAATTTTTAAAACCTTAAGGGTTTGTTTGAAATTATTTCTTTCCCCACCATTTTGGTTTAATTTTGATATTTTTAAATACAAAAATATTAAAATAAATATGACAAATAATTTGTCGATATATATATATATATATATATATATATATATATATATATATATATATATATTATTTTTGGGTTAAATAAAAAAGAATTGAGGATGAAATGGGTACCTTATTTTATCCTAAATTATTTATTTTTATCCCTTGGTTTTTTGAAATTATTTTAAGATAAAATGAGTACAATATATATTCCAAATAATTTTATTTATTTGTTTTTGGCTATTTTCCTTAGTTAATTAGGTTTTAATTATCACAATAATTAATCTAATTAATTATTTTAATTAGGTTTTGACCTTAAAATTAATTATTTTAATTTTATTTATTCAAAAATAAATTAAAATAATTATTTTAATTTTATAAATCAGGTGTGTAGATTTTGAGTGCTTACTTTATAATACCATCAGTAAACCTAAACCTAATTCATATCATATTAAAACCTAAACATAATCCATATCAAAAATAATATTAAAATATATATATATATATATATATATATAAAAGGTCACCAGAGTAAACGAAACTTTCGTCGTAGCAGCACAGACGACGGTCGTTGCAATAATAGTGGTCGTCGCAGTAGTAGGTGAACGAAGCCTTCAAAAATGGGAAAAGAAGAGGAGCTCTCGAGTTTTAGAAGAGGAGCTCTCGAGTTTTACTAATTAATTAAACAATAACGATTAATATATATATTAATATATATATTTATATATATATATATATATATATATATATATATATATATAATTCTCTCTCCTAGGAGGTCACATAAAATTGCCTATCATTCCTATAAATATATGAGTAATGATAGAGCGGTAAAAAACTTATGAATATATAGGGAATGATGTGTCATTTTTTAAATAGATTGAAAATTTAATAGGAGAGAGAATTTTTTTTCAGTCCAATTAAAAAGTGACACCTCATTCCCTATACATTCCGTTAAGTTTTTTACCATTCTCTATCATTACTCTAAATATATATATGATTCAGTTTATGCGACTTTATAATAATCAATAAATCAACTTTAAAATAATAAAATCAAACTAATATAATTCAATTTCATAAATAATATTTTTTAATTTTTTAATAATAATAATAATTAATTTACATTTTTTAAAATTAATTAATTATACATTATCTAATTTTATAAAATTCACTTTATTGTCATATATATATATATATATATATATATATATATATATATATATATATATATATATATATATATATATATATATATATATATATATATATATAATAATAATAATAATAATAATAATAAATTAAGTTTATTAATATTAGTTGAGTGGTCTTGCATTTCAAAATTTTCATATAAAGTGGTGATGATAAGTTAATTGTCAAAGAACCCGGTTCAATGAATGAGTATTGATGGTGATCTTTCCATATAGAGGGATTGGACTACACATTTCTTTTGCAAATTTGTAAAACTATCACACCACACTATTTTTCGTTAGTTATATTCAACATTTTATGTATACAAGAAACAAATGTAATCTTCAACGATTATTAGATCCACAAGTCGCATGAGTGTACAATGGAAAAATATATATATCTTTCCATATAGAGGAATTGTACTATAAATTCCTTCAGTATGTTTGTAGAAACAACACAACACACTATTTTCCAATAATTATATTTAACACTTACATATATATGACATGTGTTGCGTTCTTTTTAATAAAATGTTGACATTGGATTATATCCATTTATGTACAGGTCGATCTACGATCTCATCCCAAGTATCCATTTATTCTCACATATATATTCAAATTAATCATAGCTCTCGACCCGGCAAATCAAGCAAATTCAAATTAAGAATATTATATATATATATATTAATAAAAATTATAAACTAATTTAAAATTAATTGTATTATTAAATATTTAAAAATTAATTTTATGAATAAACCTAAATTTAATGAAAACTTAAATAATTAAGTTTATCATAAAAAATAAGAAATGAAATAATTGAGTTAGGCTATAGTTAGTTGGCACTTGAGTCAATCTTGAGTCATTGACTGTAAATTAAATGTAATAAATAATTAATTTTATTTTTATTTATATATTACTTTTTGGTTTTAAATTTTTTTAAAATCACGATTCTCACTTATAAAGTATACATTAAATTTTTTATTTAAAAAAATAAAATTATTTTTTCATTTTTCACTTAATTTTGAAAACAAAAAGTTATTTTTCTCAATGTCTATGAATCTGATAGTAACACTTTTGGCTAGGATACAAAATAATGATGGAAATTTATTCAATCAGAAATGATTGTATTATTTTATAACTAGTCGCGTCTTACATTTGTTTAAAGTACCATCTAACATTTAATTTTATTTTGTATACCCATTCAACCAAATTCCTTTTTATCATTTAATAAATTAGTTATTTCCCAAGTTTGATTTAAATTCAAAGCATCTAATTCATCATTCATTGCTTTGATCCACTTTGGATCTTTAGATGTGTAGTTATAGTTTGAAGGAGTTTTGTGAAGATCAATAATTGATAAAAAAATTATGTATTCTTCATCTATGTTAGAGATGTGCAAAGGAAAAGTTTTAGGAGTATATTTCCTTTGTTTTTTGTTTTCTGTTTCAACTTGGTTTGAACATAATTTTGCATCCAAGTTAGAGCAGTCTAATCCTATAATATCTTCTACAAATATTTTCTAAATCAATATCATCTGTACTATTCTCATTTGGAAATATATTTGTTCTAATAGAGTTATGTTTGACTTTGTTATTCTCAATGTCTATGAATCTAGAGTTTTCTAAATTGAACACATCACAAGTAGATTTATCAATTGTTTGTGATGTTTCTTCATTAGAAATATTATTGTGATTAGAAGACAAACTAATATGATCATAATTTGTATATTGATTTGAGATGGTTGTGACTTTTTAAAAATGAAATATCTCTTCATAGAAAACAACATCTCTAGATATAATTATTTCATCTAAATCAAAGTTATATAAAAGATAACTTTTTTGTTTGAAGGATATCCGATGAAAAACACTTAATCCCTCTGTTTTCAAACTTTAATTTGTGTGGACATTTATTAGTCATATAACATAAATATATATAAAAAAATTCAAAATAGTGTAATCATTTTCATTTTCATGTAACACATAAACACGTGTTTTTCAATTCAATGTTGATGTGGGCATTCTATTTACAAATAAGTAGATGTTTAAAGTGAAAATGGTCAAAATTTTATAGGCAAATTGGAATAACTCATTAATGACTAAGCTACTTCAAAAAGATGTTTATGTTTTCGCTCTACAAAAACTATATTGCTTTGGTGTATAGACACATTATTTCAAATTTACAAACTCAGTTCCATTATCACTTTTAACTTTCTTAATAGTTTTGTTGTACTGATTTTTACTAGAAAAAATAAATTTTGAATTTTGTTGAAAATAAAAGTTTTATCAATTAGAAGAAAAATTCCAGTGCTTGAATAATCATCAACAATTGTTAACATATAAGGTGTTTTTGTGAAAGATTCATTTATGTGGCGACCCCAAATATCTATATGAATTAAATCAAAAACATATTTGATCATAGTTGTGCTAGTAGGGAAAGGTAAGCGAAGAGATTTTGAAAACAAATATGACTTACAATGAGGAACTTTATTTGCAGAATTTGAAAAAATAAATTGAGTACTTTATTTGAAGGATGCACACATCTTAGGTGCATCTTGTAACAATCATTAACCGAAAAGGAATTAAGAGTGCTATAAACTATTTCTTTTACATCAAATTCATTTGCAGAAGAACAAAAAATAGATTCTCAATCTTATTTCCAAGTTCAAACGAGATGTTCTAATTAAGGTCCTACATCACACAATTATTTTTAGAAATAATACAATTCATTTTCTCATTTCTAATGAGTTTAGCAAGAGATAATAATTTGTATTTAGAATTAAGTGAATATAGTACATCCTTTAAAGTAATTTTGTCACTTAATATCAAATTACCAATTTCATTTATAATCTTATTTGAACCATCTGCTAGATAAAGATTTTTTTTCTTTTTCAGTTTGTCTAATTTTAGTTAGAAGGTTCTTATTGTTACATATATGACTACTTGTCCTTGAATCAATTAGCAAAACATGTTTTTTGTTTATTATTCAGATCATTTATTCTCATACTTAATTCGTAAATAGTTGATATGAAAAACTTTGGGTTCGAAGACTGTACACCTGCAGCGAAGTCAAGATCAATGCAACTTCCTTTTCCCTTAGATGTACTTGCTATTTTGTTATTTCCTTCCTTGACAGCCTTCATAAAATTCTGAATTTCCTTGTATTGAAACTTTAAAATCTGCACTAATTCATTTTCTTTATCAAAATGTGTTGCACTAGCTATATATGAACTTGTCGTCTTCATTCTCTTGTTTGCTCCACCATTCAGGGTAGCCCACGATCTTGTAGCATCCTTTCTTAAGATGACCATTCATGTTACAATGTGTACACATCTGCGTTTTATTTCTCTACATCACATCTTCAATTTATTTTTTTTCTAGAATTATTGTAGGAATTTTCTTTCACAAATATGGATCAAGTATATGTGTCATGTTCCATATTGATGTTTCTCTTCTTCTCAATATTAAGAAACATTGTAAATGCCTTATACACAATTGGTTTTGATTACATGACCAATATTGAATCTATCAAATTCTAATAAAAATCATTTAAACCCATAAGGAAAAGGAAGATTGATCTTCTCATAAACCATTATAACTTATTTTTCTAGTTTACAACCTACACAATCTTGTTGACTCCTATCACATGTACAATTTCAGTGTGGCTGTAAATGTAACTGCTAATTCTAGAGCAATCTAACTTTAGAATGATAATCTTCAAGATCAAGATTATCTTGTATAGCTGTACAAATGTCTCTCTTTAACTTCTATTAAGTTGGTTAGTTATTTGTCTCATACTTAGACTTGATTTCATCCCATAACTCCTTTGATGTGGTTGCACTTGGGAAATGAATTTTTGCTTTCTTTTCAATTGTATGCATGATTCAAGACCTGACAATGACATCAATCATTTTCTAAAGTATCGCATCTTCTAGATCTTTAAATTTAGTGCAAGAATCATCAAGGAAGCACATCTTCATCTTTGCCGTCAATGACGGTTCAACACTTGTATTCCATTCAAAATAGTCCTCCCTAGTTAGTACTGTAGAAGTTAGGGTTGCATCTGGAATCTCTCCACTATGTATGTAGAGTGGATATGTATAGTGTCTCTTCTTGGTTATCATTCTTCATGAATCTGGAGAAGAATGATTCAAAGAAGTTTTTCCCAAATTCTGTAAGATTACCTTGATATGTGCCTCTGTTTTCCTCTTATGTGTCTTCAAGTAAATTGTCTCCTTCAAAGTCGAAGTGCTTTGATACCATATAGAGATTTGGTACTCACATATGAAAGTTCTCTTAGAAATGTGAATGAACTCGTCAAGACAACAAGAACACCAAGAAAACTGATATTTGTATTATTAATACTTATTGGCTAAATAAAAGAAGTCACAAGAGGTGATATACCTAGGCAAAGTTTGATATACAAATATCACTTTAGCCCTCAAACTATTTTATAATATTTAAAATTATCAACTAACTTATAAAAATAAAATAACTAATTTTAAAATAAAATATAACTATCTGCAAAATAAATAGATAAGTATAATTAGTATTATTAAGTTATAAAACTTAATAATGATACTTATCTTAATAGGTCAATCTAATCTGACATGACTCACGCGTAAACATGTTTCCTTCTACGAACCAAGTAGTTTCGATTTTTATCAATTTATGCATAGAAATCATGGGACTAGATGTTAAATTTAAATTTAAAATTCTGTTGATGGCTAGTTGGGCTGGTGTTGGCTTTGATTTAGAATTGTCTAGGTTTGAGTAGGTTTGAGGTTTAAGGTGATCGATTCAAGGTTTAAGGGAAAAATAAAAATGGTTTGTTAGTAATGAGGCTCTTTCTTTGGTTTGTTGTTTTTGCTGTAAACCAGGGGAATAAAGGGAGACAAATAACCCAAAGGCGATTCAAATCTTAGAAAATAAGATTGGTCATATCATTATGTTAGAGATTTTTTTTAGAGGAAAGATTTTTCTGATATTAATATATGGATACCTAAAAATGAAAGAAAACATTGGGTTCATTGATGAATATGAGCAAGGTCTTAATTAGACACGAGAACCAATCCGAGAACATTTTCGGACCATCAAGCGAAATTAGATAATTCTTATTACATCAGCAATTAAATTGAATGAAAAAGAAATCTACGAACCTACAAAGTGGAGGGCAAAAGAAATTTTTTAGTTACGACATCTATGAAACTAAAGTATTTAGGAGTCTTATTGATTTTTGTTTTCACCTACAAGACCTGTTCTTTGTAGGATTGTTTGTTTTAAAATTCTGATACATTTTGATGGTAATGTTTACCAATTAAGAACTATTATTTATTTTATTATATGAAATATATATATATATATATATATATATATATATTTATATAACTTTTTAACATAAGTAAAATTAAAATAGAAATTAAATTTAAAACCACCCATTATGTTACCATAACATTTGTAAACTCATTTTCTTTATATTTTTTCTTATCCTTATACAAATACAGTTAGCTGAAACAAGGTGCTAAAACTGAATGGTAATCTAATTAAAGGAACCTACTCATTTTCATTGAAAACAATTTTAATTGAAGTGTATAGATAGTAGGATGGTATTCTAGTCTCTTACAAAAAAAAAATTATTGATGTAATACATACTCCTTTAAATTGTGTAAAGGGTAAAAATAAAAAAATTAATTAATATATGATTTTCCAAAAAAAAACATTTATATACTTGAATTAGAATTATCAACTATTTTTTATCAGCAATATAAAGTATAACTTTATCTATTTCCAAATCATCACCAATAGTGTTTGTATTTTTTCTTGACTACTGATTTTCAAGACATTATTTAACTAGGCTTTTATTTGTTTTGAGGCATATATTATTAAAGGAGAAAGTGAACCACTGGTGAAAAAGGGTAAAAACGAGAGTAAAAACTCTCAGTTTTGACCCTATAACCTTCGGTATAGACCTAATACCGACAGTTTAAGTAACTCTCGCCATCCCTCGGTATTGACTCTTTCGTTAAAAACAATTGAGCGTTTACCGAGAGATATCGTAGAGTTTTCGGTTTAGACACGTGAGAGTAAAACCGAAAATTAATTGTAAAACTTTCGGTTTACTCCAAAGGGAAAACCCGAAAGTTTTACAATTAACTCTCGATTTTTCATCAGAGGGAAAAACCGAAAGTTTTACAATTAACTTTCGGTTTTACTCCAAAGGGAAAAACCAAAAGTTTTATAATTAACTCTTAATTTTTCTTGAAATGGAAAAACCGAAAGTTTTTAATTAACTTTCGGTTTTACTCCAAAGGGAAAAACCAAGAGTTTTAGAATTAACTTTCGGTTTTTCCCTTTGATACAAAAACCGAGAGGTTTATGAAAGAACTTTCGGTTTTTCTTCAATTTAAAACCCGAAAGCTTTTCATATAACTCTCGGTTTTTCCTATGAAGAAAAACCGAAAGATTTACATTCACTTTCGGTTTTTCCCTGTCAAATGTACAAAATAGGCCGATTATTTTGCTCGCAACCAAAACATGTTCAGCCTAACCAATTCTAACATGAATCAACCTAAATATATAACATTAATCAATCTAAATAAACCTAAAATCTGGAAACTAACCTTCAATCAAACCAATTCTAACATGAATCAACCTAAATATATAACATTAATCAATCTAAATAAACCTAAAATCTGGAAACTGACCTTCAATCAGATGGGCGACAGAGGAGCGGTGGAGGCACGGCGGCAGATCTTCAACCAGATGTGCGACGTCTTCTTCAAGCGGAGGCGGCTGCAAGAGGGCGGCGTCTTGGCGGCGTTGTCTTCTACGGGCGACGTCGGCGTCGTCTTCTTTAGAGGGAGGGAGAGAGACGTCGTCGGATGGCTTTGGCGGCGTGGGCGAAAACAAGCAGGGAAAGAGAGAGAGGAGTGAAAAGAAACGGGGAAGAAAGAAGGTCTCTTTTTAAATTAAAAAGGTCAATTCCGAGAGTTATATGACAACTCTCGGTTTTTTCTTACTTAATTCCGAGAGTTTTCATATAACTCTCGGTTTTTATTAAAATAACTCAATTCCGAGAGTTATATGAAAACTCTCTGTTTTGATCATTTAATTAATTACGAGAGATTTAGATACATCTCTCGGTTTTGATCATTTAAATTCCAAGAGATGTGTCTGAATCTCTCGGTTTTGACATATATATAATTAAATTTAAATAGATAAAACCGAGATGTTTTGGTATATCTGTCGGTTTTGATGGTTAATTCCGAAAGTTATATATTTAACTTTCGGTTTTACAACTTGACAAATTGTTAAATTATTGGGTTTTTCACTTTCTAATAACTTTGAACAAAATTAATTTAACAAATTTGATATCCTTAAAACATTTCCCAATCCATATGATCAAACATTACACAAATACATAGGATAATCAACATAAACATTCATATACACTTCTCTATATAATCAAACACATTCATGAACATTTTAACATTAAACACAATCTTAATTTTTAAAATATAACACACACACTTTATTATATTAGTTAGGAGTCTAGATTGGAAAATAGAAAACCAATTAATTTAACAATTTGCGAAATGGCAATTCCGAAAGTTAATGGTATAACTTTCGGTTTTGATAGCTATTTCCGAAAGTTATACCATTAATTTTCGGAATTGACATTTCACAAATTGTTAAATTAATTGATTTTTAATCTTCTAATGACCTTGAACAACATTAATTTAACACATTTGACAACTTTAAAACATTACACAATCCATATGATCAAACTTTATACATATTTATGTGATCATCACAAACATACATATACACTTCTTTATATAATCAAACACAATCATAAAATTTTTAACATTAAACACAATCTTAATTTTTTAAAAACAACACACACTTGATTAGAATATTTAGGAGTTTAGATTTGTAGGTGAAAAACCAATTAATTTAATAAATTATGAAGTGGTAAAATCGAAAGTTTTATATATAACTTTCGGTTTTGATGGTTATTTTTGAAAGTTTTGAATAAACCTCTCGGTCCTGACCTTAAACATAATGTTTTTAAAACAAAGGTCAAAACCGAAGGTTTATTTGAAACTTTCGGCTTTGACCCTTACCAATACTTAGAATTTTTTCTGTTTTTTTAAACAAGGGTCAAAACCGAAGGTTTTCAAATAAACCTTCGGTTTTGGCCCTTACCAACACTTAGAATTTTTTATGTTTTTTTTTAAAACAAAGGTCAAAACCGAAGGTTTATTTGAAAATCTTCGGTTTTGGCCTTACCAACACTTAGAATTTTTTCTGTTTTTTAAACAAGGGTCAAAACCGAAGGTTTTCAAATAAACCTTCGGTTTTGACACTTACCAACACTTAGAATTTTTTCTGTTTTTTTTAAAACAAAGGTCAAAACCGAAGATTTATTTGAAAACTTTCGGTTTTGGCCCTTACCAACACTTAGAATTGTTTCTGTTTTTTTAAACAAGGGTCAAAACCGAAGGTTTTCAAATAAACCTTCGGTTTTGACACTCACCAACACTTAGAATTTTTTATGTTTTTTTTAAAACAAAGGTCAAAACTGAAGGTTTATTTGAAAACCTTCGGTTTTGGCCCTTAACAACACTTAGAATTTTTTCTGTTTTTTTAAACAAGGGTCAAAACCGAAGGTTTTCAGATAAACCTTCGGTTTTGACCCTTACCAACACTTAGAATTTTTTCTGTTTTTTTAAAATAAAGGTCAAAACCGAAGGTTTATTTGAAAATCTTCAGTTTTGGCCCTTACCAACACTTAGAATTTTTTATGTTTTCTTAAACAAGGGTCAAAACCGAAGGTTTTTAAATAAACCTTCGGTTTTGACCCTTACCAACACTTAGAATTTTTTCTGTTTTTTTAAAAACAAAGGTCAAAACCAAAGGTTTATGTGAAACCCTTCGGTTTTGGCCCTTACCAACACATAGAATTTTTTCTGTTTTTTTAAAAACAATGGTCAAAACCGAAGGTTTTTAAATAAACTTTCGGTTTTGACTCTTCAGATTTTTTAAAACAAAGGTCAAAACCAAAGGTTTATTTGAAAACCTTCAAAATTACCCCTAATTTTTTTTTTGTTAAAAATATACCATGTTCTATAATTTTCTCAAATAAAGGCAATCTAATAAATAAAAGAAAAGAATTCTTAAACAACATTAATAAACCAAAACCAATGGATAATAATAATAATTCATAATTATGAAATTAAACACACCAAAATATCATCATTCGTACGGAAAAGATAATACATAATTAATCAAACAATATAATCTAGAAATTAGTAGATGTGGGGGGATGATGGGGTGGTTGATTCTGCCTCTTCAACAATTCAATTTGTTGTTCGAGATTCTCCAATTTTTGCGTCATTTCAGTCTTGTCCGCTTTAATTTTAGTAAGCAATTGGCCTCTTTCTGCATCCTTCAATCGAGTTTGCTCCATTTCTAGCGTCATTTTTCTCACCTCTTCCTCACGTGCCGCAGTTTTTGATGATGCTAGCAAATTCTGGTATGACCGGGACAATTTCTCTGGTGTACGCCGAATACTCATCCATGACTCACCCATCCTAAATGCATTTCGTATATATATATATATATATATATATATATATATATATATATATATATATATATATATATATATATATCAAACACAATAATCAAACACAATAAAAATATATCATTCATTTAACGAAATCTAACAAAATCATATATATTTAACAAACGAACCGAAATCTAATCTAAACAATAACAAATCTAAATCAAACTACCAAACAAATAATCTAAACTAGCATAAATCTAGATAATATAAACTAAATGATAACACATCTAAATCTAATAATTAACAAAAACAAAACAAAAAACAAATAAATCACGGTAAAAAAGAACAAAAAAAACTAACCTGGAACGGAGAAGAAGAATAGGAGCGTCGGAGGCGGCTGCGCGGGAGAGAGAGAAAGGAGAGAGGTGAATGAAAAAGAGAAAGGTTAGTGTATGTATTTATAAAGGTATTTACCGAAGGTTTTAATATTACTTTCGGTTTTGTCCCACCTTAAACCGAAGGTTTTCTAATAAACCTTCGGTAATAAGAATCACGGGATTTAATTTTTTTTGTCTTCTTTTGGATGAGTCAAAACCGAAGGTTTATAGGATAAACCTTCGCAATTAACAATTTCAGGAAAAGGTAAAAACGAAAGTTCTTTAAATAACCTTCGCAATTAATCATTCTCCAACTTAGAATATTTTTTCAATTTTTTGGGATGAGTCAATTCCGACGGTTTAATGGAAAACCTTCGTATTTAAACATTTCAGGAAAGGTATAACCGAAAGTTTTTGGAATAACCTTCGCAATTAACCAACTCCCAACACTTAGAATTTTTTTCATTTTTTGGGAATGTCAAAACTAAGAGTTATTTGCATAACTTTCGGTACTAATTAGTAAAATCGAAAGTTTTACACACCTCTCGGAATCTATTTTTAATAACGAAAGATTTGTTTCTCTCAGGATCAATTAGGAGGGTTTTATAAAATTTTCGGTAATTTCTATCGATAAAAGTCATTTTTTTACTAGTGAACTTTAGTCTATAGTATACTAATTTTTTTTTGAAATAATGGATATCCAAAATCAAATATTTATAATTCAATAATTCACTAAATACTATATTATTATTAGAATACTTTAAAATTGTTCAGGTAACTGATCCAATAACCTTATATTGTTCTCAATAAAACAAACTTTTAAACAAATATTTCAAAAACAAAATTCCAAATATATTTTTTAAAATTTGAATTCTTCAACTATCTTATTATATTTATAAAAAATAATATTAACGAGTTAAATTAAGTTATTTTTATTAATTATAATTTTAAAATATTTTATATTTTATATTATTTATTTAATTTATCTATGAATTTTAATGTTAAAATATTATATTATTTTATAAAAATATAAAATTAATTAAAATTATTAATAAATATAAAAGACCAAAATAAATCAATATATAATAAACATTTTATGTGTTGATGAAAATATGATTGATACTACATGTATATATTTTACTATTAAAATTTTATTTTCAAAAGTATTTACTTTTTGAAAAAAAACTAAAACATGATAGAGTAAAAAAGTCACCATTATTATAAAAAATCATACTCAAATATATATTTAAAAATAATATGACAGTAATGTCTCACTCTTCTTTTTTATATATATATTCACATAATCAGGTTTTATATATTCATATAATCCCAACTTAATTATGTTAATCATTAATCTCAACTTAGATTAGATTAATTGTTAACCATGTGTAACTCTTTATTTACAAATGATAATTACTTTTGATATATATATATATATATATATATATATATATATATATATTGTAATTTTGTGATATTCTTTATTTATTATAAAAAATATATATAGAGTAATTTTTTTAATGTAATCATTAGAATGTAATTTTGAAATCAATAAATTTTAAAATAATATAAATAATATGAAACTATTTGTTTTTATATTTATATAGATTACATTATTATAAGTTAATAATAATTAATAATATAATCTGAAACAAAATTAATGATTAAAACAATTTTTGTAAAGAAAATTAACCTAACTTAAATTGTTTAGGTCTTTTTATAACTATAATCTAATGTTCTAATAATTTATTCATATGACTGAATTGTAAGCCCTTCATACTAAAATAGTGTATTTTAAATTAAAATAAAATATAATAATTTAATAATCAAAATTTATTAGAATAAAATTATTAGAATATTTTTATTTTTAAATTAAAAAAATTAACATTATTATTTTTATTATTATTATTTTAACTCACTAGATGCTTAAAGCAGTAAAAACTAATATTTCACAAAAATTAATGTTAATATTTTTTTTAGCTTAATATTTAAGTTAGTGGTAATAAAAATATTTTAAATGAGATTTGAACCCGTAAGGTTTGGTCCCTAAATTATTTTTATGGATTAAACTAGTGATAATTTTGCGATATATATATATTTATGCCTTTGTAATTTATATTTTTTTAAATATATATTTTGTGTTAGTATTTTTACGTTTATGTATATAAATAAAAATTTTGAGTGTACAAGAAGATTTTTTATTATTATTATTATTATTATTATTATTATGTATTTTTATGGGGTCTATTTTTTATTGGTCCAACTCTAATATTTATTACTCATAATTTTTAGTTTGTAAAAATATAAATTTAGATAATAAATTATTTTTAGAATTTTAATACATAATTGGTCTGTAATCAAATGTGATTTTTAAATAACTTCTAACACTAATTAAACATTATTTCATCCAATTTAATTTATTAATCACTCAATTATTTAATTAAAATACTAAAATACTTTTATTTTTAAATAAATAAATTTATTTTATAATTATATATTAATACTATTTAAGATTTTTATAAAACAAAATCTTCAAATCCTTATAATCAACAACCTGAACATTGTTTTTAAATAAACCAAGTTTATTTTAATAATCCCAAACCGAATAGGTATTTTAAGTATTATATAATTATATATATTTAAAAATAATAATTTAAAGTTTATTAATAGTTTCAATTTTTCTCATAAAGTATTCAAACTATGCGCCCACGATTAGATGTCAATTTCTATTAAAAATATTGTATAGTTGTCTTATGCATTATAAAAACTAAAAATTGAATTAAACAAGATGTTATAATAAAAGTTTGGGATCAATTTTAACTATTTATAAGTTAGGTAAGGGCTTAAGGGTATTTTAATAAAATGGGACAAGAGTCTAAGGGAAACCCTATCTCAAATTAGTTTCCCTACCCGCCGCCTTTTACCCTATTTTTTCATCTCTCAAAATCTATAAGAACCATTCTTCATATGTACATGTTAAAACCTCAGACAAAAATGTTTTTGTGCGGAAAGGAAATCCTAGGAGTAGTGGGAGGATTAAAAATCAATGTAAGCACGTGTGCTGCAGTTGATATGTCTATGATTGCTTATATAAATTCTTTTCAAGGGGTGGTTTACTAAGGAAGAGGGTGGTTCACTTAGGAAGGTACCCATTACTAATTAGTATATATATTTTCTGTGAAGAACTTGAACGTATTTTTGATGTATTTCAGGTTTGAATTTTACCTATCAAATTTTAATAATTTGATAATGTATTTCTTGAATTTTACTTTTGTAGGTTTATGTGATGAATATATTTGCTCTCTGCAATAGACAGAAGAGAGAAAACTGAAAAATCAAGCATGATCCATAAAAGAGATGGATGAGAAAACTGAAAAATCAAACCTGATCCATAAGAGAGATGAATGAAAATACTGAAAAATCAAGCCTGATCCATAAAAGAGATGGAGGAGAGAAGACGGCGGCATAAACCAATGACTTTTTTTTCTTTCATTTTTTTTTTTAATTTATTATTATTATTATTATTATTATTATTATTTCCTTTCTTAAGTTTTTTCTTCTTATAAACTGTTATATCTTCTCCATATATATTAGAGTTAAAGACCCTTCGACCTCATTCAAAACTAAGCAATTTTTTTCTACTCATTAAAAATCAGCCTCGACAAATAATATGGTGGGAACTAAATCAAGATCATATCATAAATAATTAAAACCAGAAGAATTATATGTTTGTGTCAACGTCCTCAACAAAAAATAAATAAATAAATCAAAATGCTTGAACATAACGAGGAAGTAGTTTACAAAGTTGATTCCAAATGGATAGAACACAAGCAAGAATCGATGAAACAAATATTATTAAAACTCGATGAACTTTCTAAAGACAATTCAAATCAAGATGCAAAACATCATCACAATCCTCAAGAACAACCATAATTGTATGATGTCAACAATTATGAGTGTAACCCAATTGACATAAATAATAGATCTTACCACATACACAAAAGTTTTATCAGAATCGACTTTCCTAAATTCGACGACAATGATGTTGATGGTTGGATCTATGTAGCTGAAGAATTTTTTGAAGTCGACAATACTCCTCTTGATATTCAGCAAAGAGTTGCTCGTCTACATTTCAAAGATAAAGAAAGATTATGGTATACAAGATTATTTAGATACAAATTTTGTTATTACATGCAATTTCCTTAAAATAGAAATCAAGAAAAAATTGGACAAACAATTTTTGATGATCCTATGGTTGAACTTAGGAATATCAAACAAGTCGTTTTGATTAATGAGCATAACGATAAATTTATTGAGATTTCATATAGGCTTCCCCAAATGCCAAATTTGTTAGATATCTTGTCTTTAAGTTACAAAAATATATAAGAGAACGATATTACAAATAAATCAAAGAACATAGAAAATACGAAGAAACGAAATCACCGATTTGAGAAGTTGATTCGAGGCATGTGCTTAACACATTTATCTTATAACAGTTTTATCATCCCCGTTTGTGTTATAGCTTATCACAGATGTTGTATCTCATGGTACAACGAATCTAGTAGTGATTTTGCACTAGAATCACTACGCATCGAACTTGACCATTTACCTGAACTATTACCGGATTCAAAAGGAAGTGTATAGAGAAAAATCTCTTAGAATTAGTTCATAACTAATTAACATCGTTGCCTATACGTTGGTTTGTTAAAATACAATGTTAGACATTCAATGTTAGCTAATTGAAATGTCCATACGTTAGTCAATTGATATGCCAATTAAAGTTAAATGTTTATCATAATATTATACTTTAATTTTCTAATTAGGCCTTAAATATTAATTAAATAGTTAAAACCTTGAGTGAGATTCCTAGTCATGAAATATGGGCTAGATGTGAGACTCGGTTAATTTGAAGGTGATGATTTTGTTACTTCTTTTGTTCTATCTTAATTGTCTATACATTGTGTATCATATATTAGATGAATGAGATGATTAAGACCTAGAATGTGATTCTTAGACATGAAAAAGGGGTTAGATGAGAGGTCTGATCAATTCAAATAGAAGGATATTCACAATTTCTTTAGGAGAAACTATAGATGAACATTTGAAGCATTGATGAAGACATTTGAAGAGATATAGTGAATATTGAAAGGATATTCTAGAATTACTAGTCGTTTTTTGATTCAAGAAATTAGTAGATTGTAAGTTAATTTGTTCAAGGAGAAGTATGAGGTTCAAGCTAGTTGAGTAAACAACGTTCAAGGAAAGATGGATGACAAATGCTTTGTTAGATCTTGAGTTTGAAAAAAGAGATGTCATGATAACTTAATTTATTTGTTATGAAGTAGACAATTAAAAGTTCGTCTTGGGTCTTCTCGAATTCGATCGATATTTTATTTTGAGGAAGTTGACGCTGAAAATTCGTTTTGGGTGTCCTCAGTTTTCGATAGATATCGAATTTTAAAAAACTAGACGATGAAGGTTCGTTTTGGGTCTAATTAGTATTTTGGTTTCAATCGATTGTTGGACTTGAAAAATAAGACACTCAATTTGTGGCAAACAAAGGTAAAATTATTTTGACATAATAAATAATTGTTAATTCTAGTTCCCGCATATGTCAACAGGTATGAACAAAGATTGAAAAGAGTTGTTGAATGTCTTTCGTCGTTGAAATAACGTGGTTACCTAAATTTATTTGGTGTTATAAACTCTATGATTTTATATTCTAAGGGCTTTTGAGCGGAAGTGGAAGTATAATGATTTATCTCGTGAATGGCTCAAGCAGTGAAGATTGATGTGTGGCTCATAACTTTTTGATAGCACGATATACGTTATGGTATATATTATTCTTCTTTTAAGGGCTCTTGAGTGGAAGTGGAGGTACGAAAAGTTATCTCATGAATGGCTCGAAAAAATGTGAAGATTGAAGTGTTGAATCCCACTTATTTTTTGATGGCTTGACTTTTGTCAGGGTGAAGATTGATGGGTATGACTTGTGTATTTCCTAAGGGACGTGAAATTCGTCAAGGTGGAGATTGTTGAATTTATAATTTATTCATCACATCTCAATAAATGCGGTATTCGCCCAAGGTGGAGTTTGTTGGGTTTTGGGCTAATATTTTATTAGAGTTTATGTATTGTAATGGGTTTTAAGCATTTATTGGGCTTAAGAGAGTAGTTTAGTCTTTTTGGCTTTTTATGTACTCTTATAAAATAGAGACATTGTAACATAGGGTTACTTGGACCATTATTCTATGAAAAATCAATAGAATGAACGACTCCTTGATGATGTAGGCATTATTGACCGAATCTCGTTATATCTTGTGTTCTTTATTATTTTTTACCACTATATGTCTATATCTTCTTTTATCGTGTGTTTAGATTATATATTTTCTCAACAATATTTGCTCTTAACGACAATTTTAACTGCCCCTAAAAAGCCATATTGTTTAAGTAGAGCCCGTATCTTGATCTGTTATTATGTTCCTCCAAAATGACCATCTCAACGGTTTTGCTCCTACCAACAACTTCAACGACCCCATAAACCATGTTGTTTTTACAGAACTCGTATCTTGATCTGTTATTATGTTCCTCCAAAATGACCATCTCAACGGTTTTCTCCTGTCAACAATTTCAACGACCCCATAAACAATGTTGTTTTAGTAGAGTCCACATCTTGATCTATCACATCTATTACTTTCTCCTCGTGAACTTGTTGGTTTTTAAAACTTATTGCTACCATCTCAATTGAAATAACAAACAATCGAATTAACTTGGATCTGATGTTAGTTTGTTGTAAATGCGAAAGATGACGTACGCAATAAAGAATGACACAAATTTTAACGTGGTTCACCAAGCTTAAACTTGTTACGTCCATCAAAGAACATATAGTACATTATGACATACTAGAGTTATGACACGAGTTTATATAATATTCGGTTTCCCCCGAAACCTTAACAAATACTAAATTAAGACTAAAAGTAATACTCTCAAGGCAAATACTTCAAGTTTCTAAAATGTTCGTTTGCACATTTAAATAAACATCAAAGGTCAACACCCAAATCTTGGTGAAGAGTTTCCAAAAAAAATTTACAATATTTTTCTAGTTATATTACCATAACAAAAATTATATATATATATTTTTTTTTGTTAATTTTATTTCTTTAAATTAAGATTATAAATAAATAAAAAATCAATTCAAGACAACTCAACACTTCAAATTTTAAGGGTTTTTTTAAATAATTTTAATCACTCATTTAAATCTTAAATCTTGCTAGTCTAGAATTGTTGTTGAGTGTTAATGAAAATTATCTAATTTATTGATACTTTTTTAATTAAGTTTTTGTTTATGACTAAAAATAGAATGATAAGAGCTTAGGTGTTTTATAGGGTTGAAATAATTTGTAGAATGTTTAGTTTCAGGGTTTAAAATAATTTAATAAATAAAGTATAAAAATTATAATTTTAAAAATAGCCAAAAATTTATAGTAGATATCATTCCTTGAACCTGCACTAGTAACAAAATCGTGAATATCATTTTCCGAATATAATCAAGCATATGACCAACCAAAAATCTCTTAAATGTGCTTTACACACAAATTGTTTTCTTTTCCGATCCCTCAAAAGAAAAAAATTGAATAGCTCATTTTCATAGTTAAAATAATTTTGTTAATTTTTACTTAATTGTGCTTTTTACATGTCTAATCATCTTATTTTACATTATTCGAGAGGACAATGAATTATCATTTCAAACGCGTTTTCGATGTAAGTATTTAAACGTTACATTATTATATTTAAAATATATTTTATGATTACTAATTATTTTGTTATAACTAAATAAAAATTCATCTGAAAATAATATATAGTTAAATATGAATTATTAATAACATTATTTTTAAACACAATCTTATATTATAAATTTGTTCCTTTCAAAATATTTAAATTTGAACAAATACAAATTTATTGGTAAATCTTTCTTTTGTTAATAAAAATTAAATGTTTTTTAAAATTTATACTTTAGATTAGAATTCAAATAAAAAACATTTTAAAATTGATTCATAATTTTGAAATTTAAATTTAAATTTGAATTTATTTTATTTTATTTTCATTTCATTATCATCCCTTCTATCTTCTCGTTCATTATTAACTTCACCTCTTCAAATACAATCAATCATTATTAACTTCACCTCTTCAAATACAAGCAACTTCCACCTTATATCTTTATCAAGAGTAATGATAGGGGAGCGAAAGATTTGCAGCGAATGTGCAGCGAACTGATGTGGAATGCTGACTAGGCATGATGACTCCACATTTTAAATTTTATTTACCTCTCTTCCTGGATCATTAATAACTTCTCTGTCTTCTCTTTATTAATCATTTATTTTTTATCTCTTCTTCAATCTTTATTAATAATTTATTTTTATAGTTAATTTGTAAATATATATTTATATATTTTATTATTTAACTTATTTATTTATAAGAAATTTAGAATAATAATAATAGGGACAATAATAAATTAAATAAAAAAATATATATTATATTTGATAAATTAAGATAATAAAAAATTAAATATAAAAATTCTTAAATTTTTTAAATTAATTATTTCTTTCCTCTACCTATATATAATTTATATATTTATTTGTTTTTAAAAACGAATTATAATCGGGAAAATAAATAAATTAAATATATAACTTTTAAAATTATATATATATTTTTTACTTAAACTCTTTAGACCATCTCCAACCGAAAAACCCATTTTCAAACTCATTTTGGTATAAATATCACATCAAACAGTAATTCTACTCCAACCGAAAAATTCATTCTAAAATCCAAAAAATATTCTTATAATATTCTTTCTTACATCAACTTTTATAACTTTTTAATATCACCCATATCTTTTACAAACTTATAAATTACACCACAATATTATAATATCATCAAAATATTTTAAACTTAAATATAAATTAATTATAAAATTTTATTATATATATTAAAGTAATTTTTTTTAATATTATTATAACTTTTTTAAATTATATTATAAATTTATGTTATATAAAAAATATTATATAAATTAAATTAATAATTATATAAATAAACTTAATATAAAATATAAGATAAAAATAAAATATAAATAAATAAAACATATAAACAAATTAAAATATAAATAAATTAAAATATAAATAAAATATATAAATTAATTATATAAATAAGTTTAATATAAAAAATTGATGAAATAAAAGTTCAAGGGCTAAAAAGTAAAAAATATATATATATATATGCGATCTGCTACAGTAGCAACGCATATATGTATTTGGAGAGGGAGTATGGGATATCCCATTTTTGGTTTCCGTTTGGAGTATTGGAGCTACTGATCTCATTTTGGGTTTCATTTTGAAGCTCCATTAGAGATGCTCTTAGTGGTTGTTTATCTTTTTTTTTTCTTTCTTTAATTTTTTTTATATTTTATTTTTTTGTAAATTATATTATAAATTTAATTAATTAACTCAAAATGTTATATTTACTCTCTTCTTATATTATCATATTGGATATTGGGTTAACTCTTATAAAAAAAATTATTTACGATTGAATATTAATATATCACATTTTGAGTTTTATTTATTTTAAATATTAGTATATTTAATTTGAGTTAGTTCATCTTGATAAATTTTTATTTTTCATTATAACTAATTTTAAAAACTAATAAATAAATTATTATTAATATATATATATATATATATATATATATATATATATATATATATATATATATATATATATATATAGATGAGAGGAATAATTAATTAAAAAAATAAGAATTTTTATATTTAATTTTTTATTTTCTTAAATATATATTTTGTTATTTTGTTATTTAATTTATTATTGTCTCTATTATTATTTTAAATTTTATAAATAAATTAAATAATAAAATATATAAACATATATTTACAAATTAATAATATAAATAAATTATTAATAAAGATTGAAGAAGAGATAAAAAATAAATGATTAATAAAGAGAAGAGAGAGAAATTATTAATGATCGGAGAGGTAAATAAAATTTGAAATGTTGAGTCATCATGCTTTGTCAGTCTTCCACCTTAGTTCGCTGCACATTCGCTACAAATCTTTCGCTCTCCTATCATTTATCCCTTATAAACCTCAAGTGTCAACAAAGAATCATTAACATTATTATAATTTACATCACCTCATCTTCATTTTATACTACTTTCATACAAACAATATTTTTTATTTACAAAAATATTTTAATGAACTGTTTTATAAAATAAATATTAAAGTTGTATATTCATATATTATTAGTGTATATGAGTTCCCAACAACATCATAATATATTATTATAATATATTGGTAAAAACTAAATAATCAAAATATCACGTATTTAATTCTCATTTAAAACATTTAAAATTAAAATAAAACTTGAAATATCATAATAGTTATCCAAAATAAAAATAAATAAATAAAGTTGTATTATATATTTGTTTTTGCTAAAATAGATTTTAACTTAAAAAAAAATTAAAAGGGGGCAAGGGAAGAGAAGGAATAAGAAATGGGCGAAAACATGGAAGCGCATGGGAGATCTCTGGCAGCACCGATCATCTTCTTCACTGTTGTATCCTTCCAGATATTCGCCAAATACATCGAACGAAACAAAAAGGTTCAATTTTTATTCTCCAATTCTATCCCCGATTCCCTGTCTCAACAAATGTCATATGTTCTAATCGCATTTTTCTTCCTGTATACAGAGAGGAATGGAAACCGCTTCAGAGACCCAATTGAGAGCAGAAATCAAGCAACTCCATAAGGAAGCGAGTTCATATTCGCAGTAAGTTGTTCCTATGATTTGATTTATCTCCTCAATAGCTGTGTTTGTTACCTGATTTTTCTTTTTAATGGTTTCAAAGTTTATTGATAAGATATTGATGCAGTGGGGAACCCTGTGATTTGGAACTTATTATACTGTTGTTAAGAGGTGGATTCTTTCCCCAAGCCTAGTAAAGAAACTGGAATTTTATTGAGGAGTCTACTATTTTTAGATATGTTCTATGTTGTGATTCTTGCTTGAATTTAAATTTCAAGATGCAATGTAGGGGCCAAAAGTCATTACTGGTTTCAAAGTAGCTCATTTTTTTGGTATGCGTATGCAGCCACATTAACCTGGTTTCAAAGTCATTACTGGTTTCAAAGTAGCACATTTTTTGGTATAATGTATGCGCTTTCTCAAATTTCGATTATGAATAGTTAGATAGATACCTTATTTATAGTTGAAACGAGGCTTGCTATAATCAATCTTTTCTGTTCAGAATACGTATGTTTCTGTTGGTATGTTACTTACTCATTATGGAGCAGCAGGTCAAAGTCATCATTCGTGTAATTTGACTAGACGAACAAGCTTTTAACTGTTTTGATTTTAAATTTGTCTCTTCAATTCTCCAAAATAATAATACCTTAAATATTTGACAGAACTTTAGAATAAAGAGTCATGTGGTTGTCCTTCACCTCCATTCTTGTCTCATTTATTCAACTCGGGATGGGATGTAAAATTATTTCCTTTTGCTTGACGCCAGGCCTTCTACATTTGCACAAGCTGCTAAGCTTCGGAGAACAGCTGCAGCCAGGGAGAGGGACCTTGCAAAAAGTATGCAATTTCTTAGATACAATAATTTTTTCATTTTCCTTTGACATCAGTCTTTGTGCTTCCACTTGATTTACATAAATCATTGTAGGATAAGTCTATGAAGCTGAAGAATGTAAACAAGATAGTTACTAATTGTATTTAATATGAGGAATAATAAGTCTTTTCAATTTAGATTCTTTGGAAGCAGCTTCAAAAGTTGTTGTTGTTGTTGTTGTTGTCGACTTTAGAAGTTACCAAATTATAATGTTAGTATTGCAGTTTGCATTGTTTAGACACTTGTATGTGACAATTTTACATCCATAGCTAACATTTTTAAGTGTCTTGCAGTTCAGGAATCACGGAGCAAGGAACTTAAATCGTCATACTACTCCTATTCGCAAGCTCTGACAATTCTAAAGGTGACGTGGAGCAATTTCATTTTTTTTTCGAATTTTGAACATTCTTAACTTGTTTGTTTGTGAAACAACAGGTATTTATATATTTTGTCATGGTTTTCTGGTTTTGGCGAGTACCTATTGCTGCAGTTCCAAGACAGTTGGTGGAACCCTTTGGTACATTGGTTATCTTATTAGTATGATTTGGGTTTGCATATTAATAAGGCATTTAATGCGATACGCAACCGCATTGTTACATTTTTTTTTCAGGGAAGCTGCTATCTTGGAGAGCTGGTCCACCTTTGAATGACAATCTCATGGTACAATCATTAGTCAATTCTTTTCAAGTTTTTTAAGTTTCATTACAATGAATTGAAAGCCTGAAGATGAACCTAGTTTTTCTAGTTATTACCCACACAATCGAATCCAACAGTACTAAATTTACCGATCCTCTATTGCGTGTGAACACAACTTTGACGATTCTGATGGTCATGCGTTTGACTTTAATGCAGGTGGGAATTGTACCTTGGTTGATTGTTTCTACAAGAGTTGGCAAAATTCTTACTCGCAGAGTCATCAATTAGAAACAATTTGATTTCTTCTTGTTTATTTTGTAGCCTTTTTATACACAATTCAAGCTCCTACAGCTGAATGATTTGATCCTCACAAGTAGTTTATTTCTTTTTAGATTTCAGAGTTATCTTATTCTTTGTAAGAAACTGCAAAATACAGTTTATGTTGTTTTTGTTCTTGATCATATATATCCACCACATATATATATTTTTAATAAATTTCTTATCATGTATCAACATTATTTTAAATAAATAAATTCTGAATAACTATTATATATTTTTGAGGAGATGAGTTTGTTTTTTTTAAATATTAAATTCATTTATAATCATTGATATGTTTGAACTCGTATTAAAATGATTTTGATACAAAGAGTATTAGTATAAATAAATTCAAATCAACTGATTTGTTCAATATTCTAAACACAAAATATAAGCATAATTATGCTTTCTGGAACTATTGCAAAGGGAAAATTTTAATCCATCTTTTGATCAAATAATTGTTTGTTTAATTTATATAATCAAGAGATCAACAAAAGATTATCGCTTGCTTTTAAGTAGAATTGATAATTGATATTGGATTGACAGGTCAGTGTGTTGTTGACCGATATTAAACTGAACTTAACATCATTAATAAACATTATTAATAATTCGAGTCAAAATCTATAACGGGAATATGAACTGTTTATTTATAATTGATCCGATTAACCGAACTCAACTCAACTCTGTGAAAGTTATGAGATTGAGAGATTTAGGGCTTTAAAGAAAGAGATTAGACAAAAGAATGTAACCCTCTCTTAGAGAGTCTGTTCATTTTATATTAACATAATATACAATTAAGTCTTTAACAAACTTAAGTCTTTACAAATAAGTTTTTCATTTTTATAATGTTTTATTTATTACATATTCTTACATCCCTCCCTCAAGATGAATATCTTTCAAATTCATCTTGTCTCTAAGATTGTAAAAAGCTCCATGATCTAAAGGCTTGGTAGAGACATCGGCTTGTTGAACCTTTGAATATACATGTTCGGGTAAAATGAACCCTTGTTTGAAGTGATCTCGAACCACATGACAGTCTATATCGAGGTGCTTTGTCCGTTCGTGGAAAACAAACTGGATTTTCGGCAATGTGAATTGCTGCCTGGTTATCACATCTCAAGGGGATCGACAATTTGACTGGTGTATGAAGATCGTTAAGAAGATATGTAATCCATTTTAGTTCGCAAACAGTTGTGGCCATGCTGCGATATATGCTTCAGCGGAAGACCGTGAAAAGATGTTCTGTTTTTTTGTTTTCCATGATACTAGGGCATTTCCAAGTTTTATGCAATAACCTGTAACAGATCTGCGACTATCGGTGCAAGTCGCCCAATCCGCATCTGAAAAACTCTCAAGTAAAGGATTAGAAACACAAGGATAAAACAACCCCAATGAAGGTGTACCCTTTAGATATCGAACAATCTGTAAGGCAACTTCCCAATGTATTTGAAGGGGGTTGTGCATAAACTGACTTAGTTGTTGGACGCTAAAACAAATGTCGGACCGAGAATTCAAATATATTAATCGTTCAACTAATCTTCTGAACTTTTCTGGTTCAATAAACACATGACTATCAATATCATTAAGTTTAATTTCCTTTGTCATCGGAATACTACTTGGTTTACATCTGGTCATTCCCGTATCAGCTAATATATCAAGAACATATTTGCGTTGATTTACATATAAACCAACATTAGTTCTATGTATTTCTAAACCTAAAAAATAACTAGTTTTTCCAAAATCTTTGATTGAAAATTTTGTATCAAGATATTTTTTTGACATAATTGATTTCTTTTATGTTATCTCCAGCAATAAGTATGTCGTCAACATAAACAATTAAAATAGTAATTGATTTTTCAGTTTTAAGTATAAAAAGACAATTATCATGAATAGATTGAATAAAATCATACTTGATAAGCTGTTTTGAAAATTCCAAATTCCACTGTCGTGAAGCTTGTTTTAATCCATACAAACTTTTATTAAGACGATCAATTGATTCAGTATAACCTTCAGGAGGATGCATATATATATATATATATATATATATATATATATATATATATATATATATATATATATATATATATATATATATATATATATATATATATATATATATATATATGCATATATATATATATATATTCCTCGAGTTCAGCATGGAGAAACGCATTGTTCACATCAAACTGTTGCAAATACCAATTATTAGCAGATGTTAAAACAAATAAAAAAAGTCTTACCGTCACTGTTTTGGCGACTGGCGAGAAGCTATCGTGGAAATCGACCCCATCTTTTTGGTTGTATCATTTTGCCACTGTTCCCTTTGGATTGAGTTTTGTTTTGTAAATCCACCTGCACCTTATTGATTTCTTCCCATTTGGAAGTGGAACTAAATCCCAAGTGTTGTTATTTTTCAAAGCTGTCAATTCTTCTTTCATTGCAGTTTCCCAATGTTTAATTTTTGCAGCTTCTTTATAAGTATGTGGATCTTTAAGTGTTGAAATATTTCCTAAAAATTCTAGGTAATCGGTGTTCATACATTTGGATGAATAAGGAAAAGTGTTTGGTGTGTATGATTTTCCATTGTTAATGTTTGTATTCAGGGCCGGCCCTGAGAAGCCCTAAGATTTTGGGAGTCCTATGCAAATTTAAATTTTTGGGTCCCTAAAATAGTAAAAAAAATAAATTAATTTTAATTAATAAAAAAAAATATAAATAATTACTATATTATAATATGAGACTAAAAAGGAGATAAAAAAGTTATTTTTAGAATATATAAAAGAGGAAAAAATAATATTAATAATATAATATTATTAAATATAAAAAAATTGGGGCCCTATAAAAGTGGGGGGCCCTATGCAAGTGCATTGATTGCCTTACCTCAGGGCCGACCCTGTTTGTATTTGAGTTAACAATGTTATCATTTAACCAAGTTGAATGTTTTCTTTCTCTATTGCTTTTCCTTTGTTCATTTTGAAAATCATTAGATGATTCAGTGTTGTTTAAGGATGAAAAAATAGTTGGTTGAAAATATGCATTTGTGTTATTTTCAAATGAAAAATCAGTTGAGTGATGTTGAAGTACAGGATCAACACTGTATTTTGGAGAAAATCAGTGTTCTAAATGGCGGTAGGCGGTGGTGGAGCGGTAAGTGACTGCCTACTGCCTCGGGTGCCTAGGCGGTGCCTAGACAGTTGAATATAAATATAAATATAATAAAGATGTTTTATAATTATCATTTTACCAAAAATTCAAATTATATTTAAATAAGTAAGTAGATGAGCTGAATAAGAGGTAGATGATCAAAGAGGTAAGGTCAATGAGATAAAAAACGGAGAAGAAGAAGAGAAATAAATTGGAATGTAAAGAGTCGTTTCAAAATTTAAATAGATAGTGGGAGATAAATAATTTTTTATTAAATTTATATATATACTAATATTAGTAATTAATTAATTAAAAATAATAAATAATTAAATAATCTGACCGCTTCATGTATAGGCGGAGAGGTGTTAGACCGCCTACCGCATAGGCGGCCGCCATTTAGAACACTAGAGAAAATGCATCGTCTATGTGAGATGACTCTAATTCTTTATCAGAGTCATCAAAAACAGTTTCTACATTTGAAGATAGTTTCTACATTTGAAGGATTTTGTGTATTTTCTGGTACAAATTTTGTGTTTTTATATGGAAAAATATTTTCATGAAAAATTATGTCTCTAGACACAAGTATGGTTTCATTTGAAATGTCAAAAACTCTATAACCCTTATGTTCTAGAGAGTAACCAATAAACATGCATTTTTTCCTCTTGGTTCAAATTTTGTTTAATGAGAAATGTTGTTTTTGATATAACATAAACATCCAAAAACTTTTAGGTTAGAAAATTTTGGTTTTTGTTTATAAAGTTTATAATATGGACTGTCCCATTTTAAAATTTGTGAAGGAGTTCTATTTATGATGTATGTTGCCATAAAGATTGAAAAAGACCAAAAATGTGAAGGTGTTTGTGCTTGAATCATTAAGGATCTTACAATTTGGAGAAGATGTTGGTGCTTGCGCTCAACCACCCCTTTTTTTTGTGGGGTGTAAGGACAAGACTTTTGATGTAAAATACCATTTCTTTTGAAAAAGTTTGACATTCATTATTTAAAAATGCACTACCATTGTCAGTTCTAACCGTTTTAATTGATGATTCAAATTGTATTTTAATCATGGCATAAAACTTAATAAATGTTTGTGTAACACAATGTTTGGTTTTAATCATGTATGTCCAAGTAAACCTACTATAATCATCTATAATTGTAAGCATATAAGGACAATTAATAAGTGATGTTTCTTTATATGCCCCTCATACATCCATATGAATCAATTCAAAATATTTAATAGTCATAGATGTACTAGAATTGAAGAATAATCTTTTCATTTTAGAGATTGGACAAACATCACAATGAATATTTTCATCTTTATTAAACTGAAAAACATGTTTGAGTGCAACATCAGATAAATGTCCAAGTTTTCTATGAAATAACATGAAATCAGTACATGAATTAGAAACATGTTCTTTTGTAACAGTTTCAATTTCTTCATTATCTAATAAGTAAAGATTTTGAGATAATTCTCCTTTGACGATGATGTTGTTGTCTCTAAGATCCTGCAATAAACATCCAGTAATAGAGAATTAGCATCTAATATTGTTTTTCTTGGAAGTTTAGAAATTGAAATTAGGTTATATGAAAAATCTGGCACATGCATGACATCAAACAGTTTCACTTTATCATTCAGTTTAACAGTTCCAATTTGTTTTACATGTTTAGTTGATCCATCAGGTAAAAATAATGGCACACATTAGCAATATTTCTCACTTCAGTCATGAAACTTAAATTTGAACATATATGACAACTAGCTCCATTATCAATGATCCAAATAGGCTTATTCTTCTTTTTATTATGCATATTTAAGCTACATACACTAGTAAAATTGTTATTAAAAAATTTACCTTCATAATAATTGTCTTTGACTTTTCCTTCAGCAAGTAGTCCTTTCATGACTTCCTTGACGACAACAGCAAACTCAACACTGTTAATCTTGACAGAGGGTTTGGAATAATATTTTGGTTGTTCTTCACCGAATGAAAAAGGAGTATTAACTGCATTTGAAGAATTTCTTGCCTTTTGATCTCTATTCCTCTTCCACCACTCAGGGTAACCAATTAATTTGAAGTACTCTTCTTGATTATGTTCCTCAGTTCTACAATAAGTGCAGTATGAAGATGATGCTCCTTTGATATTATTTTTATTTGCAGACTGTCTTCTTCCTCTGCCTCTATTATTTCTCCCCATATATTGTCCCCTTTGTTGCTCTGAATTATCTTTCATCAGCATAGAAAAATTTTCAGTTTATTCTATCATTAATGACTGAACTTCCCTTTGTCTTTCTATACTCAGCAACATCGCATACACTCGATTAATACTCGGTTTTGGGTCCATAAGAAGTACTTGTTGTCTTGCATGATCAAAATAGTCATTTAGACCCATAAGAAACTGTGTGAGTTTATTAGATGTATCCTGTTGAACTACAAGTTTTGTCATTCTACAACAACAAGGCGTTCTTGGATCACAATCACAACATGGTAATGGCTCCAAGACCATGAGCTCATCTCACAGTTTCTTAATCTTAGAATCATATTTTTTAATTGAAAAAGTACCTTGTCGTAGATTGTTTATTGCCTTCTAAATCTGAAAAGATTGTGGGCCATTATTTTCTTGATATCGCTCTTTGATATCAATCCACAAATCCAAAACAGTGGTAGTTGATGAATAGTTACCCTTTATTTCTTCAGAAACAGTGTTCAAGATCCAAGATCGTACTAAGCAATCTACCTTTTTCCACTGATCAAATTGTTCAGCATCTTTTGGAGCTACTAATGATCTGTCTATTAACCCTAATTTTGACTTTGCTTCTAGTGCTAACGATGTAGTTTTCACTTTTATAATGTTATATTTATTACATATTCTTATCAACTCGAATCCAACAAAATGTAATTAATATCATATTTATTTATTTTAAATTAAAATTAGATTAACACAAAATAACAATGAAACTAAATCACAAATTCTTTTTAATAAATAAATATGTAAACTCTTACAATTTAACGATTTTTCAAAAAAGGTTAACAAGTCTGTTGATTTTAAGTAAACTCTTAAATATGTAAACAATTACGAGTTTATAAATAATTTCAATTGATTTTACAATTCTATACTATTTTACGTTAAAAAATAAATTTATATTTATAAATTAAAAAAATTATTATTTATTCAAATAAATTGATTATTATAATTAATTTTATAAATATATTTTTTTAGAGTGTTATTTACTTATTATTATGTTTTATTAATTTTATATTTAAATATATAAATTTCTAAAATTAACTAGGTATAAAATAATTAATTATATATATAAATAATAATAATAATAATAATAATAATATATATCTAATATTTTTAAAATTAAATTCTTACGATTTTAAATAAACTCTAGACTTTATGAATTAAAACTGCCTACCAATTTTACTTAAACTCTCAATTTTGTCTGCCTTACTTACCATATATATATATATATATATTAAAATTAATAAAAATAATTTTATTTATAAATTTAATGATTAAAGGTGAATGATTTAAAAATATTGAGAAAAATATATAATTTAAAAAAATAATTTTTAACTTTTTGGTGAGATTGGTTCATATAAATACATAGGTTAATGGTTGTTTAATAATATCATATTCTAAATAATATATATATATATATATATTTTTTTTTTCTGTTATAATATTTTCACGTTATTTTGTACAACAGTTCAATAATTTATTTATTTTTTGACAAAATAAATAAATTATTATTTTAAAAGATCATAAAAATATAATAAAATAAGCTTAAATGTGCATATGCCTCTTTACATGCTAGTTTACCAAACCCTAGCTTATTATTTGTCTCTGTCTCTCTTTCTCTTACACTCTCTCTGCGCACATCATCAAGATTTGTGGAGGATTTTCTTTCCCCTAAAATGGATCGTTTTGGAGGAGGCATGTACGGTGCCAGAGGGTAAGCTCTATTTTGTCTTTGATTTCTTTCTATTTCTTAATCATGCCTTCTAGCTTCGACCCTTTGATTTATATTCGATTTGTTCTACTTTTTGCCGTTGATCTTAATTATTTGTCTTCATGGAGTGATTCGGGTTTCTTGACCTTTTCTTCTATTGTTTTGATGGGATGCGGGAATACTTGACCGAGTTTCCTGAATTAGTGTTTAATTTCTCTATTATCAAGTTTAGGGCATGAGTTTATAAGAGGGACTGTAATGTTAGGCGTTCGATCGTTTTTCTCAATCTTTTCATAGTGATTAGGCAATGACACAAGTGGGTTGACCCGGGTTTTGGTTTTTATTAACAAGGTTGAGTGGGGGATTTTTGTTTTTTTTTTTTGGG
This sequence comes from Impatiens glandulifera, assembly GCF_907164915.1. Taxonomy (NCBI): domain Eukaryota; kingdom Viridiplantae; phylum Streptophyta; class Magnoliopsida; order Ericales; family Balsaminaceae; genus Impatiens; species Impatiens glandulifera. The sequence goes on along the minus strand of NC_061862.1, from coordinate 1,582,605 downwards.
TATGAATTATTGAAGGGCGATGTTGGGAAGCGGGGGGGTTTCTGAAGGGTACGAGGTTGGATCAAAGAGACAAAGAATGATCGAATCAAATCCCTACTTCGCAGTGAGCAGCAGTTCAAGCATGTTCCAGCCTTATGGAGTTGGAATTGGATTCAGGCCAGTTATGTTCCCTGCTGTTCGTTTGAGAGGTCTTCCTTTCAACTGCAGTGAAATTGACGTCTACAAGTTCTTCGCTGGACTCGATATCGTCGATGTATTGCTAGTCACTAAAGACGATTCCTTCACAGGAGAGGCTTTCGTTGTCTTTGCAGGACCCATGCAATCTGAAATGGCACTTCAAAGAAATCGTCAAAACTTGGGGAAAAGATACATTGAAGTTTTTGGATGCAAGAAATCCGATTATTACAATGCTGTTGCTAATGAGGTCGGGCAAGATGGAAGTTATGACGATGATAACCACCCCCATAACCGTCGCCGCGGTTCAAACCCACCACCGCCACCACCACAGGCCAGACCAAAGCTGACCCAAGACAAGGAAATTCTACCTTATACAGAAGTTTTAAGGCTGCGAGGTCTTCCATTCTCTGTAACGAAAACTGATATAATTGAGTTCTTTGAAGACTTCAATCTGGGAGAAGATAAGATATATATTGGTTGTCGCCCTGATGGGAGAGCAACTGGAGATGCTTATGTGGAGTTTTCTTCTGTTGATGAGGCTAAGAGTGCGATGCGGAAGGATAAGATGTTGATTGGATCGAGGTACGTCGAATTGTTTCCTTCTGTGCCTGATGAAGCTAAGAGAGCTGGTTCGGGCTCAAGATCCAGACGCAGCTGAGTTTATCTTTAGTGTTGGTTTGTTCTACAGATATATATTCTTTTCTTTTCACATTTTAGTGTTAGAAAAGCTTTTATTTTTGTTTGTAACAAAACTTGAATGATGGATTTTGTTGTCTTGTGCATTCTGTAACAAGGATGTTCTACACATGTTACTAGTTGACTTTGATATCCAATCATTCGGTTTTTAGTGCAACATTTTTCTTTTTATTGCTACATTATGTTTTTTTGTAACAAGTTTTTATTCGCATTAAATTCATAATCATGCAAGAAATCAAGTGCTTAGGAAAGGAAAAAGAATGCTGTCTTTCATAAAACTAATAACATTTTCAGCTTGAAAATCATTACATAACATAATTGTTGTATCTTGCATTTGTAGACATAACAGAGCAAGAGTTGTTGCATATGAATTAGCTAAACACTAATTTAATGCTGTCTGAAAATCAAACATTGGTTGATTTGGTACCAAATCTGCTGATTTAAATAGTGTGATTCATACATATATAAACTCAGGGCTCTTCTCTTATGATGCCGCCATTGTTTCTTTGAAGCTTGGATGATCCTATACAGTTTTGGACAACATTAGCATCAAGAAACTGTTTTAGTTCCTTTTCTGGACAAAAGGATGGGACTTACCAACAGAGTCCCTCTCAGCTTGATTATCAGCATCAGCTGCATGCTCAAAGAACTCTTTGCTTGCATCTGCAACATAGCCAATAATAAACTCAAGAACCCTACTACCACAAAAACATGTTTTTTTTTTTTGTTCTTTCAACTAATTCGATTGTTTCAATGTAAAGGTTCATTTTTTGTTTTATCATAGATTATTCACTTACCATGCCTCATTGTTAGGGATGGATCTTTCTCATCCACATAGCCTATAATAGTTGCTGGTATTCCTGCCACCATGCTTTTAATCAAAAAGCATCAAACAAAACAAAAGATACATCATCCTCATCAAGAAATCAATAATCTTAATTCTTGTTTGTATTTTGCTCTACCTGTGAGGAGGGACATCCTTCAAGACTAGCGAACCAGCAGCTACCAAAGCGCCTTCGCCTATTTTTATATTCCCTAGAATTATAGCACTTGCTCCAATTAGCGCACCTTGCCCTACTTTTGGGTGACGATCACCCAGTTCCTTTCCAGTTCCACCTAGGGTCACTCCCTGTTTTCATGTCAAATGATAGAAATCATATCAAGGACATGAATTTGACTTCATTTTCATTTTGGAAATATCTGAATTTAGTCCGACTCAGATCCAGATAAGCATAAAAAATACTCACTTGCATCAATGAAACTCGATTTCCTATAACTGCTGTTTCACCAATAACAACACCCGTACCATGATCCAACAAAATTCCTTCTCCAATTATTGCAGCTGCAGGTAGTCCGCTCAATCCAGACACAAAAGCACAGCACATATTATACATTGAATTGATTTTTTTTTGTAAGACTCGGGTAAAAAGCAAGCAATACCTGGATGTATGTCAACTCCAAAAACCTGAGAAAGAAAGAAAATACATATGTAAAGGGGAAATGACTAAACTTGAGCAATAGGCATGTATTCATGGAATCAAAATCACCTCACTAATTCGGCTTTGTAATGCCAATGCTAACACCTTGCGACCCATCCTCCACAATGCGTGTGCTACTCGATACACTTGCAAGGAATGGTAACCCTAAATCATTTTCAAGGTCTTAGTACTAGTTTTCCTTTAGTGGATACTGAATGATTGGAGGGTAATGGTATTGGTATTATAATGAATGAAATATATACCTTTAGATATAAGAGTGCTGAGCAATATGACAAACAGGAAGGATCCCTGTCTTTAAATGCCTGTATTTCAAGGAAACACAGGCATATGATCAAACACTCATATCAATTCATGGGCATAGAAAAGTTTTAATTTTATCTTTTCTTACCTGGACATCAAGGCGAATTGATCTCCGAATACCTTCATCTTTCAACATTACATCATTGAATATGTCCATAAGTTGTGTAGCCAAGAGTGTAGGACTCTGAAGCCGATTGGCAAGTACAAAACCCAATGCCCTTTCTAGAGAATCATGACACAAAATACTTGCATACAAGAAACTACTCAAAATTGGCTCCTTCTCTGCCTGAAACATTATTATTATGAGGTCTTACTGTCAAAACCCAATGATCTAATCTATCTAAAAGTGACTGTATGTAATCAGAAAGATACCTCGAGCCTAGCCTCTTCCATGATTGCATCCCATATAGGATCATAGACGTGATGACCCGAATCGACAATTTGAAACGGTGGAGCTGGGTCGTGTTTCTGCAGCCCTATGGCGTATACGGGGAAGACCTTTTCCAACATGAATTCCATTTATATGGAATCCAAAACGCTAAAGATAGACTGACTATCTATACCTCTACATCTCCTTCAATTAGAATTAGCAAGTAGATCATGGGTTCTTCTCAGACAGGGTTCAGGCTAGGGTTTCCAGTATCAAGATATGATTTTGTTGTTTATATCGCGGTCGCCGTCGTTATCGCCGTCGCGAGTGGTCTGTAAAATTTATAGCTGTGATTGTTCCTGATCTATTCGTGGGCATGACAAGGACAGATTGGGGATTTAGAAAAAGGACAAAGGTCATGCACAACATAAAATTATAGTTCAGTGCCGCTAAATATGTGCATGGACAATCCTGCCCTTTCATAATTATATAACTCTTTTATTTTAGGGAAAATAATAGTCACTACACTAATAGTCACTAAACAATTGCCTACTACTTTTGTCGGGTCGGGTACTGTTCTATTAAAAAAAATGAAAAATTTTGTATTTATTTTTTTAAAAACTCCTAATCAACATAAATTTGAATATGATTTCGTATACATTACATTTTTTTTTTAAGACATTCCAACCCTATTCAAACTTTTAAACTTGTATATTTTGAAAAATACTCAATTTAAAACACAAATATATTCAAATTGATAAACTATATAAAAAATTATTTATTATGAAGTTTTTTAAAAATAAATACAAAATTTGTCTCTATTCAAAATTTCTCAAATATTTGTTGAATTACATATTGTTTTAGTCACTCAAACCAATTTTAACAGATTAGATCGAAGGTATAAATCTCGAAAACAATATTTAATTAAAAAAATAATACGTATAAGATGTCTTTAAATATTATTTTATTTTAAAACGTGACAAATTAATTAAGAAAACAAAAACGATAAGTTAAAATACATTGATGTACATTTTGTCCATTTAAGAAAAAAACATCGAACCGACTAAAACTTTGATAGTTCAAATTCAATATGAGATTATTCAAATTTTGATAAAAATGATCCAAAGTTATTAAAAATTAAAATAATCTTATTTTTATTAAATATTAAAAAAAATATTTTAATAGTTAACTTAAAAGAAAACAAGCTTAAATATAAAATATTTTATATATTTTATTTTGTTAAATTTAAAATTTAAATATATTAGAAAAAGAAAGTAAAAATCCCAAATAAGCTAGACTTAAATAAAATGAGGGCCACGTGAAGGGTAGGCAGGGAGGTTTGTCGATTGTGATTTTATTCTCTTAATGAGTAATTATGAATCATGATTACGTACGTGGACGCAAAGAAGACTAGGAACGCCTCTCTTCGCTTTTATTTTTATTTTTATTTTAAACCCATCATATTATATTTATATTTATGCGCAACCGCTCTTTTATATATATTCTTTATTTCCTTCAATTTTTTTTATTTTTTTAAATTAATGATAGTATATAGAAAAAGAATAATGATATAGAGTGATTTTCCAAATAACTGAGGGTGAAAAAAAAGATCGTAGCGCCTACGGAAATTCTAGGTCGGGCATAAAATTCCCTGGTGGGGCTTAAAGAATTGTTCGGTCCTAAGTTAGTCTTGGGCTAATATTCCTCTGTCCTGGGTTAGGGAATAACATCCCTTGGTTTAGGGTGCGAAGTGTTTTTTGTCCTGCGTTAGACTTGGGTTAGGTTTCTTGGTCTTAAAGAACATTAAACTACATGTTTGATGATTTCGATTGAGACCACAATCTTTTGATCCATGGGCACAAGAAGCTTCATATGGTCTTAGAGATCATTTATAACATTATCCTAATGTGTCATTCGATCAGGATGATGTTCCATTCAACTCAAATAGTTTTGAGATAAAAAACAAGTTATTGGTTTCTAAGTTTTAATGAAGCATAATGAGCTTTTCAATAGTTTTCTTATGCTTCGTATGGTTGAATGAAGCCAAAACATGAACACGACTATTCGTTTTAACCAATTCAATAACTAAAATTTTTATTATTATAAAAAATTAGTTTTTGATCAAACATGATCGAGATGACTTGAAAATGGTTCAAATATGTTTCCAACATATTTAGAAACATGTTGGACAACTTTCTGGGTTGATTCTCTTGAGTAATTACTCAAAAATAGAAACTCAATTTTGAAAAATTTTAAAATCAAATTTAGGTGTTTCTGATTTAAGTTAATTGATTCGGTTTTGTTTCAACAGAAATCTTATAAATGATCATAAGATCGTTTTCCAATCAAGAAATCAAATAATCGGACAATATATGAAACTCACAAAACTGAAATATAAAAAAATCGATTCAAACTGGTAATTCGAATTACAGTGTGATTGAAAGTTTACTTAGAGTTGGAGAATACTCCTTAACTCTTATGGAGGTTCCTAAATGCCTGAATTAGAACCTTACAACCTTATATGAAATTTACAAAATTTCAGAAAAGCTTGAAGAGCTTAATGACAGATTTATGTTCGGGCTTGATTGAGAGGGGGATAATAGATCTCTTGCCTTTGATTTTCCTAGAGGGGGCTATTTATAGCCCTAAAGTCGGTTCATTGACCAAATGAATCAGATTAAGTCAAAAAGGCATTGATGATCTTTTGTTTGATTTTCGACCAGTTGCATGTATAGGTAATGATGTAACCTAAATGTGTAGGGGGAATGATCACCGGAGTAGGGTGATCATTTCACCTTTTGAACGAAATCAAAATGTGAAGAAACGACAAAGTTTCATCTTTGAAAAATCAAAGATGGAAGCTTGTTCTTATCTGGTTCGTCGGTGCGAGGACGAAGACAAACTAGGCGAAACGACGTCGTTTCGGGCGAAAAATCGAACGCATGACGTACTGGTGAAAAAGGGGTCAAAACGAGAGTAAAAACTCTCGATTTTGACCCTATAACTTTCGGTATAGACACATTACCGAAAGTTTTGGTAACTCTCGCCATCCCTCGGTATTAACTCTTTCGTTAAAAACAATTGGGCATTTACCTAGAGATATCGTAGAGTTTTCGGTTTAGATACCCTAGAGTAAAACCGAAAGTTAATTGAAAAACTTTCATTTTTTCCACAAAGAGGAAAACCGAGAGTTTTACAAATAACTCTCGGTTTTACACCTTAGGGAAGAACCGAAAGTTTTCTATTAACTTTCGGTTTTTCCATTTGAAGAAAACCGAGAGTTAATTAGAAAACTTTCGGTTTTTCCACAAAGAGGAAAAACGAAAGTTTTCATATAACTCTCGGTTTTTCCATTAGAAGAAAATCGAGAGTTAATTAGAAAACTTTCGGTTTTCCTCTTTGTGGAAAAACCGAAAGTTTTCTAATTAACTCTCGGTTTTTCTTCAAATGGAAAAACCGAGAGTTATATGAAAACTTTCGGTTATACTCCTACGGTGAAAACCGAGAGTTTTCTAATTAACACTCGGTTTTCTTCAAATGGAAAAACCGAAAGTTTTACATAACTCTCGGTTTTTCCATTTGAAGAAAACCGAAAGATTTCAATATTACTTTCGGTTTTTTCCTGTAAAATTTTAAAAATATGCTGATTATTTTGCTCACAACCAAAACCTGTTTAGCCAAACCAATATATCAATAATAAAAGAAATGACACATACATTAAACGATCACATTAAATGATCATTATCATTACAAAATTCGCAACCAAACTAATAATCCGAACAATCTGTTATAAATTCAAATTGACACAACTACTAATGAAAACATGTTTTGAATCGAAACAACCAATGAAAACGTACAAGAATTAGCTTGTGGGGGGAGGAGGTGGTTGTTTCCTCATAAACAATTCGATTCTCTCCATTCTTGCATTCATCTCTATTCTCCCTCTCCATTCTTGTCACAATTTCTTCCTTTTCCGCTTGCATTTCTTGAATTGTGCGCATTCTTTCTTCATCCATATTCTCTAGTTTCTCCAGCTTGAGCGCCATTCTTTGATTCTCTTCAAACAATCGCTCATTGTTTCGTTGTGAACTATTTCCACTTCGACGATCCTCACGAAAGTGTGTGGGCTGGACGCCTGATCCCATTCTGAACACTACCCCGTGTTTTTGTTGTCCGAACACCCTCTCCGTCAATTCAAAATCAGATATTCCAGGTTCGTTACTAAGAACCTCCTCCATCTCAACCTGCACAATTGAAATAAAGTATCATTTCTATAATAAAAAACTAGGCATATTCAATTCACTTACAATTTTCTCTTGCACGTGTTCGTCCAGGACGGGTGTTGGGTTTTCTTTTGTCGGTTTTAGGGTACGGGTCCTCTTGAATACTTCAATGACAGACGATGCTCGTCCTATTTCAATCGCCTGTTGAAATAAATGATTTATATAATTAATAACAATCTTTAGATTAAGTTATTACAAATAATGTACTTACCAACTCTTCTTCAATTTATGCAAACGGTCTACTTCCCGTATGATGTGGGAATTTCAGCTTCTTCCTGTTAATCATATTTGTACGACTGTTTTGCTGTATTTGAAATAAAAATGAAGTTAGATTAATTAATATCAACTTTTATTTGAATTATGAAACCGTACCTTAAATTTTTCCGTGAGGAAATGGTTGCGACACACAAACTCCCAATCATCTCGATCGTAGTCTGGTGGAGGATTAGCCAGTACCGCCGCCTCGTCTCCTTTGTGGACGTGGATATATGACTTGTTCAAATCTGACCGCCATCTATCCCATATTTGCTTGGCGTGTTCCAATCCGGTCTTTCGAAATGAATCAATGGAACCATTAGTAGCTTCGAACGGATCCTGAAAAAAGTAACATTCAAATGTTAAAAATAATTATTTAATGAGTAATGTATAATCAATTAATAAGTATTACCTTGATAGCAGTCCAAAGTGAATCCAATTGGTCTGCACTTAATGCCTTCCACTTTAGAAGACAGTGTGAGACGGCTGCAGGGTCCCGGATAATCGACCCCACATGTCTAGACCACCGCGTTCTTCCCACGTCTGCACCGCCTGACTTCCCATCTCTCTCTCTAAAAGTAAGAGGAATCCTTGTCTCCGCTACCCTCTTAGACAGCGCAATATTCTTGTTCTTCTCCCGTCTCCTGCGGGCAGAAGATTCTTCAAAATTATCAAAATCATAATTAGATATTTGAATCAATTGAAATAATAACTAATTTGTAAACGAGTTACTTGTCGATGATGGGTCGGGAGTGGAACCGTGCTCCTCCTTGTCATCCTCCTCGTTAGGCTCTTCGAGACCCTCGTCTTCAGCCTCATCGTCATCCACCATATCAACAAACGTGCTCTCTATAAACTCTTTGGCCTCCGTAGCTTCAACATCCTCGTCTGTTGGGGGAGCAATAACTATCGAGACCACAACAATAGGTGGTTCGTCTCTAGAAGACGATCCTCAAAGCCTTAAATTCTCTAATTGGGCTAGTAAGTTCTGGTATGACTTTAACAATTTGCTGGGTGTTTTCCTCATACTCTTCCAAGTTTCTTTACGACCTTCAGACATTCTTAATGCATATCATTAATAAATGAGCGAATAATTGAAATGAAGTAGTAATAAGAACGAATATAAAGTAAAAAACATAAATCTACCTAATTAATTAATCTGAACAATATGTCTGTAAACCGCGGTTTTATTTTTGTCACAATCTTCTAACCGGGTCGGGCTGACATATCAGGGACGTAGAATACTTGTTTCGCTTGACTCGCCAATATATACGGGTCTTGACTTTGGGTTTTCAAAATTCGGTTTACATTTACACTTACGAAGCCATATTTATCCACTTTCACTCCTAGTTCCCCCGAGTGTGTATCAAACCACTTACACTTGAATAAAACAACTCGTTCGTGAGAAAAGTATTGTACTTCGATTATATCCGTTAAAACTCCGTAGTATGACATAGTTTCAGACCCGTTGTACCCCTCAACAACCACCTCACTATTTTGAGTGGTCAAACCTTCGTCGTGTTTTTCTGTACATAATTTGTATTCGTTTACTTTACACCAAACATACATAGACGAGTACATACTTGGACCTTCTCCTAAGATCTTAAGGTCTCTTGATATGTCGTTAAATTCTGCTAAATGGGCGACCTATATATGTATCCGAAATGAAGTTGTTAAAATGAATAAAAACAGTTAGGATATATGGTTTATAATTTACTCACTCGATGCTTGAAATAGGCGGTAAACGTTTCTCCACTGGACTCGTTGTTATTGCAATACTACATATAATCTCTGCAAATAGATCGAATATTAAATAGCACACTCTTTAATGCTAATTAATAACAGCTTCATATAATCTTACATGTAAAAAGGTTCTGCTTCGGGACAATTTTTCAAAATGTAAGAATGAGCTGTCACTCGATCGATATAATCCAAGTTGTATATTTTTCCGTTAGATAGGTCTTCCAACGATGCAAATATTGAAATGCCCGAGATTTCAGGTTGTGCATTTTCTTGCTCTTCTTCCTCCATATACCTGGCACATAAACTAATACTATCATTAACAAGATAGCTCTCGCTTATAGAGGCTTCGGAGTGGTTATTATTCCGCAAATATCTTTTCATTGTACCCATGTAATGTTCAAACGGATACATCCATCGATACTGAACAGGTCCTCCAAGCAAAGCCTCAAATGACAAGTGAACCAGGAGATGCATCATGATGTCGAAGATTGACGGCGGAAAAATTATTTCAAATTTGCAAAAGTGTCAATGTAATATCCATGTACAATTGTTCGAGGTCCTCTTGAATCAACTCTTTAAAGCACAACAACCGAAAGAAACGAGACAAATTTACTAACGCATCATACACATTATCTGGAAGTAATCCACGAGTTGCTAAAGGAATAAGATATTCCAATAAAATATGACAATCATGACTCTTTAATCCCGAAATCTTTTTCTCTTCCAAATTTACACAACTGTCGATATTTGAGCAAAAACCATCAGGCAACTTGAGATCTTTCAAGAAGTTACAAAGACGTTTTTTATTTTCGGATGTTAAAGTGAAAGGCACTTCTGGATAATGAACAATTCCTTCATCATTTATAGGATGTAACCATGATTTTATGCCTTAGAGTTGTAAGTCTTTACGGGCTTTAGGACCATCCTTAGTCTTCTCTTTCACATTCATTATTGTTCCCAACACGCTATCACAAATATTTTTCTCAATATGCATCACATCCAAATTATGTCTCAATAATAGTGATTTACAATAAGGCAAATGGAAGAAAATGCTAAGTTTGTTCCAATTGTCTCCCCGCGTTTCATGATATATCTTGGTTTTCTTGCTCAGATTCGTACTAAGAATTATGTCTTCTAGGTCTCGTGCTTGCTCGTAACTTTCTTGCCCCGTTAACAATCTAGGGGGCTCTCTATAATCAGTTCGACCATCAAACGACTCTTTATCCCTTCTGTATTTGTGCTTTGGTGGAAGGAAGCGTCTATGACCCAAGTAACATTGTTTGGAACCATGAACCAATCGAAGAGATATTGTGTCGTTGTTACAACAAGGACAGGCGAATTTACCTTTCGTACTCCAGCCTGATAAATTAGCGTAGGCAGGAAAGTCGTTAATGGTCCATAACAACGCCGCTCGCATGTTAAAGTATTGCGAGGTGTGTGCATCAATTGCATCTCCCGAACTCTTTGGACCCGGAATTAACATAGATAAAATAAATTTGCTAGAATCCATGCAAGTAGTGGGTGACACATTATAAGGAACGAGAATAACTGGCCAAACAATATATGATTTTTTCCCATTTGCAAATGGTTGAAACCCATCGCTTGATAAACCCGGTCTTACGTTTCGAGATTCCGACGCAAAATCTTTATAATTTTCATCAAACGTTTTCCAAGTTAAGGAACCAGCGGGATGTCTCAACGTATCACTATCAACTCTTCCTTCTTTATGTTATCTCATCATTGGAGCCGTTTTTGAGGACATGTATAGTCTTTGCAGTCTTGGTATTAAAGGGAAATATCTCAACACCTTTTTTGGAATGAATTTCCCATTTTGCTTCTCTCAAACTGTCCCACTTGTTTGGTCGACTTTCCATCTTGAAAGACCGCAAACTCTGCAAGAATCTTCATTCTTGTCGTCCTTCCAAAATAGCATACAGTTGTTCTTTCTTGTCATATTTAAGCCTGATATCAGTAATGAATTTTTTACTTTCGTAGTATGAGTTTGGCAATGGAGCGTCAATCGGTAATATGTAGTCTTTAAGAAGACGCAGCAACATGTCGAACGAAGAATTTGTCCATTGACATACATTTTTTATGTGAAGTAGTTTCATTTGTGCTGATGATTTCGTTATTCGAGCACCTTCATACAATGGCCGTTTGCAATCATCAAGCAATTTATAAAATCTATGCGCATCTTCGACTGGTTCATCGTTGTTCGGGACATCATTAACGTTGGGGAACATATCGTTTATAAATTCGTGCATATAACGTTCTTCATTGACCTCTTCATTAACTGTATTATTCATCTTCGGTCTCGCATCGTTGAATTCCGGCACGGCATCCTCTGACTGATCATCGTCATCATCATCATCATCATCGAAGTCATCGACATCTTCATCGACATCGTCATTAACCACTTGAGTAGTACGTCTCTTTTCTCTATGAAAATACCAATACTCATAATGAACATTTATTCCATAAATGATGAGGTGAGTCTTCACTTCGTCTATTTCCATAAACGGCGTGTTCAAGCATTTCACACAGGGACATTTCACGGTTTGTCGGGATGTATTCCTAACAACATACTCGAGGAATTTGTCAACACCTTCCTCGTAATCTGGATGATCTCGACGTAAGGTCATCCAACTTTTATCGGGTACTTCCATATTTCTAATAAAATGGAAAACAACTCGCATTATTATTTACTTAAATTTGTCTAAATTAATTAGGCTTACATAATGCTAACATAATTTCTACCTAATCTATCATTATCCAACCAAAATTCAACATACATATAATCTAACATTATTTCATTCATACACATTTCAAAACAATCAATTATAATCCAACATAATTTTATTCATACACAATTCATTCCATATAACAATTCTAACCTAAAATCAAATCTAATTCAAACCCAATCTAATTCAACATTATTTCATTCATACACATTTCAAACTTAATCTAACATAATCTAACATAAATCAAACATAATACCTAATCTAACATAAATCAAATCAAACATAAATCAAACATAAATCAAACTTAAATCTAACATGAAAATCTAACATAATCTAACATAAATCAAACATAATACCTAATCTAACATAAATCAAATCAAACATAAATCAAACTTAAATCTAACATAAAAATCTAACATAAATCTAACATTAAAGTAAACCTAACCATATAATAAACCAACAAGAACCAACCTTGCACAAAAAGAGCGACGAAGAAGAGCAGCGGATGTAGATCGACGGGCGGGCAGCGGGCGGCTGAAATTCCTAATCCAAACCTAATAACAATAAATCAAACCACAATCAAACAAAAATCAAACCAAAACTCTTAATTAAACAAAATTTAACATAAATCAAACCAAAATCAAACCAACCACAATCAAACCAAAACCTAAATTAAACAAAATATAACATAAATAAAACCTCAATTAAACCAAAATCAAACCAACCACAATCAAACCAAAACCTAAATTAAACAAAATCTAACATAAATTAAACTAAAATCAAACCAACCACAATCAAACCAAAATCAAACCAAAACCTAAATTAAACAAAATCTAACCTAAATCAAACCTCAATTAAACCAAAATCAAATCCAATAACACAATCCAATACAATTTCTAAACTTTTTAAACAAAAATATAAACGTAATCTAACAATAATCCAACATAATCTAAGCAAAAACAAAATCCAACAACCAATTTCAAAAACCAAATCCAAATTCAAAACCAAATCTAAAATCAATTCCAAAATTTAATCCAATAGCTTAATCCTAAACTTATAACCTAATCTAACAATAATATATACATAATCTAACAATAATCTAACATAATTGCAAAAATATAACAATAATCTAACAATAATCAACCTAATTGCAAAAATCTAACAAGAATCTAACAATAATCTAACTTAATTGCAAAAATCTAACAATAATCTAACCTAATTGCAAAAAAAACTAAAAACTAAAATGCAGGGCGGCGGCGGCGGTAGAGGCGATTCTTCAAGTGGGGGCGGCGGCAGGGCGATTCTTCAAACGCGTCTTCGGTGGTCTTCGGTCGTCTTCAATCCGGCGTCGCGGCGTCTTGGTCTTCGGGGAGAGAGAAACGGGGCGGCGGAGAGAAGAGGAGAAGAGGGAAAGAAAATCGGGAAAGAAGAAGAGAAAGAGGCGCGTTTTTAATTTTATTAGATCATTTCCGAAAGTTTTATATAAAACTTTCGGTTTTGATAGTTATTTCTGAAAGTTAATTATATAACTTTCGTAATTATCACTTCACAAATTGTGAAAATAATTGGTTTCTCACCTTGATGACCTTGAACCACATGAATTTAACACATTTCATATCCTTAAAATATTGCACAAACCATATGATCAAACATTAAACACATTCATAAGATAATCAAACATAAACATTCATATACACTTTTCTATATAATCAAACACAATTATAAACATTTTAACATAAAACACAATATTAATTTTTAAAATATAACCCACACTTGATTATATTAGTTAGGAGTCTATATTGGAAAGAAAAAATACTTTAATTTAAAAAATTGAGAAGTGTAAAAACCGAAAGTTATATAATTAACTTTCGGAAATAGCTATCAAAACTGAAAGTTTTATATAAAACTATCGGTCTTGAGAAGTGTAAAACCCGAAAGTTTTATATAAAACTTTCGGTTTTGATAGCTATTTCTGAAAGTTTATTATATAACTTTCGGAATTATCACTTGACAAATTGTTAAATTCTTTGGTTTCTCACATTCTAATGACTTTTAACAACATTAATTTAACACATTTGATATCCTTAAAATATTGCACAATCCATATGATCAAACATTACACACATTCATAAGATAATCAAACATAAACATTCAAATACACTTCTCTATAATAATCAAACACAATCATAAACATTTTAACATTAAACACAATATTAATTTTTAAAATACAACACACAATTGATTATATTAGTTAGGAGTTAAGATTAGTTGGTTAAAAACAAAATAATTTAACAAATTAGGAAGTGATAAAACCGAAAGTTATACCATTAACTTTCGATTTTGATGTGTATTTGCGAAAGTTTTGAATAAACCTCTCGGTCCTGACCTTAAACAGAATGTTTTTTTTGGAAGGGTCAAAACCGAAGGTTTATTTGAAAACCTTCGGTTTTTACCCTTACCCATACTTAGAAATTTTTAAGATTTTTTTGACCAAGGGTCAAAACCGAAGGTTTTCAAATAAACCTTCGGTTTTTACCCTTACCCATACTTAGAAATTTTTCGGATTTTTTTAACCAAGGGTCAAAACCGAAGGTTTTCAAATAAACCTTCGGTTTTTACCCTTACCCATACTTAGAAAATTTTCAGATTTTTTTAAATAAGGGTCAAAACCGAAGGTTTATTTGAAAACCTTTGGTTTTTACCCTTACCCATACTTAGAAATTTTTCAGATTTTTTTAACCAAGGGTCAAAACTGAAGGTTTTCAAATAAACCTTCGGTTTTTACCCTTACCCATACTTAGAAATTTTTCAGATTTTTTTAACCAAGGGTCAAAAAACTCAACGAATTGTTAGCGAAAATAAGACCACGAATCTTACGTGGCATTGCCACGTGGGTAGGAGAGAGAGAAAAAATTAAAAAATATATTCAATGATCCGGCTTCATTTATTTCCGACTTCATTTATTTCTCTCTAAAACTTCTCCTACTCCATTTATTTCTCTCTCTGAAATTTCTCCGACGTCATTTATTTATCTCCCTGAAATTTCTCCGGCGTCATTTATTTCTCTCCCTAAAACCTCTCCGGCGAAATTTCATGGTATCGTTTTTTACCGATCTAGATATTTAGTTTTTAGTTTTTACAGATTTTAGTTTTTACAAATCTATTTATTTCGGGTTTAGGGATTTATTTCAGTTCGTTATTCAGCTGCATTAGTGCTTCATTTTTGTATGATGATGAACTGTTTGAACTTTGAGGAAACCAGCACTATTGAAGCACCGAACTTGACAACACAGTAGATGGAGCACTAAACCTGAACAAATTCACCCATGTTGAACCCGAAAGGTACCCGATTGTTGGTATAAAAAATGTACATTTCAATGTCTTAAAATGTCCTGAAACCACCCTATCAAGTCCCAAAACTATCATTTCAAGACTCTAAATGAAAGGATGGTTTCGGAACAAGAAATGATGGTTTCGGGACTTAAAAGTGTTGTTTCTGAACCAAAAAATGCTAGTTTCAGGACCCAAGAGGGTCATTTCAAGACTCTAAATGGGTGGTTTCAGGACCCGAAAGGGTGGTTTCGAGTCCCGAAAGGATAGTTTGGGGACAAAAAATTGTTGTTTCAAGACAAGAAATCGTGGTTTCGGGACCCGAAATCGTAGTTTATGGACGTATTTCTTACGGTTACACTTATATTTTGTAATGACATTCCCAGTGTTGGAATGACATTTTCCTCCGAAGAACAACTTTTTGAATTCTACACATCATATGCTCACTTAACTAGATTCGACATTACAAGGTTAGGGAGCAAAAATGTAAGTGGTAAGAGGAAATACTTCAGCATTGGTATGAAAACATTTCAATCCATTGTAGTGGAAGCTGGAGGGTATGAAAACATGTTTTTCGCTGAGAGAACATGTAAAAATTACGTTACAGAAGCACGAAAGTTGATATTAGGGAGTGGGGATGCTGAAGCACTCATTAATTATTTTTTAAGAATACAAACTAGGAACTCAAACTTCTTCTACCTTATTGATTTGGACGAGAAATCCCGAATTAAAAACGTTTTTTGGGCAGATGGTAGGTGCAAGACTGTCTTTGAAGATTTTCACGATGTTATCTCTTTCGATACAACCTATTTGACAAATCGCTATGACATGACGTTCGATCCGTTTATTGGGGTTAATCATCATGGTCAATCCATTTCACTTGGATATGGCTTATTGTCAAGTGAAGATTAAGCCAAATAAATGACTCTGAATCCTCACTGGATAGTAAGACACATCCTAGAAAAAATGATTGTCCATGATGATTAACCTGACAAAAAGAGAAAAAAACAATATCATAGCGGTTTATAAAATATATTGTGTCAATGATGATGACATCCGAAAAGTACTTATAAGTACGTATGCATCTTCCATCAACCCAAAATACATTTCTTATTCGGTTTTCCTCATCCACATCATAAATATAAAAAATTAAACGTGTTGTCACATCATTCCCGACACCATTTATAACATCGAATTCCCGCTCTCTATCCTTATTCGTTATTCGTTGTAAATATATTCAATAATAAATATGGCATGTCAATTAAATTGGTTCACAAGCAATTTTCTCATTGAATATAAATTATCTATTTATTTTTTTGGTTTTTTACTTTTATAATTTTTAACATTATGTGAATATTTACATGTTTAAAAATAAATAGAAAAGAAAAGGTTCTAAAAATAGGATTATTTCATATAACCACTTTAATTTGATAAGGTTGGTTAATAAATGAGTTGGTAGATTAGAGTCATATTTGATTTCCTTTGTGTTAAATTTTTATTTCTATTGAAAATTTTCTTTTTAGAATAGAGTATAGATTTGCACTTATTTGTACCATTATGCATGTCCACTTTGTTGTGTTTTTTTTTTTTAATCAACTTTGTTGTCTTTTCTTAGAACCATATTTGGGTTATTTGAATTTAATTATTCTAATAATTCACTTCTATTTTATCAAATAATATTTTGAATCCTTAATCTTAATTTTATTGAAATTTCCGAATCAGTCTATCTCTTTGTAACAATTTGATCTTCTTTTTCCGTCCAGCCATTTTTGTTACTTATTTTTTATTTTTTCTTATGTAATTAATTTTGTTTGCATTTTATAATTATATATTTAAATATTTAGAAATCGGAAATTGAAGTAATTATATGATTTTCCAAGGTAAAAATTCAAAACAAAAACATCTGAATTTAGTTCATTAAATGTAAATGAATTTGTAAGTTTACATTCAATTTTTTAAGTTGTAACTGGTCATATTTTTCGAGAAATTGAAGAAGTTATACAAAGGTTTTGTTGGGCTTGTTCATTGGTTTGAAGAGTGTCTCGTTACTCTTTTTAGTACTTTGATTTGAATTGCAGTTGTGCTTTGTTCAGTTCGACATCCGATTTAGTCGGATCAGATTTTTTACTCGAATTTTTATAATCAAGATAATATTCTCAATTGTTGATGGATCATTTATTACTTATATCCTCTAATTGTGTTTATGGTTGTTTTTAGTTTGTGTTCTTTCTTAACTGCAAAAGAGACAAAATTATATAATTTAGTGTTATTTTTCCAGTTTTCCGATAAAGAGTTATTGAAAACTAATTTTCATATTTCAATATTTTGACTATATACGTACGTATATGTTTCATTATCAATTGTATAATTTTTTTCAACGTTGTTTACTAACCCTCGGTTAAAAATAATTTTAAATGTTGAGTTCATCCGACACAATTTTAATGGTCCATTCGTCCGACACAATTTTATTGGTCCATTCGTCTTACTCCATATCATCACAAGGACGACACCTAAAAGCTCCTAAGATGGCCAAACATGTGAGCAAACTGAGAAGGACCAACAATCTCAAACCAAATTATTTACCCGAATAATTATTCGGAGATTGACTCAACCTCAACCAGTAAGTAAATAGATTCCTATTAAGAAATAGGCAATTATTTACTTGAAGAGGCATCTCATCACTTATAATTTCAAATGAGTTCATCTATGGACTGACCTCAATAAATTGCTTGATCGTTAAATATTATTTGATAATTTTATTTTTAAATTGTTCATATAATTTGACATTTAAATCATTAATTATTTATTTTTATTTTGTAAATGTTATTTTGTATTATTTATTAATTAATTTTTATATATTACTCTCAATTGAATTAAATAATAATTAAAATATATATATATATATCTTTTTTGTGAATGTACTACAGCACTTTACTAGTGTGGTGGTTAGCAAGAAAATGAAATTTGTAACCATACAAAAAAAAAAGAAGAAATTATTTAATTTGCAAAGTCAATGAAAACCCTCCATTTCCATAACTGTGAATATTTAATTTGACAATACCATTTCACCTTTCTGTTGGGAAAATGAAGAAGAAGACTGCATTTAATTTATTTTTAAAGGAGTAACAATCAAATAAAAAAATACAGAATTTTATAAAATGAGTTGTCACGAGCTTAAATTTAAAAAAAAAAAAAAAAAAAAAAAAAAACATTAAAAAAAAGCTGAATATTAGATTGTATATAATAGGTTAAGGAGTTGTTCAAAATACTGGACTAACTCAACAAATATTTTATTACTATTACTTATTAAATCACTTAATTTATTATTTAAAATATTAAAATATTTTTTATTTAAAATTATTATTTTTTATTTTATTATTATATATTAATATATTTAATTCTTTTTAATAATAAAATTAAATTCAAAATTTAATATGAAAAACAAACTCTACCCCTCCCTCAAGAATTTGTAGCTCCCAATCATTAGCCCGATATGTTTTGATTTTGTTTTTCAATAAATCAAAGTCAAAGTACCTCTAAATAAAATAGTTTTAACAATTAATAAAATAAATAAATAAATAAATAAAAAGACGAGAAAGCTTTTAGTGTAAGTACGGGTGACAGTTGTACACCAACCACAATAAGTGTAATAGAAGTCAATAAAAATAAATAGACAACTAGCTTCAATTTTATTTGTAGATATAATACTTTTTTATTTCTATATTTTATTTAAGCTAGGTTTTGAAAACCATTTTTGGTCATAATTCAATTTTTTGTTTATTTAAAAATAAAAAATATTTTAATATTTTAATATATTAATTGAGTGACGTGATAAATAAGAATGTGAGAGAAGTGATGTTTTATTTATTTGAGTTATTGAAATATTTCAGACTGAATCAGATGAAGCATATGGATGTAAAATTGATTTTCAAAATTGATGATATTCATTCAATTCTTTACCATATAAAAAAAAAATTGAAATGTAACTTTGTAAATAACACGGATTATGATGTTATTTCTTTTATTTATAATAGTTAATATCTGAGAAAAGGGAAAAAATGATATTCATAATTGACAATGATAACTAGATTTTGACTATTTTTATAAGATGTCTTGTGTTTGTATGTATCTTAATTTGAACTCGCTTCCCATGATAATTAAAAGATCGGATCTGGAGGTTGTATCGGATTGATTGAGGAATGCGTGGAAGATGTGGAAGCTGATAAAGAGATTGACCAACGTATTTTGACAGCGAAAAATTACAATAGTTTGGTCAAATTGTCAATTGAACCGTCCAACTGGACCGGATTTTGGCCGATCAAAAGTTACTAGTATTAAAGTCATAATTCGGAACGGTCATTCACCCCCGTTTCGCAGTCTAACCGGACAGACAACAAACGGTCATTCACCCCCGTTTCGCAGTCTAACCGGACAGACAACAAGTCAAACCGCGTATTTTAAAACCTCATTTTTTAGGGTTAAATGTAATTTTCAAATATTTAACAAAAATAAATCCATACATATATTATATTTTATGGGGATCATGATAGCATCCTCTATTAAAAAAATCATTCATCCTATTGAATTCATTTTTTTAATTTATACATATCCTTTTGATTTAAATAATTAACCAATTTTTTTTTATTAATTATCTCTTTATCATATTAATAAATATTAACTTTTTTTTATTTTAGAATCTGACTAGGGACTTTAATTTAAGATATTTTTCTTTAAAATAAAACGTTTAAATTGAACATAAGACTTTTAGATTTTTAGATTAACTCTTTTCATTTAAAATACATATTTATGATATATTTTATTTTTAAAAACTCCCATTTAAATTTTTTCAGATAAAAAATTTATTTAAAAAATCTATATTTAAATAAGAAAAGCATATTTTGTGAAAAAATTAATATTATTCTTTTGCCATTTTAAAAATAAAATGAACCTTTAAAACATATATATAATAAATATATAAATGTGAATGAGGGAGGTCAGAAATTGACAAAATAACACAAACATGTTAACCAAAAATTAATGTAACAAAGTGAAACATACATAGTAAATGATCTTGCAAAACAAAAATGAGGGACAAGAACATTCATAAATAACAAGCAATAATATTGCAAACCTGTACATACAAAATCAAAAGGGAAACAAATTAGTTAATAATTTTTGGATTAGAGGTGACGAAACATCATTAACTCGCCCATAAGATTAACAATATATGTTCACGTTGACAAAACAAGTAACTAATTTGATTTCGGTTAGAGTTGTGAGAATCACACATGTTCATCGTATATATAGTTATGACGAGCCGAACTTATGTTTATCTTTTAGCAAAAAAATTTAAAAAGAAAAGAATCTTATGTTTATCTAGTTCCAAATGACCTAAAATAGGAAGTGTGGACTTCCTGAAAGTGACTCTTTTTTTTCCCAGTCAATCCGCGATTTCAATAAGGTCTCAAACGGATCAAGACCTAGTCCAATTGATATTTATAATTCCATGTATATAGTTGACATATTTGTTGATTAATTAGGGTTTGGTATGACAATTAATAGTGGGGTAGGGTTGCTTAAGATATGGTCTCATGTCAAATAATTCAATTGTTTGTAACTGTTATTTCGGTTCTATAAGTTTGAGTAGATATCCCAAATACTTACCAATTAGCAGTAAATATTAACCTAACCAAAAACAGAATATGGTTGTCAAATAAACAATCATAAGTTGACTTAATAAGTGCAAATCAAATTAACTAATCATCATAAGATGATAGGGCATGATCATTAATGGTCACTTAATTCCCCTATATATATGATCATGTTTTACATTACATGGATAGCTTAAAACTTGGCATAAATATATAGTTGTTGGGTGATTATAATAAGATTGATCTAATTAATAATTATGAATTTGCAGTGGTACTACTACCTCTTCTATATTGGAAATTTATGGGTATTGAGTTTAGTGACCGTAACCATTATTATCCATTGGAGTAAACCTGCAGGAATTGGAAGATCAAGGTTGCCTCCTGGTTCAATGGGTCTACCATTTATTGGAGAGACAATCCAATTCATCATTCCTAGTAACTCTCTTGACACTCCTTCTTTCATTAAGAAGAGGATCCAAAAGTAAGCAACAATTCTTTTGCTTCTTATTTTTTTTTTAATTTAATTCATATTTGCTACCTTTTAATTATGTTTTGACTTTGAAATGATATAAGTAAGTGCAATTATGTGTAGGTATGGTAATGTGTTTAAGACTAGTTTGGTGGGGAGACCAATTGTGATATCGTCAAACTCAGATTTCAATCACTATATTCTTCAACAAGAAGGGAAGCTAGTCGAGATTAGTTACATGGACTCGTTCGACAAGATGATTGACATGAAAGAAATGTCGGATAATGGGTTTCTCTTAATGGGATCCATGCATAAATACACTAGGGGACTTGTTTCGAGTCACTTTGGGAATGAGAAACTTAAGGAGATATTGATTTCTAGATGGGAGTTAATTGTCAATCAAACTCTACAAACTTGGTCCAAGCGCAATTCTATTGAAGTAAAGCGCTCTTCATCGGAGGTGGTGCATGCATGCATGCTAGCTCTCGATCTAATTAATGTTACATGTCAAGTAAATAACCAAACAACCAACCAACCGATCATGAATCTAATTGTTTTTATACTTGTTTTCAGATGGTGTTTAACTTCACAGCCAACATCTTATTCGGTTACGACCCTGAAAAATCAGTAGAAAACTTTGGGGAAATTGTTTGTGATATCATGGAAGGAATGATGTCTATTCCCTTGAAAATTCCAGGCACTACCTTCCATAGATGCTTCAAGGTATCACAAATTAATATAATTTTACTAAACATGGAGGAAATAGACTCAATAAAACTAATTAATGATATTGTTTGGATTAATGGTGATCATTAGGCCTATGAGAAGGCTTCGAAGTTGATAAGTGACACCATGAAAGAAAGGAAAGAAAATCGACAAAAACAAAGAGGAGACCTTCTTGATCAACTAACATATGACATGGAGAAACATACATTCTTAAATGAATCAAATATTCCTAAGATAATAACCGGTCTTTTGATTGCCAGCTTTGAGACACTATCTATCACTTTAACCTTAGCCATTAAGTTCATCAATGAGACTCCCCTTGTTCTTGACCAACTCTTGGTAAGTTTAATTGCCAATCCCTATATATATTTTAAAACACCTTTTGTTTAATTTGTGTGATATGATATATACATATATTTCAGAAAGAAAATGAAGAGATTGTGAAGAATAGGAAGAATGGAGAGAATGGAATAACATGGAATGAATACAAATGCATGACCTTTACCATGCAGGTGAGTATTGTTGATAATTATTTTCCTCCAAAATATTCAATTTATTTATTTATTTAGTTTTTGTTGATGTTGTATATATATATAGGTTGTAAATGAAACTCTAAGGATGGCAAGTGTTGCCCCTGGTATTCTCAGAAAAGTCTTACAAGACATTCAAATCAATGGTAAATAGTCACAATTTCTAGCTAATTCGTCATTCATATGTAAAACGAAAACATTATTGTTGAAGTTTCTCGATAATTCATGTGTTAGGATACGAAAATCTAATTTACTAATATCTTAAATAATATTGAAGGTTACACAATTCCAAAAGGGTGGTCAATCATGGTTGTTCCTTCTGCTGTCCAACTAAATCCAAAGATATTTGTTGATCCCCTTGTCTTCAATCCATGGCGATGGAAGGTGACATAAGAAATACCGCTAAAATATATAAGATCTTAATTTATATATTCAAAAATTGAAATTGTTAAATTCGGACTTTGTTAGGATTTCACTTTTCAATTTTTGTTCGATTTACTAGGATTTGGGACTGGAGGTAACAATGAAAAATTTTATACCTTTTGGAGGAGGAATGAGACCTTGTTCAGGTTCAGAGTTTAGCAAAATGGTGATGGCCATTTTCATTCATGTGATGGTGATCACAAAATACAAGTAAATTTATTAATTAATAGTTGATCAAGGATTAGTTGTTTTATGTGTAGAACTAATTTCTCTTTAATACACACATAGGTTCACAAAAATCAAAGGAGGAGAAATAGTTCGAAAACCATTGTTAGGGTTCGGAGATGGTTACTACGTAAAAGTCACAAAAGGAGAGCATTAAGTTCAATATAGAAGGTTAAGATCTTCACCAAAAGAATTAAGAGGAAGAAGATAAAAGTGGAGAATATTATGAAATATGTAAGAAAGTTATGAATAATCATATTGTCTATATATGATATATGCTTGTAAAATATGGCCAGTTGAATAAATTAAGTGTGTGAAAGTACTTAAAACCAAAATGTACAAATTGTAATAATATTGTCTATGAGTTGTGCACTATTATATCTTCTTCTTTTGTTAAGACATTAAATATCTACTCATTTAAATAAAAGAACAGGAAAAAAAAAATACTTAAATTTATACCTTAAAAACTACAAATAAAAAATGGCAAAAAGAAAACATTCAATGGATTCCTTTTCGGAAGCAATTCATCATTCCCGAATGCTGCAAGTAAAACGGAGTATTTATCTCGAAAAAACTTTTTTAGGATTAATCAAAGAGATCAAGATACCCAACTAGCTAATCAGAGACAGACCAGAGTAAAATAGTAACAATTAGAGACAGACCAGAGTAAAATAGTAACAATTAATTTACTAATAGTAATAGTTAAAAACCTTATAAATATTACGCAATTCCACCAGTGAGACACAGACTCCTCCCGAAACCAGAAATTCAGAATAAGGATTCCTCTTTTTGCTAGTCAGCCTAAAATTAATCTTTTAAGTTACAAAATTGTGAATCTACTAATATACACAATAAATTTTTAGATGGTATATAATTTTAGAACCATTATGAATAAATATAGGATTTTTGCAATAATATTAATAAAGTAAATGTACAATAAAGCCCCTAGACCATATGGAATATCAGAACCCAGAGTTTGACTACATCTTGGGTCAACACAAGGAAGCCATATACAGAGTTGATTAATAATATATAATAAGCTTTACCTTTTTGACTGATTAAGATTAAATGGATGTTTTAGGTGTCAAATTCGATAAATTGAATAAGTTCAGGAGGGCTAGGCTAGGCTAGTATTAAAAGTCAATCGATTGCGAAGAAAGAAAGTTTCTTTATCGAAAGAAGAAGAAAGAAAGCAGAGAAAACACAGAATTGTTATGGCATGGCCATGGGGAGTTCGAATGAAGCTCCGGGATCTTGTGACAATATTATTCTTAAGTGGGTGTTTATTCTTATTCTTTCTTCTCACATCAAGAAAGAACCCGACGCCGGAGATGGGTCTGGTGGAAGAAACCGATGATGATCGGAAAATGGTCATGATGAATTCATCGGCGAACTGTGATTTGTTTTCAGGGAAATGGGTGTTTGATAATAGCTCAAATAATAATCCTTTGTATAGTGACTTGAATTGTTCATTCATGGATGATGGAATGGCTTGTGAGAAGTATGGGAGGAAAGACCTCAATTATCGGAATTGGAGATGGCAACCCCATGCTTGTGATCTTCCAAGGTATCTATCTATCTTTATCCAATTCATAATCATTAATAAGTTATTTTGATATGAACCCACCTCAAACTTGTTATTAAGGTTTGAAGCAAAGGCAATGTTGGAGAAGCTAAGGAACAAAAGGCTAGTCTTTGTTGGGGATTCTCTAAACAGGAATCAATGGGTTTCAATGGTTTGTCTTGTGGATTCAGTCATTCCTCCATCCCAAAAATCACTCAATTCCACCCCTAATGGATCACTAGTTACTTTCCATGCCATTGTGAGTGCTAATACTCAATGCATAAATTTTAATAAAAAAAAATCGATTTATGTTTGTCTTGATGGTACATATATATATAGGAATACAACGCGACGATTAGTTTCCATTGGGCACCTTTGTTGGTGGAGTCGAATTGCGACGATCCATGGCACCATCGAATGACCGATAGGATTGTAAAGATAAGGGACATCGAGAAACATGCTGAGCATTGGAGTGACGCTGATGTGGTAGTCTTTAATTCCTACATTTGGTGGGTGTGGCTCAAAGTCAAGATCTTGTAAGTAATGTTCATTTGTTACCCAACATAAAAACAGTCTACAAAACTAATTAGTTCAAATCATCGTGTAGGGACGGAACTATTGACTTTGAGAGTCCAAACGCGACTTACGTCGAAATGGATGCGATGAAAATCTACGCGATGGCCCTAAACACTTTGTCAGATTGGGTTGAAACGCATGTCAACCGATCCAAGACCAAATTGTTCTTCGTTAGCATGTCACCTTCTCACCAAATGTGAGTTACAACTTACATGCACCTATATATAGCCTTCACAAGATAATTAATTTGTTTCATGTTTTAGGGCCGAAGAGTGGGATAACAACTCTGCAGGTGGAAATTGCTACAACGAAACAGAGCCAATTTCGATTGAACTGTATAAAGGGAGAGGCACGAATCCTGAGATCATGACAAGTGTGGAAACGGCCGTGGAAGGGATGAAAAAGAAAGGTGTCGATATGCAACTTTTGAACATCACGCAGCTTTCTGTCTACAGAAAAGACGGCCACTCGTCGATATATAGAAAACATTGGGACACTCTAACGAAAGAGCAAGAGGAGAACCCAAAAACCTATGCAGATTGTATACATTGGTGCTTGCCCGGTGTGCCCGACGTTTGGAATCAACTTCTCTATGCCCACCTTTTACGTCCTTCATAAGTTTTTTTTTTACTTGATATATAAAAATGTACAGAAAAATTTCTATTATATTAAATACTACACTTAATTGTCCAGTTATAAAAAAGTGTTATGTTTTTAAGAAAGCAAATGAATCAATTAATTAAAAAAGTAATAGATGAGATTTGACAAAGTAAAATCAATTTTTTTGAAAAAGTAAAACTTAGGTGTGTACAACATGGTCCCATGTCCAGTGGAGATGGGCCGGCACGTTTAATAATTTGATCATTCTTCCACCAAACATGGAAAGCACATTCCCACCCTTGTAAGCAAAACTTGATCAACAAAAGCACATGCATAAAAGCCATGAAAAGGAAGGAATATTGAAGATCTCAAGAGAGAATGGGAAAGGCGAGAAAATGGATGAGTATAGTGAGAAAGAAGTTTCTGATAATTCATCCTCATCCTCAAGAAACCGTAATCGTTCTCCACACAAACATCACCCAAGAAATATCATCATCAAATACCCATCATAACAATATTACAGATCAAGATGATCATGCCCATATTTCTCCTGCTATTATTATATCAGGAGAATTGATCAAAGAAGCTGCGGCGAGCAATGAGAGATATCAGTTAATGACTACCGCAGCCATAAAGATCCAGGCTTGCTTCAGGAGTCATCTGGTAATTAAGTCATATACATAGTTATACCCTTTTTATAACCTTATACTGTTTCTGTATGTATGTATGTATTTTATAGGCAAGAAGAGCATTTCGGGCATTAAGAAGTCTAGTTAAGCTGCAAGCTTTGGTTCGAGGTGTTTTAGTGAGGAGACAGGCTCGAATGGCTATACATTGCATGCATGTTCTTGCCCGTCTTCACATCACAGTCCGGGCAAGACAGATTTTCACCTAGAATTTTCCCTTCTTTTTTTTAGTACCTAATAATTCCAACTTCTGAAAGCAATAATAGATCAATTTGCAACACTTTTATATCACAAGGACAGACAATACGTTGTTGTTGTTGCCCCTCACATATATACAAATTACAAACACTGGGATGAGATAATCGAGCTTATGATTAAAAAAGAATTTAAAAGAGATATGCAGAAACATAATTTCATCAACTTGAGAAAATAAAACGCTGTACAAATCAGTTAGACTTCACAACACAATAAAAATACCTGGGATCATGAGCATGCTTGATTTCCAAAATGCAAACTTCAGTCATTAATTATGGCTCCTTTTTTTAAACAAGGAGAATCCAGCTTTATCTCCACTTCCCACCTGTCAGAAACAGGTATATTATTTGTGACAAATCTTGAATGAGATAAACAATAACAACAAACAAACCTACCTCCTTCACTAACTGCTGCAAGATGTTTATGATTTCATTAAAATCAGGTCTCAGATCAGGGTTTTGCTGCCAGCATCTATCAAGTAATTGTGCAAGTTTTGGATGAGTGCTTATAGGAATTGGAGGCCGTAGACCCTGATAATATCAACATATTAGAATTACTGACAATCTGATGACATCTTTGTCTTTAAAAAAAATAAAAATTTATTTCAGAGATAGAACCTCTTGTACAACACCAACAGCAGCTTGTAGAGGAGTCAAGAGTGCATGGGGAAGCTAACATATTATTTAAAACATATATATGTGACGACATATTAGTCTAGTGCAGAAAATAAAGGATTATATGCGTGAGAATATTCACAATAAGACTTACTTCTCCTGTTAAAAGTTCCCATAATACTAACCCGAAACTGAATACATCAGCCTTAGGACCATATGGTTTATGTAGGATGACCTTCAATGTAAGGAGCAAAAAAGAGTTTAAGCGAGAATGAAAAAAAAAAATCCAAGAGCAAGGGTATATTTGAATATCTCAACAAAATGTTTGACCATACCATGAGCCACAGTATTATTCAAGCTTGAAATAAAGAAAATTAACTTCAAAGTTCATAAATTAGATCAGAACATTAAAGCCTTCAGTAGGTATTAGAACGCAGTTACTATCTTACCAGCAAAGAAGTTTTGTTAATAATTTACTGCCATAAAACTGATTTTTGTAATAAATGGTACTACAAGATTGAATGTACGTATGGTTATGTTTACCTCAGGAGCCATCCAACGGTATGTTCCAGTTTCTGCAGTCATCACTCCTGATTCCGACTGAACTCTAGCAACTCCAAAGTCTGCAACTTTTACAACCTGACAGGTAATAGACTTATTGCACTTTCAAGAAGATTAATTATTGCGCTAAATCAGGAAACAATTCTTCATACAGCAATTGCACTGTCAAGAAGAGAACTTAGTACATATGAATTTAACTACCCAGACATACACGACAAGATGCAGAATAGTCTCTTACTTCATTTTCGTCCATTACAAGGTTGGCAGACTTCAAGTCTCGATGAATAATATGGTTTTGATGCAAATAGTTCATTCCTTTGGAAATATCAAGTGCAACTTTGAGCATAGTAGGAAGCTTAAATGTACCCTTTTGCTTATGCAGAAAGTCATATATACTTCCTCGAGACATGAACTCTGTTAAGAGGAAAGATAAAGATGGAAAGTGATTTTATGCAGAGAATAGCCTCAGAAGCCACGTTGTTATCACGATCTGATTAAAATGAAACTAAACAGAGGAATTTTACTGCATACCGAGAGCACGATAATAAGGTATTTCCTAAGTTTTCTTAGCACAAAAGAGTACAAAATCATATACCAGTGATAATACATAGAGTAGGAGGTCGTGTACATGTGCCTATGAATTGCAATACATTCTTGTGACGGATTTTCCTGCAATAACACAATAGAGAAGTAACTTTAGAACAAAGTACCCTCATGGAAACATGGAGACTCGACTTATATTAAAGTGGCATGAAATCAAGACAGTGACGACAAATATTTCCCTGCGTCACTATTGAATAAATCAATGTAGAGTATAATTAGTGGACCACCAGCAAGAGTGACTTCAACAAAATACTACATATTTATTTCCTCCAAAGGAATATTCTGAACAAGAAATTTTGGTGTACCTCATTATAAACACCTCATGGGCAAATTCGGTCAGCATATCTTTGCTGATGCGCTCAGGCTTGAGAACTTTAATGGCAACTTCCTGACTACAGTATGTGCCTTTGTAGCTGAATAAAAGAATGAAGAAAAATAAGCCTAATACTTCAAAACCACGTCCTACATGCAAACAGATTTGAGAAACAAAACTCACAGGTCACCAAATGAACCAGAACCAACTTTTGAATCAAACTTCAGCAAACTGACATCAATTTCCCAGACATCACCTCCATCAATAGGTATTTTTACATGGTCAGATGGAGCACTAGGTATTTGCTTGTTCTCAGTGACAATAGAAAACGACTTTTCATTTACACAGAATTGTCCCTGCAGAACAATAAACAAAAGAAGTATGAGGTAAATAATTAAGTAAGATCGTGTTATATTGGTATATTAGATAGTAATATTATTAATGTTATTATAGAGCCGTTACAAGTAATTAGTAGTAGTGATTTTTCAGTTATGTTTAGTAGTATAGAATATAGATAAGTAATTGTAATATCTCCCAAACTGATGTAAGATTTGAGATATATTTTAATAAAAAGGTTAACCTTTTTCTCAAAAAAATATATATTGTAATGTGTAATTTTGATTGGCTTCTTCTCTACATGATTTCTTCTCTTCTCTTATTCTTTCTAATGTGTAATTTTGATTGGCTTCTTCTCTACATGATTTTTTCTCTTCTCTTATTCTTTCTCCTAAATGGAATTTTGTATCAGAGATAAATAGAATTTTCCTTCTCTTATTACTAAGGCTCATCTCAATAGAAGTACGGCTTGGGTTGACAGGGGGCAACATGTGGTGATCAATGATACCTATTCAATTGGGAATTGATTTGGAGCTTGGCAAGGTTCCTCGATTGGTTTACATTCTGTAAGAATTATAAGTAGTTACCTTGTTCCTTAGGATTTGTTTCGTCAGTTCATCTTTAAGCTTCTCAGACTCCTATAATATATACATCAATATGAATTGTTAAAAAAAATCAAACTTACAAGAAAAAAAATATAGAAAAGCATCACAATGAAGAAGATATGTGTAAACAAGCTCTAAGTAGTCAGAATCTCCAGACCAAGATAGTTAGACATAATTGAGTGGCATGTGATCATATCAGTTAATGAATCATTGGCACCCAATGACTTCACAAACTACTTTGCATGCATATATCAATTGTTTTCTAGTATTAGTCTCAACTGTCTTCTCAAAAAGAAATACTAACTATCTAGGGGTGATCAAAGGGGTAAACTCAACCCATATTCAACCCAAACTAAATTTATTCAACTCATTCTACACATTAGAATGGGTTGGGTAACACGTTACCTACTGGTTCAAGGCATTAACTAATCCTAGCTAGGGTATGAGACTGGAGATGGTGATGGAACGCAAAAGAGTCACCCCGTGCCTAAGTTGGATCATCCCATCGAAAAACTATAAGAAATACTAACTGTCTTGCTCTTCTCTAGCTCTCAACAAAATGATTCTTCGTGTATGCTACTAAAGTTTCTATGTATTTCAAATTAGATGTTAGCATAACAACTTCCCTATCCCTAGGAACAATCCCATGCCATTGATTTCTCCTACTAAATACCCCTTTAACTATAGCTACGTCTGCATACAAATCAAGCCATGCTTTTGTAAAAAAAATGTCAAGTTAGGCATTTCTAAGAATTATTTCCTTTAGTCACATCACTTCCAACTTCATAATGTAGATGAGAGAGAATGCAACAACTTAAGAAGAAAAGATATTAATGATGAGAGTAAATGAAAAAAAAACATTAGTACATCCTGAATTAAACATGTACAATCCACTAGTATAATAGAAATAACTCACAAGGTATGCAAACCTAGTATTCTTAGAAGCTAGTTAAACTGTTGAGTGATACAAGAAGTTTGAACAAGTAACTTGAAGTATACCTCAAGATGCCAGCCATCAACAACAAATACATCTAAGGAGTAGCCATCAGTAGTCGAAAAAACATGAGCCTCTTGAATATTCAATCCCACGTCAGAAAGTAATGATGTCAACTGGATAGTTAAGATAAAATATGGGTTAAATTCTAAGAAAGGGTGCAGAAACAGATTAATTTTTCTTTTTTTCAGTGTTTAGGGGAGAAGAATTGTTAACCAGGGGAAATTATTAACATCTAAAATTAGACTTAACCTTCATTCTAGAATGAACTCCTAAAGAACAGACAATAAACACATATGTTTCTGAATTTATAGCCTGGTGTCTTTAGTCATGACTCGTGTCTTCCCCTTGGAAGAGATACACAATTGCTCTCCGAAATTGACATTTTCTCATAATACAAATAGACAGTGATATTTTGAACAGGTGGTTACGAGAAACAAAAAAAATACCTGGCTAAGAAGTTTTGGCCTATCCAGTGTTGAAATAGTAATCTCATGCATTGGCCTGCACATGTAAGAGTTAAAAATATACTGAACAATCTTCATTTTTAGAAAAATAGATATATTATATCTCCTCCAGAATCCCAGATAATTAATGTCTCCTGGAAGCACCTCACTGAAAAGACCCAACCAGATATCCTTCTACTGGAAACAACTCAGAAAAATAATTAGTAACAACTATGAAATGCTACTGCTGTAAATAAAAACAGTAGCAAATAGCCTTGCTACCAGAAATGCCATCATTGTCTAAATCATGGAAAATTTCCTATGCAAAGCTTTCATCTACTGTTCCAAAATGAGTCAAGTTGTTTTCATTGGGATTCCTTGGTATTATAAATATAAAAAATGTTGTTTTCGGGGTCTAAAAATTGTATGTCAACAAACATGTAAGAATCTAAATGAACTTTTACCTTGAGTTAGGAGTTGAAGGTATGTTACTGTCAGCATCATCATCAAGATTGGCTAGTGCACCGAATGTAGGAGGTGGATGAGCTCTGTCACATGGGTAGGATAGAACTAACATGAGCACAGTTCATTAAAACTATTAAACAAAATTTTAAAAAAACAAATCAAACACAGAAGATGATATCGACCCGTGGCAAGAAAGGGAAGTCGAGACTTATGAGTAGCAGGGTACCCGGATACACTAGGTTGATGAGATTGGGCATCTTCTTTCTCTTCATTGTCAATGTGATTAGAATCAAATGTTTGTGTTGATGTGGTGGGAGGAACCTGAATATAACAAACAAATAATAACACAATGAGGTATAGAGTTGAAATATATTGCAAGCCCTTTTTACCAAACTCAACAAGCAAGATGGAAGGTCCAGAATCATTCCCATGCCCAATAACTATTCCTTATGAACCGATTATAGATATCAGAGTCATTTGACTGGTATGTATAGTAGAGAACTCAATATGAAATGATTCTATAAAAACTAAAGAACTAGCATAAAGATTGCGAAATATTGAAGAATGGAAAATCTATAGAGATTTATAAAACACAGCCTGTGAGCAACCTGAACAAGGTGAACTTCAAGTGCAGGTCTCTTGGCAGGATCCTCTGCAAGATGGAGTAGCCTCTTATGCGTGAGAACATCTTCTGCTCTTTCAACGTTCACATCCAATGCATATCTGCATATATACAACTACACTTTCTCCATCAACACATAAGATGCACAATCAAATTCCAAAAGTAGAATTCGAAAAGGACAATAAACAGTAATCAATGGATCAAACGAGCTCGATAAAGACAAGGAAAACAGCAAAAAAATAATTGAAAGAAGTCTCAAATTGAATAGAGAAAAAACAAGCAATAGATAAACAAACAGGAAGCTATACTAAGTAATTCTATCTAGTGCAAAAGATACCTGGCAGGAAGGCGATTGAAATGAAGCCAAAGTTGATCTTCAAAGCCAGGAACGGCGATTTCCTTGGGATTTGACTGGTGAAGACGAGCGAGAACACCGGTGAAGACTTCAAGTCTCTGTCTGTCCTCTTTAGTCTGCATTGAAAGCGATTCGACTGGTCTACTTCCACAACTCTCGGTAGTCTCGTCCATCGTCATAAAGGAAGAAGTCTAGATTCGAAGCTAAAGCGAAATGATCAAACAAACAAAACTAACTAACTAAATACAGAGAAGGAAGGAAGGAAGCAAGCAATCATCGTCAATCTCCAATTCTTCTTTCTTGTGTTAGATTTGATGAGTAAGAAGAATTGGTTCCAAAGCTTAGAATCATAATCACGGGAGTGGATCAATATGAAATTAGATAGATAGAGAGAGATTAGAGAGAGCACCGTAAGAAGAAGGAGAAGAAAAATGATGATGAGTGATTCGGAATCTTTTGTGTTCCGTTCGGCCTGGTGCTGGTTAGAGAGTGGGGTCCTCTTCTGTTTGTATGACGTACTATGTATACCAGAGTAGGAAGCAAACCTAGAGGATGTTTCATCACTTGTACATTAGTCAAATAATACTATTTTATTAAACCTTGTTTTAAGTATTTTAAATAAAAAAAATTGTTTATTAAAAAAAAATGGTTGAAATGGTTGAGTTTGAGTAGGTGAGTTTATTTTGGATTAAAAAATTAAATGGTATTAATATATAATTATAAAATGGTTGTCAAAAGATTACGTGGTTAAAGACAGTCATATTTAGTAATCAGATAACGTTATCAAAGATTGTCAAATCTATGATGCCGTATTAATAGTAAATTAGTGCATATTGACTCAGTTAATTCAAGAGGTGAAAAAAATATTCTTGTCAAGTTAGACATCGGAAAAACTTATAATCATGTCAATTGAGAGTTTAATTGATGTAATTGACAAAATAGAAAAGGGTGCGAAATGGATTTGTTGGATTAGATTTTATCTATCGACGGTTAAATTTATTGTCATTGTTAATGAGAGTTCTCAGAGATTTTTCAAGAGCTCTAGAGGGATCAGACAGGGTGATCCACTATCTCCTTTTTTGTTCGTCATTGTTATGGAAACTTTCTAAAAAATAATGATTTTCTTATAAAACTCGGAACTCATTCATAGAGTGAGTTGTGAGTTAAAAATATATATTTTTGTCATATCACATTTGTTTTTTGTTGATGACACGCTCTACATTGTCCAAGCTACTTATAAAAATTTTAAACACTTTAGGATATTTTATGGTTATTCGGTGCATGTTACAGTCTTCGAATTAATCTTAATAAGTCAAACATCTTTTTTTCAAATTATGTTTTGATTAGAAGAATAATGAGGTTGAAAAATGTGTTGGGGTTCAGAATTAGTGATCTTTTATCAATATATCTTGATATGTCATTAAGTCCTAAATTTCATTTCAATGTCTCTTCGGACCTTATTATCATTAAAATGGAATGTAAACTGTCTAGATAGAAAAATAAAATAATCTCGAAAAGAGGTCGGTTAATCCTCATTGAGAGTATATTATCATCTATACGCACATATATGATGTCGTTATTCATTCTCCTTAAGGGCCAAGAGTGTGGCGATGAAAATGAAGAGAATAATGTGTGAATTTCTATGAAGATCTTTTAACTCATCATTTTGTCATCTAATTAGTTGGGATAAGGTCAAATATTTTAAAGATCAAGGAGGTATATATATTCAAGATCTTATTTCTTTTAATAAGGCTCTTCTATCAAAATGGTTAGTAGATTTGCAATAGAACCGAATAGTCTTTGGGCATTGATAATCATATGTAAGTATGGTAATGATTGGTCTTGTTGGTTCACCAAAATGTCTAATTATCCAGCGGGGTGTAATACTTTGAGGGAAATTTATTTTATGTGAAAAAGTTTTCGTGGGCAGTCTAGATTTATTGTGGGGGATGAGTTTATTATTAGATTTTGGGACGACATTTGGTGTATCGTTAAAAGTTTAGGTACGATGTATTATGAGTTTGCTTCCATTGCTATATGTAGAAATGTCACAATCAAGGACATATTTGATCATGGTCTAGTGGTTTCGCCAGCCGAATTAGATATGTAATAAGATTAAACATTATGGAAATTTCGTCACATAATAGAGTTTACTTTTTGTATGATGCAAACAAGTGTCACCATCTGAATAAGACGTTATGCGTTGACAAGATATAGATAGTTTTTATGTGGAGGTATTGCTACAAGTTGTTCTTAAGATGATTTCATATAATTTTTGTTTTGAAAACTTTGGGAGTCAAAGATTTCATTCAAGATCTCGTTCTTTGGATGAAGCGTTATTAATGGTGGAATTCTAACAGATGATATATGCATTAAAAATGTTGTATTATAACTAGTCGTATGTGTCACAAAAAGGTTAAAATCAACAACTTACTTACTTTTGTATTGTTGAGGGGTGACTAATATTTGAAGTCTTTTGTAAGGTATTACTGATAATGTTGAACATTTGGATAGTTGCTGAGAAATTTGGATTGATGCGGCTGATAAAGCAGACCTACATATTTGAGTTATCATCCTAATTATTTTTTATTGGATTACATGGTTTGAGAAAAATCGTCGAATTTTCAATAGTAGTCGTCTAATGCATATCATTTATAATAATATTATTATGATACTTTTTGAGATTCGTTTAGAAAATGCAGTAGAGTCTGTCAGAGAGTTAATCGTTCTTCTTGAGTACTTACAAGCTCGATAACTATGGTCGGCCCTAAAGTAAGCTCGGTAAGCTTTCGGGCTAGGGCAATTCACCCCAGGGCATTCCATTTATTAAAATATTAAGGTATTTAGTTAAATTTATTGTAATTTATTGTAATTTTAAACATGAATCTTGTAGCTTAGTGGTTCTAGATAAAAACTTAAAATTTTTATATAGTTATGGATTCAAATCTCACAAAAAAACTATTGTTTTATCTCAATTTTTTAAACTAGACCTAGGGAAACAAAAATATATCGTCTTTTTTTCTACCGGGGTTGGGACAGCCCAACACTCGTGGCCGGCTCTGTCGATAACTTATTGAGTACCGTTTTTTCTTATTTTTTATTTTTATGTCATGTTTTGTTTTTGTGTTTAAACAATTTTTTTTTCATATTTAATATACATTGACATTTAAAATATATATAATTATAAAATAAAAAGTATTTTAATATTTTGATTATTAAATTTAATAATTAGTTTAAGTTTAATTATATTAAATAAAATAATAAATCATGCTTGATTATGATTGAATAAAAAAAGTCATAAATCTTGTTTTGATAGGGATTTTAAAAAAAAGAAAATGTTGGTTATTTAAAAGCAGTTATTTGTAATAATTTTGAGTAGGTAGAGATTTATTTTATTTTATTGTTTGTAAAAAAGTTTTAATAATATTAATATATAATAATAATATAAAACTAATAATTTGTTTTGGTTAATAATTTTGTGACGTGATTAATAAGGATGGAGTTAGATGATTTTTATTTTTTTAATACAGAAAAACCTTATTCAGTTAGTCTTTCTAACAAATTAAATTTAATATATAAAAAATAAAGTAAATATCAATTTTGAGATAAATTGATTTTTTTTTTAAAGATAATCCAATAAGTTATCTATTTATATTCTCAGCTTTATTTATCATTATATTATCTTAAATATATATTATATCAAGTTTCTAATTTATTGAGTATTTAAAATTACAATAATTTTATTTATTTCTTAAATAAACATCCATCATTTTAAGTTTCACTTACAACATTTAAAATTGGAGGGAATCTATTCACAATTGTGCTTCATTATTTCTGGTCTTTAGTTTAGGTTCATTACGGCAGTTTTTACTTTCGTCTCTTTATCAGTGAATTCCGTTTATTAATTGCGTTTGTATATTTTATTAGGGTAGTTATTCTCCCAGGCGTGCCTAAAGTCTTATGTTCGATGATCCCTTTCCAAGTCCTAGGTTGGGTTAAACCATCAGACTCGACTAAGAAAACCATGCATGCCAGAGACTCCTCCTAGTAACCATCCCCGAAATCCAGGGAGGTGCTCTTGAAGGCATGGCGGGCTCCAAGCTACACCCTTCTCTGCTACCAAATCATAGATCTTCCGACATCTTTTTTAAATTTTATAATTTGGGGCTTCTTATTATTAATTATAAAAAATGAAATTTTGTCGTTAATTTATTATTTACAT
The DNA here is from genome assembly GCF_907164915.1 of Impatiens glandulifera. Taxonomy (NCBI): domain Eukaryota; kingdom Viridiplantae; phylum Streptophyta; class Magnoliopsida; order Ericales; family Balsaminaceae; genus Impatiens; species Impatiens glandulifera. The sequence continues at coordinate 1,545,370 of NC_061862.1, read as the reverse complement.
AACATTTAAAAATAAATAAATAAAAACTAATGTAACTAATTTAGTTATCAATTTTCAGCGAAATAAAGATTTTGACTATCAAATTTTAAAAAATTTATAGTCAAAACCCTTCATTCGTTTAATTTCGGCTGTTAAATTAAAGTCATTAATATTTTTATTTATTTATTTATAAATATTGCACAAATAATAAGTTAATAAATTTTAAAACTATTAAGATAAATCTTATTTTGTATAACTTTAACAATAAATTTTTTTAAATTGATAAGTTTGAAAAAAGAGACACAAATGGTGAAATTTGCAAAAACGAGATTCGAAATATCTATTTGCATGTAATAAGAAATCATAATTTTTGACCATTCCAACTTTAATTATTGGGTGGTATTAGGAAATCACATGACTTTCCAAATTAACCATTTTGAAAAGAAGAATATTGGGATATAAGTAAATGTTGAGTTGACTTGTTAATTAATTTCCCATTATAATTTAAATCTACAATTATAAATGGCTGGCCGTATGATGAGAGTTTGATCCATCTGATGAAATAAAATAAGCAATTTGATTCTAGTTTTTATTTAAATCATGTAATATTGATTATGTTAGGCCGGTCTATAAACCCTTTGGTGATAAGGGTTCAAATAAAAATAATATTAAAAAATAATTATAAAAAAAAATAATCATGTGCGTAAGGAATGACGCAATTAAGGTTATAGTAATATTATACTACAATTGGTGTAAAAATGGTGGAAGGCAAATCCTTCAATCAATAAGCAAATGAGGTCACTAGGCCACAACTCAAATGATTGAGGCTTTAAATTATTATTTATAACTTCTTCACTAGTATTTGTGAGTGATTAATATATCAATAAAATCAAACAAAATATAAATACATATATTGATTCAATCTGAAAGTATTTTAAGTTGAAAGGTTAACTTTAATTAGTTATCAATCAGCTTAATAGACGAAAATATTACGGGTTCGATTTAATTTGAAAGTGTTTTAAGTTAAAGCGGAGAGTCATGACTGATGTCATGTTAGTTCTCCTTAATTAAAAAATTTGACGTGTTCATATTTAAGGATGACAATTTAAAACTGCTCTGCGGTAATCGAACCGAAATACCCCATTTGGGATAGTTTTCCCCGTTTAAATCGGTAGTTGACCGGAGATATGGCGGGGATGATATTTGTGTTCCTCGGCCCGATTTCACCCTAATTATAACCCGAACACTAAAACACAATTAAATTTATAAAATCATCAATATATTTATTTATTCATTATATTTTATAAGAGTTTTAAGTTTATTTTTTTATAATAATATATAATTTTAATATATTATAATATATATTATATTAAAAAATTCGTGATTATATAAAAATAAATTAGTTTTTAGAATATGATATATAAACAGTGTCCCGCGGGAATTATCTAAAATCAAATGAGGCAGATAGTAGTAAAACAATTTTTGAAATAAAAACGAGACGGGACGGTAAATACATCCTCCGTCCCGAACCGTCCCCTATTCATATTTTGGTAATTTCAAAATGTATTATGTAAAAATAACATTCCTCAAATGAATATTTGGAATTTGATATAGAATAAAAACTACATAGATTTTATTCAATCACGTGGGCACTAAGATATCGTACTTCAAACATACAAGGTACACTACACACAATAGAATAATAATAAAACAATAAAAATACAAATTAATGATATTTTAATACAAACTAATTAAAGAATAATTTTTTTTCAAACAAACAAGAGAAACTGGACAAAAGAAAAAAAGGTATTTCCAGAATAATGGGTCATGAAGGCTTAAATTCTTCATAAAGAGGATGACAGTTAATATGACCTTTTACAATTACTGAGTGTATCAAATAAATAAATAAAAACTTCCATATCTATGAAAAAAATTGAAAAATCTCAAGTTCAATTTTAATTATTATTTCATACATTACATTACAGCGAATGTCACGTTGCCCATCTAAAAAAAATACAAATGAGTTAAATATTGAGATTTAAAAAAACAATCAAAAGACAAATAATTAAAAACTATGAACATGACAACCATTTGAACATCAACAAGACGTGACCGCAGCAATTCCTCTCAAGATCTGCAATAATTTAAGCATAGTTTTTCTGGGTAATAAAGTTGCAAATGAATGGAAGATATTGATCATGAGAAACAAACCTGTTGTAAATATTGTGGAAGAATGAATATATATATATATATATGAAAGAGAACTGAGATATTGGCACGGCTCAATCAGATAGATGATCAGATGATCGCATCGAATCGCAAAGATCGCGGTTGGTGTCTAAAGTCTTTCTGAGTGAACCAGGCCAATACCACAGTTGCTAGTCTTTCATGTTCTAATAATAGCTATGTAATTGACAATGAAGAGAAAAGAGAGATGAATGTTTGGAATGGGGTCATGAAGGAGTATATATATATAATAAGAAAAGAAAAGAAAAGAGAAAGGGGTGGCCGGTGGAGAGAAGCATTTAAGATACACGACTACCTACCAAAGCAGAAAGAAGGGGCAGTGCATTTATCTCTATTTTTCTTTCTTCTTCCCCCCACAATGTTTATGGTTTAATGTTTTGCAGGTCAGATCATGTGAATAGTGTTTCTTTCTTACCTAACTAAATGCTCATCTTTATCTCTTCTCCTTCCTTCCTTCCTTCCATGGACAATATCATCATTAACAAAATTTTAACTATATTATTAGCTTAGTTTAGTTTAGTTTACTAGATATATATTTATTAGTTTGTATAATTAATCCTTTTTGGTAATTTGGTCAATTGGGATAGGGGTCAAGTGATGTAAAGATTCGAGAAATTAAATATCTTAACAAAACACTTTTTCGAAATGGTTTAATAGATTTTGTAATGTTAGACATATAAGGGTTTTGACGAGGAATGTAAGTATAGTCTCAATGGTTCAATAAAAAAAGTGCAACATTTTAAGTACATATATTTTTTACAAAAAAAAATTCGCAAACAGTTTAGATTCATGTATGATGTTGGGTGTGGGGTTAAGTGTTTGTTTGTGACGCTTTTGTCAGTTTGTCCCATAGTCATTTGCATTAATGTCACGGTTAAGAAAATGTTCTAATACTTGGACTAATGATTTTTACTAGTCGCATTGTATATAGAAAGTGGTTAACAAGGGAAAGTTTTTCTAATGTTAGAGTATTTATCATGGTGTGCATAAAGAGGTGACACCTGTATAGGTAAGAAGTTATTACAGTGTTAAACATTATTGGTTTTATGGGGTGTTTGTTATAACTTCTTTGTTAAGTTGTCTTAGTATGATTTAGGTTAAGAGAGTTGTGAGAGTTTAAAATTCTTTAAATAAATTGTTATTTAATTGGAGTGTTATACATTATGGGATTTTGATGGATGAAAAATGCATGAAAATAAATGTATTATGGTTAATCGTTGTTGAATGTGTCTTATTGAGGTTGAATTGATGTTGGTAACTCGATAATTGTTGAGATATTTTGATTGAGAAAGTAAATATGAAGGATTTGAATAGTCAGGTCACCCCTCCTATTATTACTAAATTGACAGATTTTCATAGATTCAACCGATGTGTATTATTTACAACACTAACATTTTTTAATTTGTAGAATATGTTGGGTTATTCTGGAAACCTTTGTGCTCATAAATCTCTTCATTTTTAATCATTTTAAAATATTTATAATGTCATGTTTAATTTTAATGGAAAAAACAAGCATTATTTTTCAAAACAAACCATTTAAAAAATATACATACATATATATCTATTGCAAAAGGTGAATGTATTATACAATATGATTAGTTAACTCACATAATTGAGTGTCCAAAACAAAACCCTTTATTTGGTTTACTTGTTGTTAGCAGGATATTGTGACATTATTAATTAATACAAGTCTTATCTTTTAAGTAACTTATTTATTTTCTTTTACAGGATTACTAAGGGAATTCCCTCTAAATGGTAATAAGTCTGTAAATAGTACATACACACAATGAAATAGAGTAAACAACAGATTGCCCTAAGAATTTGATACAAACTGTGTAAATCAACCAACCAACTAAGCAATTAATTGTATCAATGCCATTAAGAAAGGAATCTCTCTGTGGGCTGGACTGAAGAGTGACCACACTAGCCAGACACATGTATATGAATGGAGGTTCGATCTGCTGTAAAAGAAATTACACATGCAACCGCAGAGTCAGCGAATGAATACCAGCTAGCCAGGGCCAGGGCCAGGGCCAGGGTCAGGGTCAGGGTCAGGGCCAGGGCAGAAGAACAATAAATTGGCATGGCTGGCCCGGGGAAGAAGAAGAAGAAGAATCAAACAGGCCATGCCATGCCAGGGCAGGGCCAGGCCAGGCCAGGCAGAGAGAATCAAACACTTTTTTTTGTGCATTTATGTCTCTGAGGACTTCATTACTACTGCTATCTGCTGCTACATTGTTCATTAAGGATCCCATTTGCTTTTCTCCCATTCATAAATTTTAAATGCTTTTAATTTTGTCACTTTGTTTATGAATCGTCAAGGTCAACCATATTGGTCAGGATTATTAGCTCATTTTAGGGACCAAACAATAAAGATGGATTCAGAGGATTGGGTAAAGAGAGAATCTTTTTTCTTGAAAATTAGATGGGAAATTAATAATCTTCATGGAAATGTTGGTTTCTGAAAGTGAATGCGACTGCTACCAAAACCCACTACCCACATACCCCCCTCTCAATTTAATGTTCTAACTATATTATTTCATTTTGAATTTGAAATCATTTTAATATATTGATATATCTACTGTTATAAATGCAAAATAAACAAATATATATTAACTCACTGCACAGACAATAGAATCATAGAATTTATGAACCTAAAAAAGTGAGACATCATGGTGGGTTGAAAAAGTTACTCTTCTTGTTGAATGTTTTAAACATTGAAAAGTGACAATATATTTGAAAAATAAAACTCAAATCCATTTAAACAGCACATATAATTTGAAATCTATGTACAACTAAAAATTCAAAAAAATTATAGAAAATTCTAGTTTCCAAATAGACAAAAATATAAGATTTTTATTGCATATCTACCACCATATCAGAACACAATAAATGGTTCAAATAAACCAAACCAAACCAAACCAATAGATGGCAATATTAAATGCTAAGTATTATAACACAATGCATAATATTGCAATAAAATGATCTTATCTTATAATAGCAGAGCTAAAAATGCACAAACAACTGGAAAAGGACCAATGATACATCCAAGTACCAAAAAACTGAAAAGTTATAAACATAACATGCCTAGAGATCCCCACTCTACTCTTCATTTTGTACAACCCATCCAGTTGTGTCTTTTTATTATTTTTAACCTAAAAATGATGATCAGTTCAGCTCTATTACAAGTATTGGTTAGAGACACTCTAGTTTTCAATCTCAGCTCAAAGATCCAAAGTTCAAATTTACCCACAACTCAGATTTACTTATCAACGACAGAAGTTCACGAGAAATCAACAACTTGTTTATATTCTCATAAAAGATATAATAGCCATGTTCAACATAAATGTTACATAAATATAAATTCCCAACACCCTCCCCGACAATCTACATGCTAATTCCCAAGTAGTGAAGGGAGATTTTGTCTATGGTACAAAAAGAAAAGGATATACAAGAGGCGGGCTGCTGTTAGTATAAACTTCGAATTGTAGCCAAGTTCAAACTATCAGTATTGGAATAGAGAATGCGCCATCCATCAGAGAACACACCGTCAATAGCATCATATGTACGACCTTCGATCTACTAAACTTTGAATTAGCATTTTAAATTCAGGATCAAGATTTAGTCAAACAAGCACTCCAAATAAATAATATATACCTTGATCACAGTTTATTAATCATTTGATACAATATATTTCATCAGTTTTGCTCTCAACATGGCTGCAAAAAAAAAAAAGTGTTTGTGCTGGAAAGAGTGAAATCCAAATCAATAAACAAGCACTAGTTCTTCTTTTATTTTATTTTTTGGCAATTACAGTTATATACCTGCATCTTGATATCTTTCTTCTTTCACGGCTAGGTTAAGATTCTTGATCAGATCTAGTTCCTCAGTTAGTAAATCTGGACCTTCTGCAGCACTGGAGAGATGTAACTCTTGTTTAATTAGATTTATGAAAAGAAAAATTGAACATTCATTTAGAGCGTGGTAGTCCTTGTACCTGTCTAATGTAACATCATACACGGTTTTTGCTTCACGCATTCTGTACATCCCATGCACGATTTTAATAGCATCTGTCGCAACAACATGTCTATTTACGTATATAGGAGCCTGCATACATACATTTTCAGCCATACTTAGACCTTGATCTGAATATAAACGAAAAAAATAACGATATCCAGCCATTTTCACTATTAATTTTAGTCCTAGCATGAACTAGCATAGCATCCTCATCCAACTCCTATAACAGCTTAAGGAAAACCTTAACTGTAATATTCTGAACACTTGAAGGACATCAATATCTAATACAGCTAGATTGAGAAAACTAAAAAGCCTGAAAATAAATATTATATATTCTACAACACTTTTAATCTCCACATCGACCAATAATGCATTTGCATGGATAGATACATACATTGCACCGTTTGGCAATATTTATCGCATCTGATGGCCTTACATCTATGCTTAGGATATTTTTCTCCCCATTCTGTAAAAGAAATCATTAGCGAAAACAGGAAGTAATAATATACAGAATATTATTAAAGTAATTATAGTCAGTTGATTACTTGCCTTGCAAAAATATATCCTTGCAAAGTATGTATTAATCACTCTCTTGGTAATCCTCACCATGCTTACCTGAAAACAGACAATTTAAACATCAGTTCCTAATCTTTGATAAATTATCCTACCTCCAACCAACACATAATATGTCTTGCAATAAAAAAACAGAAGTTAACTTGATGAACTTTAGAAGTTATATAATCTTGCTATGTAAAGCTCAAAAAAATCATTAAACTGTTCTTTTCTTAAACGTTCGACCAAGAAGCATTGTGATTTGGACGAATAACTGTGATTGTTGCAAGTTCAATCATTAGATCCTTGACCAAATCTTAAATAAGCATGAGACACCAAAATGCGTACTTACATTGTAGTCAAGTTTCTCCACGAGATTTCTCACAAACTGATAATAGTTAGGCCAATCCTGCACAATAAAGCCAATCTAAACATAATTACACAACTTAAAACAAAACAAACAAAAAAAGAGGAACTTCACATGAAAGTAATAATTACATCATCTTTGTCCTCTCTTGAGGAATCAATGAGCTTTTCTACCGCCAAATCTCCTGTGGGATTTCAAATAACAAAGTTAGAATATGCTAACCAAGGGCTAGCATGTCCATAACATGTAACTAGCTAACAGGAACTTAGGAAGTGACTATAAATATATATACATATATATATACCTACACTTATTGGTAACAAGAAGTCCCCATCACAAGATATTTTTAGAAAGATGGATGGTCCCTGAAAACGATGAAGAAAATCTAGTCCTAGTGAAGTATCAGCTCTAGATTCATTTCTTTGTCCAGAAGAATTCGACGAATATGAAGACGAATGCATATTAGTCTTTCTTTGTGATACTCTTGATCGCATCTCGTGGTGTCTGGCAGTCTCTGCACTAGTTGAAAGGGGCATAGACTTAGAGATGCATAGAATTTTGATGGAGAATTGAATTGTAATTCACATAATTAAACATTTTCTGCAACAAAAGATTTCACTAAACCTAAATTTGTTTATTTTCTCAAAAGGGAAAAAAAGTCATCTCCTTCATTCGAGTTGTGTCCTCAACATAGTGTAGTGACATTTCTCGTACCAATTGCGTAATACATTGACAAAAATCAAAATCAAAATTAAAAAGATCGCTCCTTTTACATCATAAAGATCCGATAGCAAAAAGGAATGAGAGATTAAATTCTGAAACCTGAAACCATAATAATAGCTTCCAGATAATCTTCATCATCACTTTCTCCACCGTCATTGGATTTGCTATCGAAGCTTCGTGAAGACTTACAACATATAAAGACGGATCTTGATCTAAACCATCGCGTATTCCCTAAACGCAAACTAGATGATTTGAAACAGCCAACGGGATAAGCAATTCTCGATTCCACATTGGATTGATCCGCCAAAAAACCCATTCCTGAAATCGTACGTAGGCACAATTTAGCTCCTAACATTCTTCAAGCAATTTCAGCTCCGATTGTATCTTTTCCCTTCCTTTCTTCGTAGTCGCGCTTGCTTACAGCTCAAATGTAAAGTAGCTCGATCAAAAGGGTTTTTCCCCAAAACCGTCTCAGCGAAAGTGACGGATGTCTTTCTTTTTTCTATAATTTTTCATTCAAACTAGACAAATGTCAATATTATAGCTGATTTTAACAATTTTTTGTTTTTCAAATAAATTTATTATAAACAACTCAAACATTATCCCAAACATAAATTTATATCTCCCCATGTTTATGGAATTTTCATGCTTATTTTGTTTGTTTATGTTGTCTTTATTTGTTGAGGGGTCTACATGGTAATCTTCATTTTCAAACATACTATAAACATGTGGTTAACAAAAAAAAAAAAATCTTTTGTTTTATAATTCAGATTAAGATTAAATTGTAATCAAAGCTATAAACAAAAGAAGTAATAATTTAAGAGTCACTTCATAAGTTTAATTAAATCTCACTTACAAGCATAGATAATAAATAGTCATTTTAAAGAAGAAAAAAACAACAAACTATTCAATGCAGATGTTACTGGCTGATTTACCATAAACTAAGAAAAACACCATCAGAAGTTCAGAATCATCATCCCATGCAAAAGTATATATGATTAAGGAAAGATCAGTCATCTCTCCAGCAGATCACACATCATAATTTTCCTTGCCTACCTATGATGAGGAGGAGTTCTCGACCTCTCCCTTCTTGATCTTCCACCATGGGGCGATCGCCTAGAAGGAGGAGGAGAGTAATCCCGACCACCACCACCGCCGCCACGATATGGCGACCGTCTGGAATATCTTTGATTCCCATAATCATCGCGGCCTCCACCTCGATACTGATCACGATCGTTATAATGACCTTCAAAGAGAATGTGAAACCCTGATTAAGCATGTATTATCATCTCATAAACATCATTCACAAAGCTGAGAGACTTACCACGGTCCCTTATGTTTTTCAGCCCCAGATAATGGCCAGGGGTGGGAGTTCTTGGACGCTTTCTCCTTGACTGAAATGTAACCATTTTGAACATTAGCATCAACATTAATAGACTTTTAAACGTTAATATATAGTAAAAAAACAAAACAAAACAAAACAGTAAATGAACATATATATGAGCAAATAACAGATGTAATTTATTTGACTAGGACAGACTATTTATTATTATTAGAGGAGATCAGCCAATTCAAACGTGAGAAGGAAAACACGCTTGGAATGAGGGTACCCATACAAAAGCAATTACAATGTTGTTTGTATTGTCCGTTGATTAGTTGATAGAGTTGAAAGTAAGTGCTCGCTTGGTATGAGGGTACCCATATAAAAGTGATTACAATGTTGTTTGTATTGTCCGTTGATTAGTTGAGAGAGTTGAAAGTAGTAAGTGCTGCAGTTGAATAGTAGTTGTTGATCAATATTGTTGCAATGTTAAGTTGGGATCACATTTGCATTTCAAATGATGTTGTTTTAGCTGTTGTGCCCATTGAGATCAAGCTGTTTCACTAAATGTTGACACTGATGATGAACTCATCTGATTTGTAGCCAACATGGCTGAGAAGCAACATCTTCTGAATATAGCCAGAAACCTCCAAGTCAAGACCAAAAAATATATAACCAATCAAAGCTGCAGCAACAGCAGCAGTAGCCTATTATGTAATAATGTTCAATAATTAAAACACCCACCCTTTCAACTGTAATACATCGACCATCCAGAACCGACTGATTGAGGTACTTGACGCAACGATCAGCATCCTCCAGAGTTTTCATCGTAATAAAGGCAAAACCACGAGAGATGCGAGTGCGTGGCTCCATAACAAGGGAACAATCAGCTACCTGTGTGCCAGATAGAAAAAAATAATAATAATTAGACACCCTATATTATTATCTCAACACATTTGATCTACTCATCTAATATTTTAAAAAGAGGTTCAAAACAACACTTCAGTCACCACAATCATCATAACTCTAACCTTTCCCTCCTTAGAGAAATGATCTTCAAGGTCTCTATCAGTAACTCTTGTAGATAACCCAGTCACATAAAGCGTGTTTCCAGGATTATTAGCATTATTCCTGCAATGTGATCAAGGGGATTGTTAAATTCAAAATAACAAAGGATAAACTCTGAAATAATGTCATATAAAAAGAAATTTGGAGATCATTGTTAGCTTAAAAGGCTGGACCTTCCACGGCTTCTGGACCTGGACCTTCCACGACTTCTAGACCTGGACCTCCCTCTTGACCTTGACAAGGATCTTGACCTTGACCTTGACCTAGATCTGGATTGAGACCTAGTTGCATGTGGTGAAGGGGATCGTGAATACCTATTCATCCAATAATTTGGCATAAGAAATCTTGCTGGAAAAGACCCAACATTAATCATGAAAGAAACCAAAATCCAGCATTGTATAAGGGAATAAATATTAGATAATCTATTCATAAAGGCAATCTCCAATTTGACAAAATCATAGCCATAATGTTTATGATGATAACCAACTTCAAAAGTGAGCTCGCAAAAAAAGCTCAACTCAACAAGCATAATGTGCACAAATTTTCTTGTTTTTTTTAAATGTGAATTCTTGAAACATTGATAGTTGTTCTTTGAACAAGTAACAACTCATATTCACCAACTTCTCGGTCCAAATAATGTGAAAATAACATTGATGGGTATCTAACGAAGAACAGCATCAAAACGAACGGTCAAAATCAAGGTTCGAAGGCTTTTAATTATCTACAGATCGTCTACAGGGCAACTCCTAATCAAATAGCTTCTCTATGTTCGGTTATGTGAAACTAATCTAAACTCTAAAACATAAAAAGTGAAAAGAAATACTTGTCGTGTTACCGAATCTAGGGTTTACCTTTTTCGAGGAGAATCAACCTGCGAAGGATGAACATTCATAAGAAACAATAAAAGCACATCGATTCGTTAATATAAGACGAAAAACATCGGTAAATCTACATAGATGAAGAGAAGCGAACTCACCATTTTGTCCGGCATGATGATGAACCCTAAATCAAGAAACAGAGGAGAGAGAATTATTTTATTTTTTTTTGTCTGTAAGAAGAGATCTGTAATGTTTAATGGGTTTCAAATTGAGGCAGGGGACCGACTTTACAAAAGATAACCCGCCCGCGGCCCGCTTGATTAGTAAGCCACCCGTTTTTATATGATGGTTCAAATATGACCCGAACCAAATAAGTCCGAATATTTTATTTGGATCTGAGCCTGTGAGTCTGTGACAGCTCATTTACATGTTCAAAATTCAAATAAGAGATCCAATTAACTGTCCAGCATTCCAGCTTGTATTAAAATGGGCTTTATTTAATTATAATTATTTTTTAAATTGTCAAAAGAAGTATATTTTTATATTTAATATAAAAATGTGATTTTAAAATTGTATGTCTTTAAAATGGCTCTATTTATTTATTCTCGTTCTTATAGGATACAAAAGAATAAAAATATAAATAAAATAAATTTAATATAATAATAATAATAGGTATTTAATGTTTAAAATTCTTAATAAATTATAAATAATATATTAAAATAAAAAATAGAACACTCTCATTACACATTTTATTCATTTCGGTAAAACAACTTATTTTTCACATATCTCATCACATATTTTTTCTGAATGAGCATCTCATCTCGTGACCTAACACTTTTATTTTGGTTAATCAAATATTTGATTCAAATTTTTTAATATTTAACATCGTGATCTTACACTTTGGTCAATCAAATATTTGAATCATATTTTTTTAACCACTTTTAATTGATATCGACTTATTATCCCTCGACAAATCACATCACAATCACACTTGGTTAAAGGGTTGTACTTGTTTTTGTTAGGTTGCAAGTTCGAAATATACATATAACATTTTTAATTTTATTTTTAACCGTTTTAAGTTTATGGGCGGGTCAACCCACAATCTGACCCAAGTATCAATTTACTCTTACATATATATCCAAATTAACCACAACTCTCGATCCGACAATCCGGACACTTCAAAAATTAAGCATCATTATATATATATATTTGTTAGTTAAAAAAATTGAACTTACATTGTTAAAATGTCCCGTGTTCATCTAATTTGGTGTTTAATTTAAAATATAAAGTGTTATTTGCGTAGTTCGTTACAAGATTATATTTGTTTTGTTTTGTTATGTTGCAAATTCGAAACATACGTATAGCATTTTAAATTTTATTTTTAACCGTTTTAAGTTTATGGGCGGGTCAACCCACAATCTGACTCAAGTATCCATTTACTCTCACATATATATCCAAATTAACTACAACTCTCGACTCGACAATCGGACACTTTAAAAATTAAGCATCATTATATATATATATATATTAGTTAGTTAAAAAATTGAACTTATATTGTTAAAATGTCTCGCGTTCATCTAATTTGGTGTTGAATTTAAAATATAAAGTATTATTAGCTTAGTTGGTTAAAGGGTTGTACTTGTTTTGTTAGGTTGCAAATTCGAAACATACATATAACATTTTTATTTTTATTTTTAACCATTTTAAGTTTATGGACGGATCAACCTACAATCTCACTCAAGTATCCATTTACTCTCAAATATATATCAAAATTAACCACAACTCTCGACCCGACAATCCGCACACTTTAAAAATGAGAATAATGATAAATTTAGGATTGTGGTTGAAGCGATTTTTCAAATTTAGAACTCTCCTAATATTTTGTCATTTATAGAACTCTTCTTTTCTTGTTTAATTATATTTAAAACTCCTCCACTCCCTCTAACGTCCGTTATTTATTTAACATTAATTTGAGTTTTTATTTATTTCTTTATTATTATTCAGCCTAAATGTTTTTTTTCTTCATCGACATCGACTCTTCATCGGCATCGATCGCCCAGGGTCCTGACGACGATGTTTCTGATCCTGGACAAAAGTTTGCTCAATTCAACGCCGACTGCTTTTGGGGTGTTAAATTAGCTTTTAAGAGAGTTCCTGGTGTGACGAAGACCGAGGTCGGATATTCACAAGGATTTCTTCACAATCCAACCTGCAATGGTATTTGTTCGGGTACGACGAATCACTCTGAGGTTGTTAGGGTTTAGTATGATCCCAAGGAGTGTAACTACGAGAATCTTCTTGATGCTTTCTATAAAAAACATGATCCCACAACTCTGAATCGCCAGGTATGTATATATTTTATTGAGTTAAATAACTCTATTTAGGGTTTTATGACTTATAAAGAAGAGAAGTTGTGAATGATTTAGGGAAATGATGTTGGGACACAATACCGATCGGGAATATACTTTTATATGGAGGAGGAAGAAAGATTAGCGATAAAATCTAGGGATCGACGACAGAAAGAGTTGATCAGAAATATTATGACGGAAATACTTCCGACAAAGAAGTTCTATAGAGCAGAGGAGTATCATAAATAACGGACGTTAGAGGGAGTGAGGAAGTTTTAAATATAATTAAATAAAGAAATAAGAGTTCTATAAATGATAAAATATTAGGAGTCCTAAATTTGAAAAATCGCTCCAATCACAATTCTAAATTTATCATTATTTCCATTTAAAAATTAAGCATCATTAATTATATATATATATATATATATATATATTTCAGTTGAGATTTAAGTTTAAATACAATTTCTTTTCTTATTTTGGGATCCATACCCAAATTGCATGCAAAGTTTTTCTTTTAAAATGTATAAAAATTAATATTCTCATTATTGAAGCGGCACAATATTGGTAATAGAGCACAAAATAACAATTCCTCTAATGTAGGAAAATAAATATTTATAAGACAATCGACTAACCAACTTGATACATTGAAAGACTTGGTCACGATGCATAATTCAACCAGTTTGTTACAATTTATGGAAAGAACTTGTGAGATTGAAACACATTTAAATGATCAATGTTAAATCATATAAAGTCAATTAAAAATAGTCCACATAGATTAAAAATGATAAAAATTGTTTAAGCGCAACGACAAAACATAACATGAAAAAATGTTATTCAATAAGTTATTAAGCTCGTAATTTCTCGACAAGATCAATTAAATTCCTGATCAACTCTACCGCCTTTCCAGAACGAATCTCAGAAAACAACATAATAAACTAATAATAGAATTTGACGATTGCGATCATTGCAAAAAAAAATAATTTGAACGATAACTCAAATATATAGGTAGTCATACAATCACATCAATCCAAAATTTCAATAACTACTCAAAGACTTAGACATCACCCAATTAATCTCATTAATACTACACAATAGACTTCATATACTAGTCACACTCGACAATACAAAAGTAAGTGAGTGAGTTGTCGATTCAACTTTTCGTGACACATACGACTAACTATAATACAACATTTTTTTATGCAATGTCATCCGTAAGAATTCTACCCTGAATAACGCTCGTTCCAAAAACGAGATCTTAAATGAATCTTTTGACTCTAAACATTTTTACCAACAAAAATTTATTCACATGAAAATAATTTTAAATATATAGACAAGTGTATAAATAAAACTGGGGGAAGACTAAAGAAGAGCCCACCGTATATGCGCGCGTTTTCTTGACCATCTTCCTAATAAATTCCAGTCTTCTTAGAGTCTGCGTCACAAGCATAACTGCACAAGCAAGATCTCCCTGAAATGGTGTGAGCTAATTATAATCCTACTTCATTTTCTCCTCTAACTGCCAACAATGGCGGCCAAGGGAAGGCAATCACGTCTGAGGAAAACGTCTTCGTCCACGGTGATCTTCTCATTGCTAATCATGTTCTCCTTCCTCGTTCTCATTCTCCTCGCTCTCGGAATCCTCTCCATCCCTAACACTTCCTCCGACTCTCCCAAACCTCACGATCTCACTACAATTCCTCATCATACTGTTTCTCAAAGGTGCGTTGACTTCATAGATCACAGTTTGATCAAAATTGTATTAGTTTTCTCATTTGTCCTGATATATATATTTTGATTGAGCAGCAAAGACGATGAGATTGAAGATCTAGAGGACGACAGAAAAGATCAGTGGACGGAAGCCATCTCTTGGGAGCCGAGGGCCTTCGTTTATCATAATTTTCTGGTTTGATTTATGAAATCTCATTATTGTTAATTGTTCTCCTCCTCTAGTACTGGCTTTATGTGATTGCTTATGATATGCGATAATTGTTCAAGTAGATGTTGCTGGATATGAGAAATGGTGTTTACTTTGTATAGTTGTGCGATTTTGCTCATCTTTTAACTGAATCGGACCTCCTTTAGGCATGCCAATATCCACAGTATCTCTTAAGTTTTAACTTGATATGGATCTAGAATGCTGTATGTGTTTACAGAGTATATGGAATTTAGTTTCAGTTGGATTCCCAGAGATGCTTAGGGTATAACCTAATGCATGAGTTGTTTTAATAGTCCATCAGTTTGCAATATGAATCTTTCCATATTTATTCTAACTATAAAATCGAAACATATTCATAGTGGTTATGTTTATCTGAAATAGCACCTACATTTTTGTTATGCAGTCCAAGAAGGAATGTGAATATCTTATAAATCTTGCGAAGCCTAATATGGAAAAGTCAAGTGTTGTTGACAATGAGACAGGCAAGAGCAAAGATAGCAGGTCAGCTCTTAAAACTTTGTCTAATGATTTTTTCTAATTGATTTCAATAGTTCATTCCATGAAGCTTTGTTTTAGTTTCCTATGCCCTTTTTTAGTTTCTTCATTTTGAGACTCAAATACTATGCTTGCAGGGTTCGCACAAGTTCTGGTACGTTTCTGCCCAGAGGAGTTGATAAGGTAATAAGTAAGATTGAGAAAAGGATTGCAGATTACACCTTCATACCTGCAGGTACGCGGTTAAGGAAAAGAATTCCATTTTGCTTCACTAGATACACTTGGTATTATTATGGTTTAATCTATTAGTTGAAGTATTCAAATGAGCACATTGGTCAAATGAATGAACTGAATGATAAATTGATAATTGCCTGTTACATTAGCTCTAACTCTGCAAATGAATTACAGAATTTGGTGAAGGCCTTCAAGTCCTTCATTATGAAGTGGGTCAGAAATATGAGCCACATTTTGACTACTTCCTTGATGAGTTCAACACAAAGAATGGAGGTCAACGCGTGGCGACACTTTTAATGTACCTGTAAGTAGTTTTATGATTATATGACCAGTTCCTGAACTGCCTTTCATGATTATTTCGCCTCTCAAATACTGTATATTTGTTTGTCATGCAGCTCAGACGTTGAAGAAGGAGGTGAGACTGTATTTCCTAATGCAAAAGGAAATCACAGTGCCGTGCCTTGGTGGAATGAGCTATCAGAATGTGGAAAAACCGGATTATCTGTTAAGCCAAAGATGGGCGATGCACTTTTCTTTTGGAGCTTGAAGCCCGATGCAACACTTGATCCTTCTAGCTTACATGGTTGGTACTTTAATAAGTGATCCTTTTAGAAATGTAGAAGATGTGATTACATTCTCAGATTGTGACATTTTCTGCTTTTGTTTTTTTAGGTGGTTGCCCAGTTATTGTAGGCAATAAATGGTCGTCTACAAAGTGGATGCGTGTTCAAGAACTCCATGTTTGATGATCATCCTTTTGTGAAGGTAATTTCAGCTCAAATTCTTTGTGATTATGATGATATAGTTTGCATAAGAAGCAGTTTAATGTTGACAATGAAATGAAATTTTGGTCGAAAGCAATTAGCCATTTCTACATTTTAACTTATAACCCTCTTTTCATATGGGCATGTTTACAGGCATACAGAAGCTCCAGATAGTTAGGAATGGACAAACTCGTTGACAAGTTTCACATATTGTGTAAGTTGAAGTGTCAATTTGACATTAATATTAATGTACAAGGACTGCTTTAAATATAAGTTTAAGAAAATTAAGTTATTTTTACTTCATTGTTTGAATACATTCTTCTGGGTTACAAGATAAAGTTATATTTTTTGGGGGTTAAATTTAAATATATTTATTAAATTGCGAAAATTACAAGCTAATAATTTGTTAGATATTTTGTCTTTAAATTACATAAATATATAAACAATATAATGTTATAAATAAATGTAATGTACACAGAAGAACGATATCACCGAATAATTTGTTGATTCGAGACATGTGCTTAACACATTTCTCTTAAAACAATTTTATCGTCTCCTATTTGTGCTGAAATTTGTTGCAGATGACTGATTCTGCACTAGAATCACAATGCATCGAACTTGACCAACGAATCTAAACTATCACCGGGTTTCAACGAAAAATGTTGAACGAAAACTCAAAAATTACTCACAAAATAAGGAGAGGACTTTTGGATTCTAGAAAATGTGTATATATTGTGGAGAATTAAACCTTAAAATAAAATCATTCAAACGTTAGCCAATCGATATTCAATGCTAGCTAATTGAAAAGTCTATACGTTAGCCAATCGATAGGCCAATTAAAGTTGAATGTTATCGTAACATTATACTTTAATTTTCAAATTATGCATTAAATAATTAATAATTAATTACAATTTAGATTAAATTCACTTTTAATTCATGTTTGATTTAGTGTGAATTTTATTTGATTCTATTATTCACAACCTTATTTTCATTCATTAATGAACTCAGCTTAAACAATCCCCACATTAATGAAAATTAAAAGATTAGCCCAATGAAAGGTTTACCAGTTGAATACTAATACTACATAAGATATGTATGTGTGACCTTTTGAAATTTCCCTTATGAAAGTATATAGTTTTAATAGACGATTAATAGACTCGATGTTCTTGAACTATTCTGTCATTTGTGTAAACGATTACAAACTTTCACATATAATTCTTTTTGATACATGCCAAACTCTCATGGTTGTGTTCGTTTTGACCATGGAACACACATCTCGTTTTGTGAGAGGGTCTAGAATTGAGGCGTACAATTCTTTCGAAGCGACCCCACTTCTCCCTCACATATGTGATCTCTTTGCTCACAAAGAATTATTAAAAACGATTTGTTTATCCTCGTCAAAATATATATTGTTTCATTATAGGATTAATCCTTAACAATAATTTTCTAAGTCAATACAATTAGGTTGTCCCATTGAACCTAGTTCTTGGGATCTCTAGTCTGCATATGTTGAGTTTTCCTTTATACCAACTTATAATAGGGGTCATGTCTATTCGGGGAGGTTCATGTTTTAAAAATTACTTTCCTTCTTTCGGGAGGATTTGATATTTCTTCATTGACAAGTGTAGTTGTAGCTATAAAAGCGAGAAGAGACAATGATTCAATATTTTTTAATGACTTCATTTTCCTCTTACTTTCATATTGTTTCACTAAAACCCTACAAAACAAAAATTTTAGTAAAAGAAGAAAAAGTAGTAATTCACAAATGAAATGAAATACACTGGAAATACACTAATGAAAATACTAGAAACACAATATTTATCTAAATAACCACCTCTCTGATTTATCGTCGTTGTTGTTGTTGGATATAGGGACGATTTTGTTGATGTGGTTAGATACATGGACAATTTCTTTGTTGTTAGATACCTCCAAGATGATTTCCTGGTTGTTGGATACCGCCACGAGCATGTCGTTGTAAAATAATTAATTTAAAATATTATTTATTTGAAAAGGGAGTTGCCATTTGATTTTTAAAAATCAATAAAGGTGTACATGTACAAATGTATTTTTTTCCTACGTACACATTTTAAAACAGTCTCTACTTTATAAAGTTCTGGCTTTTGAAAATTGGTTGAATAACATTTTATTTAATCAATCATTCTTCTGGTCTTAGACATACATAAATTTTTGCGTATTTAAAAATTGTAACAACAATATTAAAATGCTGGTGTCTTGTTACAGATGATGATGACAAGGGAAAAGTATACATGAAGAACATTAGTTTAAAAGACATTATAGTTTAAAAATAAACCCCAAATGAGCATTTATTAAAATATTTTTTATGGAAATATTCCAAAAAATATTTTGAAATCATTTTCTATTCTTTTTTAATTAAAAAAATGATTTAGGGTTCCAAAATTACAAAAAATAATTTAATAATTGGAACCAAACAGGCCTTAGGACCAGTGTCCCCAGTCTTGAGTTCGATTTTATCGGTTGGAGATAAAATTCCTTCAGTCCTGGGTTACGATTCTTGTTCAAGGTATGGAATCCAATAGTCCTCCTAGATTAAGAGTACTTCTCGGTTGTAGTGCGAAAGTAGAAATCACTAGTCTTGGGTTTAGGACTTCTTAGTCGGTACGAGACTCTTCGGCCCCAAGTTTGATCTCTCGTTTGGATGTAAAAATCATCTGTTGGACATCTCAGTCCTAGTTGAAAAACCACAGTCAGACTTCTCAGTCCTAACTGAAAAGTCTCGATCCTAGCTGAAAAGCCTTGGCCGGACCTCTCGGTCGTGGTCGAACATGTCGGTCCTCAAGATCATCAAAATTGCGAGTTTTGCAATTTGATGGACCCTTGATCCTTTACAAAGTCCTCAGGAACATTAGAAACATCTTCCCAATGTATTATTTGACCTAGGTGATGTTCAATTTGTTCAAAATAGTTTAAAGACCAAAAATTGAGTTTTTGGATTTTAGAGTTTAATGAAGTGTAAGAAGTTGGCCAATAGTTTCATTATATTTCATATAATTTATTGGTAACAAAACATGAACATTGACTGTTTATTTGGACCAATTCAAAAACTTAAAATTTTCATTTATTTTAAAAGTTTTGATTTTAATCAGACATGATCCAAAAAGGTGTCCAACATCATTAGAAATATGATGGAAAACTTTTTGGGCTAATGTTCTTGAGGATTAGCTCAAGAATATAAACTCAATTTTTAATTTTTTCAAATTCAAATTTGGGTTCTTTTGTTTTAGATCGATTCTAGTTTTCACAGAAAGTTTGTAAATGATCCTAGGATCGTTTTCCAATCAAAAAATTAAACAACCAAACAATATACAAACTTATGAAAATTAAAATATAAAATTTTCAATATCAAACTAGAAGATTGAATTAGAGGGTGATTGAAAGCTTTTCAAGGATTGGATAACACTCATTAGACCTTACGGAAGCTTTTGGGATGTCTGGATCCAAGTTTTAAGGTCTTATACGGAATTTTGAAAAATCTAGAAAGCTTGAGCTTCAATGACAGATTTCTGAAAATTCAGATTGAGGGCTTGGGAGTTGATCTCTTACCTTCAGAAACATCAAGGGAGGCTATTTAAAGCCTCCCGAAGTCGGTTGATCATCAAAGTGGGCTTGAATCAGTCAAACACTCATGATGGTGTTTTGGCTCTTCTTGATTCAACTTGTCTGATTAGGGAATAATGAAACCTATGATTGTAGGCGAAATGATCACCGTGGTAGAGTGATCATTTCAGCTTTTGAATAAACCGATATGGTGGATTATAAGAGGAGTTCCATCTTTGAAAAATCAAATATGAGATTATCCTTATTTGTTCTTCATTGCGAGGAAGAAGACAAACCAGACGTAAAACAACGCCGTTTTGGGTGTAAACGCATAGCGTTTCGTTTGGGTTTTGTCATCTTTCGGGCATTCTGTTGCGTTTCAGCCACGTGCGTTAACTGATCGTGTTCTTCGCGGAGGTGCGCGTCTTTCGTTGCAGCGGACGACGTAGGAAGCGTTGGAGGGTGTTGGATGAAAATCTAGCACTCATCCGTTTCCTGCTACAACGATTCTTTCGAATTTCGGCCACACATGATTACCGATTTAATTTTTATTTTAAACTTTAAGGGTTTATTTGAAATTGATTTTTTTCACCCTTTTATCTTTATTTTAAAATTTTAATATACACAAAATATTTAAAATAAATATGACATTTATTTTGTTAGTTATTTTTTTAATATTTCGAGTTTAATAAATAATTTATTTGGGATAAAAATGATATAATATTTATCCTAAATTATTTATTTTAATATTTTTATTTTTTTAAAATTAATTCGAGATATAAAGGGTATAACATTTATCTCAAATTATTTTATTTATTTATTTGACCATTACTCTTAATTAATTAAGATTTAATTATTATAAGAGTAATGATAGGGAACGCGAATCTGGGGCCGCGAAAGTCCGCGAAAATGGAATATTCTTATAAAACACAGAATATTCTTTTTTTTTATTAATTAATTTCTCTCTCCTCTTAATAATTAATTTCTCTCTTCTTATTAATTAATTTCTTTCTCTTTACGAATTAATTAATTTATCTTTATTTCTCTCTCACTAATCTATTAATTTATCTCTCTCATTCTCTGATTAATTTATTTAAACCATAATCTCTAATCTCTAAACCCTAAATTCTAAACCCTAAATTTTAAACCCTAAATTTTAAACCCTAAATCTTAAACCATAATTAATAATATCTTATCTGAATTTATCAAAGTGAAAAATAGAAATATTAGATAAACATTTATAAGTAATAAAACTAAAAAAATAATAAAAAAAAGAAAAAAGAAATTAGAGTTTAGGGTTTAGGATTTAAGATTTAGAATTTAGGTCTAGAATCTAGAATTTAGGGTTTAGGGGTTAGAGGTTAGGGTTTAGATTAATAAATAGGAAAAAGAAAATGATAAATTAATTAATAGAGGAAATAAATTAATTAGTGGGAGAGAAGAGGAAAAATAATTAATGAAAGAGATGAGAGATAAATGAGAGTGAGAGAAATAAATTAACAAGAGGAGAGAGAATATTCTGTGATTAAACAGAATATCCAATTTTCGCGGACTTTCGCGGCCCCAAATTCGCGTTCCCTATCATTACTCTTATTATAATAATTAATTGTTTATTTAGGTTTTGATTTGGGGTTAATTATTTTAATTTATTTATTCAAAAATAATTATTTTTAAATTTATAAATTAGGTGCGTATAATTTTAATACTTATAATATATAAACTTGAAATAAAATTATTAACTATTTTTATTAATCAACTTTTTTATTTTCTAAATCATCACTCACTAGTAAAAAAATGACCTTTACCGACAGATATTACCGATGATTTTATAAAACTCTCCTAATTGATCCCGATAGAAACAAATCTTTCGTTATTGAAAATAGATTCCGAGAGGTGTCTAAAACTTTCGGTTTTACTAATTAGTACCGAAAGTTCTACAAAGAACTTTCGGTTTTGACATTCCCAAAAATTCAAAAAAACTCTAAGTGTTGGGAGTTTGGTTAATTGCGAAAGTTATTCCAAAAACTTTCGGTTTTACCTTTTCTGAAATGTTTAAATATGAAGGTTTTCCATTAAACCATCGTATTTGACTCATCCCAAAAATTGAAAAAATATTCTAAGTTGAAGAATGATTAATTGCGAAGGTTATTTAAAGAACTTTCGGTTTTACCTTTTCCTAAAATTGTTAATTGCGAAGGTTTATACTATAAACCTTCGGTTTTGACTCATCCAAAAAAAGACAAAAAAAATTAAATCCCGTGATTCTTATTACCAAAGGTTTTTCAATAAACCTTCGGTTTTGAGAAAAGTCAAAACCGAAGAAGAGGAGGCGGCTGCGGCGCGGGAGGGAGAGAAAGGAGAGAGAGGCGAATGAAAAAGAGAAGGGGTAAGATTAGTTAATTGGAAAACCTTCGGTTTTTTCCTAAGGAGTAAAACCGAAAGTTATTTGTAAAACTTTCGGTTTTTCTCTCTATGGAAAAACCGAAAGTTTTTCAATTAACTTTCGGTTTTACTCTAGGGTATCTAAACCGAAAACTCTACGATATCTCTCGGTAGACGCCCAATTGTTTTTAATGAAAGAGTCAATACCGAGGGATGACGAGAGTTACCAAAATTTTCGGTAATAAAATTTTCAGTAATGTGTCTATACCGAAAGTTATAGGGTCAAAACTGAGAGTTTTTATTCTCGTTTTTGACCCCTTTTTTACCGGGACTATGTTATGATTTTTTTGGCTACTGATTTTGATGACATTAATTAGTTAATTTTATTTGATTACAAGCATATGTTATTAAAAGAGAAAGTAAACTTTAGTCTATTGTATATGATATTATGAATATGACCTCTTATCCCATCCTTAAATATTTATATATTTAACTAATACTATATTATTTTTATAATATTTTAAAATTGTATCATGTAACTGATCCCATGACATAATCGATTAAGTACAGTAATTTTATAATATTTTAAAATGGTAGTAAATGACTTATATGGTTCAAGCACATGTACGGATCTATTAGGGGCAATAAATTCTCGATGAAATCTACTCAAAAAAGAAAAAAATAATAATAATGAGTTTTTTTAAAGACAAATATAATTTTATTCCCTAATTTAAAAAAAAAAAATAATATAATATTTTATTTAATTATTAAAAAAAAAAGTAATAAAACTTATGTTTATATTCTCGTTTTATTCAAATTTTTCTTATTATTCTTTTGAGTTTATTTCAAATTTTATTTATTTATAAAAAAACATCCTACATCATCTGTTGTGTATATTATTTTATTTATTTATTAATTTTAACGTTAACCTATTATATTAGTTTATATAAATGTTAAAATAATTAAATTTAGTGAATATAACAACCAAAATAAATCATTATATATAAACATTTTATTTGTTGATGAAAAATATGAGTGATAATATATATAGATATTTTATTACTTAAAAAAAAAGTGATATAATTATAGATTATATATTGGGAAATTTGACGAAATGACCTTAAAGACTGGGTTATTTGACCTGGTGGTAGTTTGATAATTTAATTGCGCTCGTGGTGATTTTATTTTTTTTGGACGATTTTGCTCTTGTCGCGAAACGCTAAGTCACTTAGCGTTTCGCGAAGTGAAAATGTGTGAAATGTCCAAATTACCCTTACTATTTAATATAACTTCTCTCATTTTTTTCCATTTCTTTTCTTCTCCTTCTCTCTCTTCCCGTTCTTCTCCTCCTTCTCTCTAAACTGGGCGGCGGCGAAATGACAATGAGTTTCACGACGAGCACGAGCACTGTTCCACTTGGTACGTTTATTTTATGATATTTCAAGTTTATTGATGTTTGGTTTATGCATCTTCGAATCACTGTTGTTTAGGGTTTACTTCCCGTTTCGCTAAGGATTTCCCGTTTCGCTAAGGACTTCCCGTTTCGCTAAGGACTTATCGTTTCGCTAAATATTTTAACATGAATTGTCTTAGCTCAGCTGGTAGAGTGCGTGGCTTTTAACCATGTGGTTGTGGGTTCAATTCCCATAGATGGTGTTTTTATAGTTTTTTTTTTTTACTTTTGCATAAATCAAATGCTCATTTGTAGAGAAATGGTTATGTTTTAATTTTATACATAAATGAAATGGTATAGAAAATGTTTGTTATGGTTATGTTTTAATTTGATGCATAAATGAAATAGTATAGAAAATGTTTGTTTGTTTTTTTTACTTTTGCATAAATCAAATGTTCATTTGTAGAGAAATGGTTATGTTTTAGTTTGATGCATAAATGAAATGGTATAGAAAGAAATGAAACAAAATCAGCTTAAACATTCATTAATAAATACCAAAAGCAGCTTAAACATTCATTAACAAATACCAAAGAAAGTAGTTCACTTTTTACATATTATTATTATTTCTTAATTAGAATTAATTTATTTATTTACTGAAGTAATCTTCAGTCCTGCCCTTGAATCCAATTTGTCCAAAAGTCAATGCCAAGAACAATCTCAAGTGTCAAGTAACCAGCCTAACCTGTTTGTTTACTTATTTATGTATATTAATATTAGAAAGAAACATAAATATATTTTAATTGCTCAGTCCCAATGCTAGAAAGAGTCCGTTGATCGCCGGAATACTGGAAGGTGCTAACCATCCGATCAACCAAACCCAATCACGTTCAGATCTTTCCGTAGCCAATCCCTCTCGAAACTACAATCAATCAAACAAACAAATTTCAATTATACTCTTATTTTCTTACATTACATACATACATGATACATACCATGTAAGCTTTCCACCTAAGGCTTTTGCAACCATCAAAGGATTCATGGCTCTAACTGGAGCCTTTAGGAATCCTGAGCTCAGTCTCACCGGTGATGAAGACAGACAAGATCCGTTTCGCTAAGTGCTTAGCACTTAGCGAAATGCTAAGCACTTAGCGAAACGGTAAGTCCTTAGCGAATCTTCCCTGAAACGGAACTCATATGATCCAAGATTATATGCAAAACCCATTAATGAACCACACTTAACGAAATGGTCAAATATGAACCAAATAACAAATATGAACCCACAAATATGAATAAATATGAACCAAATATGAACGAAATATGAAAAGGTTTTGAAATGAAGAAAATGTAAACATGAACATAACTGTTTATCAGATCTGAAATGAACATCTACCTCGACGACCTTTAAATCCTTAGAATCGGAGATCTGCATACCCTAAACCCTAGAATCGAAAAGCTGCATGCAAAATAGATTTAGGGTTATAAATCTTGTAAATCTGTATAGATAAAAACATAAATGGATTATGTTAGAAGATCTTGTAGATCTGTATAGATAACCGCCGCCATCCGTCGCCGTCCGTCGTCGCCGCTGACCGCCGTGAAGGAAAGAACGGGAGAAGAGAGAGAAAGAAAACTAAGAAAATGAAAATATTTGAGTATTTATACTAACCCTAATTCACTTCGCGAAACGACAAGGGCAAAATCGTATAAAAAAAATATAGAACCACGAGCGCAAATAAATTATAATATTACCATCAGATCAAATAACCTCATTATAATATCAACTTATTATATTTTGAGGTTATTTGATCAAATTTCCCTATATATTAGGGTATTAATTATTAATTGAATTTTTTATAAAAATTTACGATTATAAAAATCTTTCCTAATATTTATATTTTTATTTAAAAAATAATACCACAATAAAGTCTCATTTTTATTTTATTTATATATATTTACATAATCCAACTTTTTTTTCTTTATCTTTTTATATATTCATACATTCTTGTGATTATATATATTCATATAATATCAACTTAGATTATGTTAATTGTCAATCATTATTAATGTATTATATATGTTAATTAACATTATGTTAATTGTTAATAATATATTATATATGTTAATTGTTAATTATGTGTAACTTTTTATTTACAAAAATGATAATTACTTTTGATATATATATATATATATATATATATATATATATATATATATATATATATATATATATATATATATATATATATATATATATATATTAGAGTGATATTCTTTATTTATTATAAAAATATTAAAGTGTTTTAAATGTAATTTTAATTTTTATAATGTAATTTTCAAATCAATTAATTTTAAAATAATATAAATACTATGAAACTATTTCTTTTTACATTTTTATAAATTACATTATTAGAAGTTAATAAAAATAATATAATCTGGAACTAAATTAATGATTAAAATGACTTTATATATTTTAAAATAATAAATAATTTTTGTACAGAAAATTAGCATAATCTTATAATCTTTATCTTTATTTTTATTAAGATATTTGTAAGACATTATACTTAAATTATTTACATCTTTTTATAACATATAGATTTAATTGTTTCAATCCGGATTTTTAACCTTTCATATTATATTATATTATATTATATTATATTATATTATATTATATTATATTATATTATATTTCATATTTGTACCTATTTAAACAATAATAATTCAAAATAATTTTTCCAAAGCCATTAATATAATCTAAAACCACAATCATTGATCCAAAAACTACAATCATTAATAAAAAAAACTACAATCATAAATCCACAATCATCAATTCATCAAATCCAAATAAACCATAAACTTAACAGAATTCAAAAACCACATATCATTACCCTCAAGTGGTATAGGGCATCTTCAGTGGAATCATCTCTAGTGGGAGGGGCAGGGAGACGTGGAAGGCATACCGGGATACATGGATAATATGAAGGCCATATGCTCCCTCATCTCGGTCATACCATTCCGTAGTTGATCACGCTCTTGCATGACAAAAGACTTTCATTTTCAACTTACCATTCCTCAAGAAGAAAGGGACAACCCCATTTTATCGCTTGTATTGTCATCTCGGAAATGGAGGCCAACTAAGATACTATAATCCATTATCTTCTCCGCCTCCAGGAATTCACAATCCCGCTCAATTTGCCTAATCCAATTTATAACAAACCAAAAAAATCAGCCACGAAAAAGAGGATAAAACAAAATAATATATAGGTTAAGAGAATAATTATCTTGGCTCTCTACTTATGAGTTCTTGAAACCAGTTTGGCTGGAGTCGGAAGGCAAAGTTCAGATCAAGGTTCTTAAATGTGGTGGTTTCGTCAATCTCTTCTTCTGGTTTATCTGTTGACCGGCCATGGGAGGACCCTTTAAGACCGAATCGTCTATGAATCCGATATTCAGAGCAGAGCGAGTTCCCCATTACTATGAATCGAGTCTGTATCATTAACAAGGCATAATCAAAAACATAATCCCAACTAATAAAAATTGAATACAGAGATGATATTTGATTTGCATACCTTCACTCCACCTACTGGTTTGACGCAATGAAGACCGAAGAACTTGGTGACAAGTGGATTCTCATTCATAGTTGCAAACATGCTTAAAATAACTATGGAGCATTTTGATTAGAACCTGAATCAATCACAGATTGGAATTCAAGTGAGTTTGAGTTTGAGCTAAATGGGTTCAATTAGAACATGACCAACTGTTGTTATAAGAACAAACCTTTGAATTCGGATTTCTTTACTGTCTTAATCATGAATCTGTCGTCATCTTGTTTGAGGTAAAAAACGCTTCCACTCTTTCCTGGGGAAGAAAGTGTAGCATGCTGTGGATGATGTCAAACAGGGAGGGGATTAAGATGGTGAGTTTGAAATAAGGAGAGATGAGATAAAGATTGAATGAGAAAAGAGATGGAATCAAGAAAATAAGAAAGAAGTAAGTTTTTCATTAAATCAAAAGTCATTCTGTTTTTACAAGTCTAATCCCTTTATATATAAGAATAAGGGTATTTAGGTAATTATCGAATATTTCATTAATTAATAATAAACAGATTAATTATAAATGTATGTTATAATATGAGCCGTTGGATTGTCTTGTCTTCATCTTGACCGTCTATTCTATTGTTGAAACCCTTTAGTCATTTAGGTTTAGATCTTTTAGGAGGATGCCGTAACACTACTCTCTCCCTGAGATTGAAGACGACCGCGTCGCCTCCTACGAATCCCCTTCGATTTCCATTTGAGATTGGGGAAATCTGTAGTGATTATAGAAGCGTCTTCCCAGCAAGCATCGGATCTGTCTTTCCCCTCACTTTGGACGAGTAACTGGCGCACCGTTTCTCCATCTCTCAAGGTAAGCCTTTCTTCTAAAATCGTCTCTGGTTCAAAATCGATTCTTTCTAGATCATCTATGTTAGTCTTTGATGCATGATTTCCAATAAACTTTTTGAGCTGTGACACATGAAAAACATTGTGAATACGAGTATGAGATGGTAATTTTAAACGATACGATACCTGTCCGACTTTGCCTGTGATTTCGTAAGGCCCATAGAACTTAGGTTGGAGTTTTGTGTGTTTGTTTTGTGTGAGCGTGATTTGTCTGTAGGGTTGAGCTTTTAAGAACACCATATCTCCTATTTCAAAAAATACCTCTTTATGCTTCTTATCATACTGTTGTTTCATCCTGTTTTGTGCTCGTTGGAGATTTTGTTTAGCTAATTGGAGATGGTGTTCCCTTTCTTGTAGAGTTCTATCCAGATTGGGGTCAATTGCATCTCCAGCCAAATACGGGACATGCACTGGTGGTTCCTGGTTATATACTAGCTGATATGGAGACATGCCGCTTGCGGAGTGAAAATTGGTGTTATACCACCATTCGGCTAAGGGTAACCATTTACTCCATAAGTGCGGTCTTTGGCTAATCATGCATCTCAAGTAAGTTTCCACACATTTATTAACTATCTCTGTTTGTCCGTCTGTTTGAGGGTGATAAGCTGTAGATAGCTTTTGTTCTATGCCCTGTAATTTAAGCAATTCTTTCCAAAAAGCACTTAAGAAAATTTTATCCCTGTCGCTAGTAATACTTTTTGGCATACCATGCAATTTGAATATGTTATCAATAAAAACCATAGCAATTGAATAAGCTGTATACGGGTGTGTAATTGCTATAAAATGAGCCATCTTAGACAATCTGTCTACTATAACGAAAATTGCAGTTTTACCTTGTGATTTTGGAAGGCCCTCAATAAAATCCATAGAAATGTCAGTCCAAACATGATTAGGAATTGGAAGGGGTTGTAATAATCCATTTGGGAGATGTGAGTCAGGTTTGTTTTGTTGACAAACTTGACAATTACGCACATATTCCCGAATGTTTTTTGTCATACCCTTCCAAAAATATGCGAGTTGTATTTTCTTTGTGGTTACATTTACTCCCGAATGTCCTCCCACCGATGATGTATGAACTGTTTCTATTATCTTATTTCTAAGATCTGTGTCAAATCCTATTACTAGTTTGCCTTTCCTTCTAAGATGATTGCTGGTATAAGAATAGTAGGGGTGAGTGTCTGCATCTTTCTGAATATCCATAATAATATTTTTAAGATTTGGATCAGTATTCCACAATGATGAAATAGTATCTAAAAAAGATGAATGAATAGTAGAAAGAGCCCAACAATGACCCTCCACTCTTGAAAGAGCATCTGCAACAATATTTTCTTTACCTTTTTTATAGGTAACAGAAAAATCAAACCCTATAAGCTTATATAACCATTTTTCCTGACTAACTGTGTGTATTCTTTGCTCCAATAGATATTTTAACGGTTCATGATCAGTTTTTAACTATGAAAGGCTTAAATTGTAGATATGATTTCCATTTTTTCACAGCCATAATTAACGCAAGTAGCTCTTTCTCATATGCAGGAAGAAGTTTATTATTAGGAGAAAGAGACTTGCTTATGAATGCTATGGGTTGCCGTTTCTGAATTAAAACAGCCCCCATACCAATATTGCTTGCATCTGTCTCTACAATGAATGTGTCATTAAAATCAGGTAATGCCAAAACTGGTGGGGTACACATTGCTGTTTTTAATTTTTCAAAAACTTCTTGTGTGATTTCAGACCATACAAAATTATATTTTTTCAACAAATTAATTAGTCGTCTAGCAATTAAACCATAATTACATATAAATCTTCTATAATAGCCTGTTAGTCCTAAAAACCCTCTTAGCATTTTAATTGTTGTAGGAATAGGCCAATGTTTCATTGCTAACAATTTATCAGGATCTGCTTCTACTCCATCAACTGAGATAATATGACCTAAGTATTCTATTTTTTTTGAAGAAAAAGAACACTTAGATTTTTTCAGAAAGAATGTATGTTGTTTCAGAATATCGAAAACTAATCGAATATGAGTTAAGTGATCTTTCCAATTTTTGCTATACACAAGTATATCATCGAAAAATACCAAGACAAATTTTCGCAAATATTGTTTGAATATTGTATTCATGATATATTGAAATGTAGAAGGAGCATTAGTTAGACCGAATGGCATGACTAGAAATTCATATAACCCTTCATGAGTTTTAAATGTTGTTTTATGAATATCTTTTAGGTTCATACGAATTTGACGAAATCCAGCTTTTAAATCCAGGTTGGTATATATACAGCTAGCATGAAGTTCATTAAGTAATTTCTCTATAATAGGTATAGGAAACTTATTTTTAACTGTCATGCTATTTAGTTTCCTATAATCTATACAAAGTCTCCAACTCATATCTTTTTTCTTAACTAAAATGACAGGTGCTACAAATGCACTGTTACTAGGTCTAATTATACCTTGTTTAGACATTTTTACAATCAGTTTTTCAATTTCTGTTTTATACAATGCAGGGTACCTGTAGGGGTTGAGGCTAATTGAGATCGCTCCCTCCTTCAGAACAATCTGATGATCTTGTTGTCTAATGGGAGACAGCTCTGTTGGATCCTTGAATAAAAAGTTAAACTCATCCAAAAGTAAGTTTAGTTGTTCTATTGGCATCTCAAAACTGGTGTTAGTGTAGATTGAAAAAAAATTGAGGAGACAGTGAAACGCAATTTTTCAATGATGTAGCTTTGTCAAACTTAATTTCTTTTTTGAAACTTGTCATTTGTTTTCCCTCATTAGGCATAGTAGATGTAAGACTATTGATCGTAAACCTTTTATCATGGGAAGAAAATGACATTGTTAATTGTTTGAAATTCCATGAGATATCTGACAATTTAATAAGCCACTCTATTCCTAGAATCAAGTCATAACTAGTCATTTTTAAAATTCTCAAATTCGTGTTAAAATGGTAGTCTTGTATTGAACATGGTATTTGAGAATAAAATTGTGTACTCTGTAATGTAGACCCATCTGCTACTGAAACCTGCAAAGGATTAGTAACTGAAACAGGGTGATTAATTAAAGGCATTAGGTTAGCATTTATGAAATTATGTGTACTGCCTGAATCGATAAGAATATTGACTGCTACTTCCTTGATATACCCAGGTACAGTCATTGTTTTATAATAATTTGTTCCTATCAAAGCATTCAATGAAACTGCAGATAAGTCTTCTATTTCTGTATCCGTAACTTCTATTTCTTCGTCATTAGGCAGTTCAATATTTTCGGAAGCTTCCAATGTATAAACAATTGCCTTGCATTTGTGTGTAGAGTCAAATTTTTCTGGACAATGATAGCATTCTCCTCTTGCCCTTTTTTCCGCTGCGACTTTAGGATCTATTCTTTTGAAATTGAATCTGTTAGAATTATTGTTGAATGGTCTTTTGGCCGGAGTTGGGAGCAATGGAGGACCGTTGTTGTACAAATGTGCTTGTTTAGCATAAGACGTATATGTTGCTTCTTGAACTCGGGCCATTGCCATAGCATCATTGATATTTGTAGGATTGAGTAGTCTAACAGGATTGGCAATTTCTGGTCTAAGTCCTCCAAAGTAGCAATCCATCATGTAATCATTGGGCATTCTAGAAAGTTTGTAGGAAATTTCTGTAAATTTGTCATTATGTGCTTCTACAGTTCCTGATTGTTTAAGGTTCATTAAATCGCTCATTGGGGCATCAAAGATTGTTAAACCGAACTTCTTTTTAACTTCTCCTTTAAGCATATCCCATGTTACTATCATATTAGGGTCTAACCTTGATCTGTAGTTTGTATACCACATTCTTGCTTTGCCGATGAAGTGTAATCGAGCAATTCTTGCCTTAATATTTGGAGGGGTGTCGTCAACCGCAAAAATTCTTCTGCTGAATATATCCAGCCATCCACATCTTTTCCGTCGAATTTAGGAAAATCTATTCTTGTTAGACTTTTATGAATGTGATATGGTCTTGGCTGTCCGAAATTGTGTTGATCATGATAATTATTATATTCTTGAAATATAAAATTATCTTCTTCATGGTTATGATCCCTTCTTGCATTTATATTATCCGGCTGAACGTTGTTTGTATTAGGAGTTTGAACGTTACTTGTATGAGCGCCTCTTGTATTTGGATTAACGTTTAATGCTGGATTGTTATGATACCCCCGATGTTCTCTTGGATTGCCCTGATTGCTGGTAGTATTATTGTTGTTAATTTGTTGTATCAATGTTTCGATCGCCGTCTCGAATCCCTTTTGTAAATTGTTGAATTTTAGATCTATTTGAGCATTAAGGTCCTCGAAACTCTTTTTCTGAATACTTAATTGCTCATTGATTTGTAGAACAGAATCTTCTAAGCTTTGGATTATAGAATTGTGTTCCTCCAAACATTCGTTGATGTGATCCGGGTTTTTCTTGGAATCTTGATTCTCCATTTTCGATCTTTTTCCAACCATGACGCGAATAACCAGTTCTTGTTTCTTTTTCTTGCAGTGAAAGCGGGGGAAAAAATGGATTTCCAACAGTCGGAAGATCGTTGGCTCTGATACCAGTGTAGCGTGCTGCTTGTACTGCTTGTGGATGATGTCAAACAGGGAGGGGATTAAGATGGCGAGTTTGAAATAAGGAGAGATGAGATAAAGATTGAATGAGAAAAGAGATGGAATCAAGAAAATAAGAAAGAAATAAGTTTTTCATTAAATCAAAAGTCATTCTGTTTTTACAAGTCTAATCCCTTTATATATAAGAATAAGAGTATTTAGGTAATTATCGAATATTTCATTAATTAATAATAAACAGATTAATTATAAATGTATGTTATAATATGAGCCGTTGGATTGTCTTGTCTTCATCTTGACCGTCTATTCTATTGTTGAACCCTTTAGTCATTTAGGTTTAGATCTTTTAGGAGGATGCCGTAACAGAAAGTTCTCTCAGTGCGTCATTTCCACAAACAGCTAACATGTAATCAGCTAGATTGACTGGTGCGGCGGCGTAATCTTTGAACCCTCAGGAGGAAATCTAGTCCAAAACGTCTCAGAGGTATAAATATTACCACAAATGACAAGATTGAGACATAATAATCACCTTGGTACATTTGCATTTAGCAAATTCTCATGAACTGAATGAGAGAGTTGAATATAAGTTGAACCACCCAATTCAACATCTGTGTTCAACAACATTTCAAGGCATGTATGAATGAATATAAAGTAGACAAGAATGTTTATTAAGAAAAGATTTGTCATACCTTGAATTGCATAATGACCGGAAAAGGCAATGTTTCCTACAAGATAAGAAAAGTTAATAAAAACTATCAATAAGAAATCCATACAAATTTATACAAAGGAAAAATTAAAAATTAAAAACCTTTCTTGGATGAGATGTTGGGAAAGGGTTTGGTCTTGTCTGTAGAAGAATCGACAAAAGAATGTATTTTGTTTCCTTCATCTGCTCTCTTTATTTTCTTTTGCTGTTGCTGACAATCCTCAGCCTCTTCAAGGGCAAGTGATCTTCGACTTATGGCATCAAGTTCCCGTTTCCTTTGATCATCATTGTTTGCTTTACTCATTATGTTCTCTTTCTTAAAATGATAGCTTGTTCTACTTCTCAAATAACAACCAACAACAAAATGGGGTTTTTGTCTGCAAAACAATAAGCATGACTTTGTATTCTTCATTCATTCATACATCTTTCAACAACAAAAGAGATCAGGAAAGCTCTACTTACGATAAAATGAGGTAAAAGTTTGGGACCAGATGCGAATTTCTTAAAGGAAAACGGGGAGATAGTTGGGAAATATGTAATTGAAAGAGTCATGTAATTCTTTCAAAACAGGAAAATATTGAAGCAATGACACTTTACAGTATTGAATCTTATTCCCAAGATCTCACTACTGAAAAAAATTCAGGATTTTCGTCCTATTTCATGTTGTAACGTAATATATAAAATCATCTCTAAAATCCTTTCGCAAAGATTTAAACTGTTATTTCAAAATTAATCATTTTAAGACAATCAACTTTTATTTTGAATCGCTCTATTTTCCATAACATACTTCTTATGCATAGTTTATTGAAAATTTATGGGAAGAAAACTATATCTTTAAGAGTGACTTTCAAATGGACATTCAGAAACTTTTGACTCGATAAGATGATAATCTGTTATTGAATTCCTTTATGTTATCGATTTTCCTAACATTTTTATCGAGTGGTTAGTGTAGTGTGTTTCGACCCTCACTTCATTGTCAGCGTGAATGACATACATAGTGACTTCTTTAAGGGTGAAAAGGGAGTAAGGCAATGAGATCATCTCTCACCTTACATCTTTGTTCTTATTATGGAAATCATAGAATGCATCTTTAAAATACACCTAAGTAGGGACGGACCCAGGATTTTGAACTGGGTTGGGCTTGAAAAAAATTTACGGTGGATTTAAAATAATAACGAGTAAATTTTGAAAAAAATAACTATATTAAAAAGAACTATATAAAACCCCTACATAGATTCGTTCCTGTATATATGGAGTTAAGTTCACGTGATAAAAATTAATACAGTTATTATCTTTTTATTAACTTGATGAATATAACATATTATATTTAAGTAAGTTGATAGATTCAAATAAAATATTTTGGATTCACACAAAAATATATGCTATGTGAAGACAGGTACGGACCAAGATAATATAGGTAGGATTGGCTTAAAATAAAATTAAATAATATTTTTTTGGTTGAATTAGCCCAAAAGAAAATTAAGAAAAAGATGAGATTATGTATTAGCGTAGTAAAATAGTGTTATTATTATTATTAAAATATTAGTATATGTCTTTTAAGCATATACATTATGTTAATTATTTTTTTAAATTAATTATTTATTATAAATATTATTTGGACATAAAACAAATAAACAAAATTTGAGAGATATAAAACTACCTAAAAGAAACTTTAAAATATATATATTAATAATAATAATCAAAACATATCAGAGTTTATTTTTTTTGAATTTTTTATCCAAAATTTAATATTTTTCACATTTCACTTTATTTATCTCATTATTTTTTTTATCCATTAAATAGTAAGATACTTTTTATTTAATATCTTTTATTTTATCTTTATATTTTATATATTAAAAAAAATATAATCTTATCTTTTTATCTTATGTATTTAAAAGGTAAAATAATTAATAAAATTTTAAAAACTAATTTAAAAACAAATAAACTTTTTATACAAATCTCAATTAAAACAAAAATCAAACAAACTTCCACTAAAATCATATAAAAAGTAAGTCTCCCTTTCTCAAATTCTAATACATATTCTAATAATATGTTTTTCCATAGTTGATGCTTTATATATAAAAATAAATAAAAATCTGGGGTGGGCTTAAGCCCATCTCAGCTCAAGCGTACGTCCGTCCCTGCACCTAAGGAACCATAAATTCAAATTTTTCCCTATTAGAAAGAAGAATATATTCTTAGTGGCTCACGCATATGTCAAATTTGTTAGTACAATCAAGAGACACTTACAATATTTTCTAGTATTATATGTTTATTCATTAATGAAGATAAAAGCCAAACTTTCTATAGAGGAGGAGTGAATGAGGATTTGAAGTAGAATATATTTAATATCATGAGGATAAAAGAATGAACACTTCCAGTCAAATATGTTAGAGTCCTCTTTGCTGTAAATCAATTTCAAAGCTCACATTTTTGCCCACTTATTGAAAATGTCAACTTTTTTATCTTAAGTTGGCCTACAAAAAATGTGCCATATGTAGGAAGAATAGGACTTGTGAAAAGAGTTACTATAGGAATCATTGGCTACTAGGACAATAGATAGTCATTCCAAAAAAAGTCATGGTTGAACTAGATAAGCTGATGAGAGATTTTACTGAAGGCAGATGAGGTAAAAAGGTCAAATGAGAAATTGTATGTACCCCAAAGGAAGAATGAAGGTTTGGCATACAAAATGATTTCTTAAAGGGTGAAAGGGGAGTAAGGCAAGGAGATCATCTCTCACCTTACATCTTCGTTCTTATTAAGGAAATCATAGACTACATCTTTAAAATACTCCTAAGGAACCATAAATTCAAATTTCACCCCTAATACAAAAAAGAATATATTTTTAGTGGCTCACGCAGATCTCGAATTTGTTAGTACAATCAAGAAACACTTACAATGTTTTCTAGTATTATTATAAGAAACACTTACAATGTTTTCTAGTATCTGCAAATCAACTTCAAAGCTCATATTTTTGCCCACTTATTGAAAATGTCAGAAATTTTATCTTGAGTTGACCTACAAAAAACGTGTCATACGTAGAAATCATTGGCTACTAGGCACAATAGATAGTCATTCTTAAAAAAGTCATGGTTGAACTAGATAAGCTGATGAGAGACTTCATGTGGGTACTCAAGGCAGATGAGGTAAACAAGTCAAATGGGAAACTGTATGTACCCCAAAGGAAGAATGAGGGTTTGACATACATAGTGACTTCTTTAAGGGTGAGACTACATCTTTAAAATACTCCTAAGGAACCAAAAATTCAAATCTCACCCCTACTACAAAGAAGAATATGTTCTTAGTGGCTCACGTAGATGTATGTCACGTAGATCACTAGTATAAAAGAGCTCAATAGCAACGGTAAATACTGTCGCTATTGCGCATTCATCTGTCGTTAAAGGTCAATAGCCACAGTAAATGGACCCGTCGCCAACTGACGCTATTGGTTCCGTAGCTAAAAATTGGCTACAGGAAGAAGTATTGTCGCTAAAAGAATGTCTGCAGGATTAAATTATTGTCGCTAAAGGGTGGCTACGAGAAAAAATTACTGTTGCTAAAAGACTGAATACATAAATTTAAAATTGTTGACTAATGTACCTATTATTAATTAAAAAAGAATGTTAAAACTAAAATACATTTTTCTAATATTAAAATTAAATATTTATATTCCTCAAATAACAAATCTTATAAAGTGAGTATAAAATACTTTGAATCTAAATTTGAACTCTTTAACAAGTCCATTCAATTCGTTTTTTAAAAATTTCCTTTTACTATTGTAATCCATATAGTCATCAAAGTAATTCTTGTTAAAAATCAAAAAAATAATAAGATCAAACATGATTAGATGTCATTCATTGTTCAATCTAGAGGACGAAAGACAAAAGAAGGTTAATTGAATTACCGATTTCTTGGATACTTCTCTTCCAAATACTGCCAAAATTTTTCTAAGATCAGAATTCAGTTCAATTAAATGATCTCTATCTAAAATAATGAATGAACAAAAAAAATTTAATTATGAACCCAAAGAACTGTAAGAGAGTCAGCCAAGAAAATGTCTCCGTCAATTAGTATTGATATAACACAATTTTGCAATTAGTATTGATATAACCTGGAACTAATAAGCCAAAGATGATTCAGTTTCTCAAATTCTTCATGACAATAATAAAATGGCATATTCAAAATAATCACCTTAGGATATATCTATCTCGAGTCTCGACATGAACAACGGGAAATAAATCATTATTTTGATTTTAGTAAAACCATTGAAACCTCCCTATAATCTTTCTCAGGGTTAAGAATGCTCACATAATCTTCTTGCCCCCAAATACCACGAATCAAGCCTCTCCGAACGAATATTTCACATTCTAAGGTTATTAAGATAAACTAAAATGGTTGTCTATGCTCCTAGGTACACCTATCATTTTATATATATTAAAATTTTCCAAACTTTAACTTAGTTTTCAAATCTGACTAAAATGGTATTTTACCTGGGTCGTACAATGAGCAACTACATCACATTTATTGTAAGTTCCTCTACTATTCTCCGTCCATACCCCATAATCCATTCTGCACAAAAGAGTTCAAAAACATTAGAACTTTCAAAATTCTTCAAAAACACTCACCCAATAACAAAGAATGCATAACCCTCCATGTGATAGGTCTGGATATTTTTTGTATCATTATTCTGAAATATAATTTCCATGAAAGCCTTGTAAGTTTCATTTATGACAAATGTATAAACTTTCGGAGTTCTTCCCATGAATCTGTTTGAGAAATCGAGCTTGTAAATCTGTTTCC
Organism: Impatiens glandulifera; assembly: GCF_907164915.1. NCBI lineage: Eukaryota > Viridiplantae > Streptophyta > Magnoliopsida > Ericales > Balsaminaceae > Impatiens > Impatiens glandulifera. The sequence goes on along the minus strand of NC_061862.1, from coordinate 1,506,632 downwards.
ACAAGTAACATGTTATAATTTTGGATTCTGAAATTCAAACTAGTGGAGATGCTTATGAACTATGAAACGATAGTTTTTTCCTGGTTCAATAAATATTCTCTCATAAACATTACATTTAGGGACAAATGATTGATCATAGCGATAAGAACCTAATTCGTTAAAAAGAATGTGACAAGGAGATCCAAGATTGATAATCTTGTCAATATACTTCCTAAGCTATTGTAGTTTCAAATAAATAAAATTGGCTTACTAACTTGTACTGAAGAATTAAAGTTTAAAACTGGACAAATAAATATAAATTCAAAAAAACCTCACGACTCTTTTTGTACCAATCACTAATAAAGATTGTTATAGTTCCATTAGGGGATATAAAGGAAAGTAAAAGAAAATCTCAATATGATCTTTAACTTGGAACTAATAAGTCCAATTCCAACTAGACGATATAGGATAATTTGTTCCTACTTTAGTGTATCCCATTCCTACAATTATATTAAAGTTTATTTAGTTCTAGTATTGTTTGTTATAATGATACCATGTTAAAAGCAATGGCTCATCAAGATCATTTCTAATCATAATAACTACATTCCAATTTGTTGTCACGTTTAGAATAAGGCCTGGAAAGTTAATCAATATAATAGCATCAAAAATATAACATTCACTTGGATATTTAAATAAAACAAAAATATAAAACTTTTAATGATTAATTAGGTTATTAACATTGAGTTTGGCTAATCAAATTTAGTAAACTTACAAGTTATAAAATCTACAAAATAAAAATTATTCAATCCAAAGCTATAACCCAAATGTTAGTTGTTCTTTCCAATTTTGCACCTAAAATGTTCACAATTTCTTCCAAAAAATGCCTCAAATCAAATAAAAGAGAGTACATACATTTAAAACAAAATAAATTTGTTTTTGGAAGAATGAATCATAGAGATAAATGCCCACAATATGAAGTAGAAACTTACATTTCAAAATATGTCTATGTATCATCTGTGAAGAATTAAATTTTTGTTAGTCATCCTACAGTTTTTCCATATTATGTATGATGCATTCAACAAATACATAATTAATAATTGCATTAAAAATGAATTAGTATTTATTTATAGAAATGATGAAACTATAGATTAATTTTAATATTAGAATAGTGAAAAAATGCCTAAGATTTGGGAAAAGATAACCCCATCATATTCATCATTATGGTCATTACTTTCTACAGTAAATAATGATTTGGAGAATAATAAAAGACTCACCTAAAAATATTGTGAGAAGACAGGACATTTGTGTGCTTTTTCTTTCTCTAACCAAAACCAAACAACATTCATGCTCGTCTTTGTTTACAGTAAAAATGCTATCATTACTAAACCAAGTTTATTTTTTATACAGTCTAATTTGGATAACAAAACAACTAAACTCACCATATTCACCACCAAGGCATCCAACAATTCTTTTGTCGACGTAATGTGATTTGATGGCAGCAGAGATTCCTACAAAACATATTTAAACAGATACTGAAACAGGAATTGATATCTTTCTATTATATATACGTAAAACCAAAAAGATCTTGTTGTCTGCACAAATTACAGAAAGATTAATAGATAAGTTGTATTATTTAGACAAAGCTTACAATCTGGAATTCTCATCTTCCTCCTATACTGAGCCATGTCCGATTGAAGTGAGCTTGAGGCTTCAACCTCCATTTTAACATTCATGAATACATCAGTTCTTAAGCTTCCAATACATCATTCAAAATTATTAGTTTAAAATTAGGAAATATGCATGTAATTATGAATAATGAACTAACAATAGTTTGAGACATGATTCAACTTACTTTCTTTGATGATATTGTATATTTTGAGACATGGTCCAACCCACTTTCCTTGTTGAATGTTAGACACATTCAGTTGAAAGCGTCATTGCTGAATGTTATCACATATTGTTAGAAAGTAAAATTACCAAATTTATTGTAGATGTAACACTTTGATTTTAGTTTGAAATAAATCAAAAGATGTATTACAAACAACATAATTTAATAGTATATGTACAATTTATATGCTAATCATTGAACTGAAAAATTTGAAGTCATGAAAAAACATAATAATATTTTTTTTGAATCAATGTAGAAAAAAGTTTTACAAAAGAATGTGTAAAATTTAACAAAGTATATACTACCAACAAAATAAACCTAATATTTACTTTTAGTTAGTGAAGCTATGACAGTACAAAATATTAAATTTAATATTGGTATACAACCTCTAAGAAATATGGTGCACACTATCTCACCATTCAATTCATATTTATATAGGAATACTAGATTCAAGTAATATTAGTCCTTAAAATGATAAAAGAAAAAGAAAAAGAGGAGCTTACCTCTTTGAAGACATGGCTGTGGAAAACTTTTTCGAATCCCTATATTGAAAGAAACCTAATCAGTCATATAACTTAACCTAATTAAATGAAATGAAATATAATTTGGAACTATTTCATACCAATTTTTGAAACATATGAAGAGAAGCTTAATTTAAATCCCCAATTTTAGTGGTAAAGACATGTATCCCCATATTCTCAATTACAAATTCCATCATCATGACAACAACTTCCTTTCCTAGTCCCTTGCCACACCTATTCTATGCCAATCAAATATAAACATCAACGTTTTTAAAAACCAAAAACCAAGCACAGTCTATATTCTTAAGAAAGTTAATTAAACATTCAGATTCTTAAAAAAGGTAAGCAAAAGTCACATTTTAGGTTCAACAATCATAATTTCTATCTCGGCCTTATGAGAATCATACAAGTCATATAAATATACATTGACATCCCCAACTATGACTGGGAAAGTATTATTATTGATACATGTCAATTGTTCATGGGGATTAAGAAAGTTAATAAACAAGAATACAAATCCTTAAATAACTTCATGAACAATTTGATTTCTCTATCCGATTCAGATTATTGAATTGATCTCATTTGTAGTTATTTGTATTGAGAAATAATAATAAAAGATGCAAATATAATACCTATAATGTGAAGGGTTGTTCATTAAAATCAAATATATATAATTTTGAATTGATTCGGAAGAACAATAAAGCAATGATATATATATATATATATATATATATATATATATATATATATATATATATATATATATATATATATATATATATGTCATCACCTATACTACTAGTAATATTGTCCATCATCTTAACATTAGCTAAAATTAAAGAATTTCATAAGTATAATAGATGATATCATATAATGATAAACATAATTTCATGGTAATTATAAACATAATCTCTTTATTCAGACAAAATTTCATCAAACACTTGATACACAAACTTAAATATTTAATAAGAAATGGATGTTCATTAAGTAGAAAAAACAAGTTGCTGCTTTGTGGTAGAATCCAGAAAACAAATTATATAGTCTATAAGCTGATCAAGAGAGATTATAATAAATATATGAGAAATGAATGAGAAATAAATCAACAATAAAAACAAACAAAAAATAAGATGATGATTATGATCAAGGATATCGAAGTAATATACATAAATAGAAGAGATTCGCAGCGATTCCTCGTATAGTAGGTTGCAATACGTCAAAGACCTAGCGAGATTGGTCCAAACGAAACCATATCAAAGAAAACAACATGACTAGCTCTAACTATATATCTTCTATCTCTATCTTCTTTGTCGTCGAGGGTTCGTCGATGGAAATAGATCAAACAAACGAGGCATGTCGAGCGAATGAATGAGTGTTAGGGCTTGATGAGCCTCCCTCTCTAACTCCCACATTTAATAATTAGAATACCAATTTAAAAGTCTTATATATATTTAAATTAAAAGGTTTCATTTTATATAAATTTTATTTTATATTTAGGTTTTTAAAATAAAAAATATGGGCATTTGGCTACGGGATGAAATGTCTGTGGACTATAATAAATAGATAGTGTCCTATTAAAGTGTGAATATTTATTATTTTGTTTAATAGTGACAATAATTAAAATACAGTGGCTAATTTGGTGGTTATTGACTGTTTTTTTACTAGTGGATGTCAAATTTGTTAACTAAGATAAAAATTAAATTTTTATGGAGGAGTGATGGAAGATTTAAAGTAGAATATATTTAATATCATGGGGATACAAGAATGAACACTTCCATTCAAATATGTTAGAGTCCTCTTATCTACAAATCAACTTCAAAGCTCACATTTTTTCCCACTTATTGAAAAGATCAAAATTTTTATCTTGGGTTGGGCTAAAAAAACGTGACATAGTAGGAAAAATAGGGCTTGTGAAAAGAGTTACTATGGAAATCATTGGATACTAGGCACATTAGATAGTCATTCCCTAAAAAGTCATGGCTGAACTAGTTAAGATGATGAGAAACTTCATGTGGGTACTCAAGGCAGATGATGTAAAAATGTCAAATGAGAAACTGTATATAGCCGAAAGGAAGAATGGGGGCTTGACATTAAAAATTGTGTCATCTAGAATCGAGCGCTCACAATCAGATATGTATGAGCCCTTGAGATGAAAGAAGATTAATTATGGGTCAGATGAGCTCTTACGAGATTCATGAAAGGAGAAGTCAGCATATGGACATGCCAAATCAAAAATGAAATGGCATGGTCCTTGAAGAAAATCCTAAGAACTCGAGGAGAGACATATCAGATGATGAAATTTAGAATCGCTAATGGAAGGAGAATATTATTCTGGCATAATCCATGGCTAGAGAATAATCCCATAATTCTTTAGGAGTAATTTCAATCTATCAAAATCAAAATTAGAAGAAATTTTCTCTTGTACTTAGTTAGAGATATTCAAGAAGGAAAATGCAGCTATATTCTAAGGAGTATTCTAAAAGGAGTCAGAATTCTAAATTTGATCAATAATATGTAATTCAATGGAAACATTGATACAAAGACTTGAGATACTATTATGAATGGAAAGTTCGTGGCGGGAAAACATGGGAGATCATTAGAACAAATAAGGTGAAGGTCGATTGGCATAAAGTAGTCTGGTCTTAAAAGGTTATACATTGACATCAATTCATCTTATGTCTGACATTCAGGAAAAGATTGGCGACAAGAGACATTAAGAAGTATATGAATACTTCAGACAACAATTGCTCAATTTGCGCAGTAAAAAAGGGAAAATATTGACCACTTGTTTGGGGAGTGCGCATTTGTATCCAAGTTTTGGATCAATTTTGCTCAAAACATGAATATCATTAACTTTCCAGGTACAAGAAACGAAATCATAGAGTTTGTAAAGAAAAAGGTTAAAGACGATAACTTCTACGCGAATACTTTCAAATGTTTTTTTGATCCTTAATATACAATTTCTAGAGAAAAATACAAGAATTCATAGCACGAATAAGAAAACAGAATGAAAAGTTTGGGATAATATTATTTCTGATGGCAATGCTCTCATATATACATGGAGGGAAATTCCGATTAATGAAGACATATGGAAGCTCAATCAAAGGTGGAAAGTCCCCTATAAAATCATTACAAGAAAATGAAGGTTCAAATAGTTCTTGTTAATTGGATTATTTGTAATTCAATTGTTTGTTGTTCTATTTGTTCTGTAATTCAGTTGTTTGAAACTCAGTTGATATTTTCAATAAAGCTAGAGGCTGTCTAGCTTTGTTTATTGAAATTTATTTTCCTCTTTTAGAATTTTTTAATAAAATGACACTAAACCGTTTTCTCAAAAAAATCCCTTCATCTTCCATCAATCCAAAATTTTCTCAAAAAAAGAAGCATTGCATCTTCCATCAAGCTAAAACACATTTCTTATCCGAGATCTCGTCCAAATCAAAAACATAAAATTTTTTAAACAACTACTTTTCATTCTATAAAATAATGACAAAGCGATTTAGCATCACCATTTATCTTAGCTTTACATTCGTCTGGGTGGAATATCATGGGTTTTCCTAGGGTGTGGTTTGCTCTAGCCCAAGGGCTTGCCGAGCTTTCCACAGGACTGACCCCGCAGACACTAGTAATCTTAACTACACCTTCAATCTTAACATTACCATTTATCTTATCCTTATAATTCGTCTTAGTGGAATGTCTAACTTATAAAATATTTTCCCATTCGAAGTAAATACACAATTTTTGACACATGCAATGGAGAACCATTTTTGTTTTCCATCTTGACCATTTCTTTCTCCTAACTTACAAATTTCGAAACCCTTTATTTGGGCATACTCACTACAACAAAAAAGACTTCTGGCGACCCTTAAAAAGACTTCTGTCAACCCTTAAAAGCGTCGCTAAAAATATCACCGACCCTTATTTTTGCGTCGCCATAAGCAGGGTCGGCAGAAGTTATAACAACGCTTATTTAAGCGTCGGTAATATTAATTTAAGCGTCGCCAAAACCCCAATTAATTTTTAACAATTTTACTTTTTAATTTGTTTGTATTTTTGTTTTAAATTAAATAATCATTAAAAATATTTAAAAAAACATTTCCTATTCATTGTTGACAATTTAAATAATAAAAAATAAACATAAATTTTCTAAACAATATTTTCTCATAAAATAATATCATAGTCAAATAAATAAATATTAATTATATATTACAATTTTTTTTTAATGTTCTAATGTTCAAATAAAAAAAACATTAGATTCCCGTTTGAACTCAGAGGCTATGTTTGTAAAGAACATGTTTGTGATGATCACTATTCATGTCGGAAAGCTGCTCACCAACAAAATCATTAAACATTAATGGAGTGATATGATAAACAAAGATGAATCATTAATAACCGGCAAATATTAACAAATTAGAAATAAATTTATAAATATTGCACTTACAACTGTGATATTCATAGTATCCAAAGGGTTTGATGCAATAGAATTTGTTCTAATCTGCAACAAAAATATTTAAGTCATATATCTAAGAAAAGGAAAAAAGTTATGTAGATAAAAAAATTATATCACCCTAATCTAATGATAATACCAAACTTCTTGTACATTCTTTTAATAAAAACTAATTATATCAACCTGATCCATGATCCAATGAATATTCTTCAACTTACTTTTCAACTTACTTAAGAGAATAAGGTGGATCCACAAGCTTCTCAACAGGCATTGACATCGAAAGTTTCCAACTACAAAAATAAAGTAGATTTAGTGAAGTTCACCCAAAGACTATCTCAGGGTAATAGCAAAAACTGAAATTTACCTTCGATCAAGAAAAAACATATACAAAGAGGTTTCTCATTCATACATCAACCGTAAAAAATATTAGCAAGCAGTTCAGGGCATATGTAATTGGGAGTTCCAACAACTTATTAAGGGCATATGTAATTGGGAGTTCCAACAACCTATTAAGAACATAAGAGGAAGGACTAAATGTTTGGCCAATAAATATCTTCTATGTATAAAGAATAAGACGAAAAAAATGCAAACGCAGAAGAGCATACTTCTACCACCCCATTTTGATCAATACTTATTTATGCTTTAACATGCAATCATATTAGTTAGCTGGGAAGTTTCTATAACTAATTTCATATCTATTGTTCTTTCCTATGTTTATATGAGAGACTTGCCTGTTCAAACGACAGAGTTTGCCTGTGCAGGCATTGTCGAGAGTCTTCTTGACTACGAAATTCCAATAAATAAGGATTGAACCACCCTAGTTAAGACAAATTGAAAGATTGTTCAAGAAAATGATAGTATAGATGTATAAAAACTTAAAACAGGTAGAGGATTTAAAAAGTGAATTACCCAACCGAAAGTTCTTGAAAGGTCATTGCCTGTACCGAGAAGTCCCAAAACCCAACCTACTGCACTATTACCTCCTGCAACCTGCAAATTTCCAAAGTTTTTATAATGTACAGGCATTTCTGCAAGCAGTTTATAGGCATGAATCTTACCACAATTCATAATGAGTACAAACTCATGAGGCTTCACAGAGTTAAGATCAAAACCTGAAGATTTACAAATTAAGATCATTCATATGAGAGACTTGCCTGTTCAAACGACAGAGTTTGCCTGTGCAGGCATTGTCGAGAGTCTTCTTGACTACGGATTTCCAGTACATAGGGATTGAACCAGCCTGGTTAAGACAAATTGAAAGAATGTTCAAGAAAATGGTAGTATAGATGTTAAAAACTTAAAACAGGTAGATGATTTAAAAAGTGAATTACCCAACCCGAAAGTTCTTGAAAAGTCATTGCCTGTACCGAGAAGTCCCAAAACCCAACCTACTGCACTATCACCTCCTGCAACCTGCAAATTTCCAAAGTTTTTATAATGTACAGGCATTTCTGCAAACAGTTTATAGGCATGAATCTTACCACAATTCATAATGAGTTTGTACTCATGAGGCTTCACAGAGTTAAGATCAAAACCTGAAGATTTACAAATTAAGATCATTTATGAGGCTTCACAATTTAAAATCTGAACTAAGACAAACATAAGTAAGTAACAATTAAAAATTGATGGCTTCAATTATTTTCATTTCACTATATATAATTATATATATATAATAAGTAAGATCCAGATTCAAACCCAAATTTCAATTTCTACTTCAAATAAGCTTTGATTTCTTTGCCGTCTACATTAACCAATCAAATGGATACCCATTTGAGATAGGGATAGAGGGAAGAACCTGTTCTTCACCCATCAATTCCTGAAGATGACTTTTCAACCTAGGGCCATGCCAACCACCACTGTTGGAGGTTAATGAAGACAACCAACTGAGATTCACAAAGCCATTAGAAAGACAAGCAATCAAATTGGGGATAGTAAGTAAATCAGATTGGTAAGAGAAAAGAAGGATTACGTTGAAGAAGAAGGACCAAACATAGGATTGTCGTTGAGCGGCTGAAACGAAAAACGACCGAAGATCCAGCATAAACGTTCCCTCTGTTCTTTGTTTTCCTTCTTTCCAAATCTTGAAACAATAAAGAGCGTACCTCAAGATTGAAGGAATTAGCAGATAGACTAAAGAGAGAACAAGTGATCTATAAAAGATAAACAAAACAAGGACAATGGGAATATTGGTCAAATTTCAAACCCTATAATACCTTAAGTTAAGAGCCAAGAAAAAACATTGCAACTCATCTTTATTCATTCAAATTTAATTTCCATGTATATTGAAATGACCTTACCTTGTTACATCAATATTGAAACAAGGCATATGACTTCATGCAAATCAATCAATAGAACTGGAGTATCATCAACACTTACCAACTGAAGATCAAATGTTTTATAATGTATAGATAGATTCAAATTGCAGCAAGATATAAACAACAGTCTCAAGAAATCATTATTGAGTTAAAATGGTATGAAAAAGTTCAAACTTATAAACAGTTATTAGTGTGTGAATCACTGAATTGACAAAAAAAAAAAAAAAGAGCATAATAGTCTTTGATTTTGTGAATACATATTATATATCCAATTAGAGAAATACAATCCACATGTAATGTAATCCGGAGGTAGAGATCAGGTTATATATATATCATATCACAGAATTGCAAAATTAGCAATAAAGAAGCTTATAAAAACAGATCATCAAAGCGGAACAACAAAACTGAACAATGTAAACCTAAAATTAGATAAGAAGATCAACCAAGAACATAACAATACTATAATTATAGGGAAAAGAAAGAAAAAGAAAGAGTACAAGTTCAATTCCGCATGAGTTGTTGAGTTCCAATGATTTGTAGAAAGACAGGATTAGGGATCTGAGAAAGGTAACGAACCAGAAAAAAAATTGTGGAGCAATCGACGAGAAAAACAACAGGAAGCTCATCTCTATCTCTGTCCGCTATGATTTCTTCTCCCACTCTTTCTCTCTATGTGAAGACCTTTGTTTCTAGGTTACCCGCTAGCGTTTGTAGACAAGAACGCGTTTAGCAATGGAGTGTGCAATGTGATTAGGTTATGAGAGAGAAAATAAATTGGATAATGGGTTTCTAATTATAAAAATATATAGGTCTTAAATTTAATATAATATTAATTTATATTATTTTTTACTTTTAAATTAATTAAATTTAAATAATAATTAATTAAAGTACAGATATTAATAAAAATACTAATAATGAAATTTGATAATTATATTATAAAAATTTAATAATTAAATTTTAATGTTAATAAAATTAATAATTAAATTTATTGTTAAAAAATTTATAAGTTAAATTTAATTAAAAAGTAAAATAGTGAAATAAAATATTTATAAAGTTAAAAAATAAAAATATTAAAATTTAAAATAGTTAAAGGATGAAGTTATCAACAAGTATTTATATAAAAAATTAATAAAGGTTGTTGTATGTATAAGGGTGGGCAAAAGTTTTGTTTCTTTTGATTTTTAGCAACGCCTTAATATGCGTTGGTATATAAGGGTCGCTGTAAATATGTTTTGTTGTAGTGACTCACGAAGCTCATTTTCAGAACAAAAAGTTATTCTAACAATGGGGATTTGAACATCGGGATGGGATGATGATGGTTAATCCATTTAGCTAAAGAATAATAGAAAATTTTCATTTTAAAACATGACATTGAAGCGTTGAGAGCGTGACAACGCTTTGTTGAGAACATGACATGCACTTTCCAAGTTTAATCCAACAAAAAAAATACAGATTGTTAATTTTAATTTTGTATTAAACCAAACTATCATGTTTGTTATTTCACTTTCTTAAACATAACATTCTAGTTTAATACAACAGTAAAATTCATTTAAAAAAAAATTGAATTGCAGTTTAATAGAAATAATTTTAGTTTAAAACATTGCATGACAACGTTTTGTCGTAAACATGACCACGATTCGTTGAGAACATTACAACGCTTCGTTGAGAACATAACATGCACTTTTCAAGTTTAATCCAACTAAAATGAAAAATACATATTGTCAATTTTAATGGTGTATTAAACTAGAATGTGAGGTTTGTTATTTCACTTTCGTAAACATAATATTCTAGTTTAATACAACATTAAAATTCAGTTTAAAAAAATTGAATTACAATTTAATAGAAATAATTTCAGTTTAAAACATGACAACGCTTCATTGAGAACATGATAACGAAACATTTTGAACATTACATGCACTTTTTAAGTTTAATAAACCTTACAACTCACAAAAACAGTTTTAAAATGTTTCTAGGAATGTTTAAATCAAATGTCTATTTTTCTTAAAGTTCTTAAACAACAAATTACTAGACTTCGAGATATATGTCTATGTTTTTACGTTTCTTCAAGGTTAATGGAGGGAGCTCGCGATGATGAAAACAAAGATGGTGAAAATGTTGCTTCAAACAGTGAAAACGAAGATTGCGATGATGAAAACAAATTGCAAACTTGCGATGGAAAAAATAGATCTTACAAGTTTACGATAAAGAAAATGAAGTTGGTGAGCTTGCCCGCCCTTTAATATTTATTATTATTTTAATCTAATGTGGCATGCGTTGTTGTTGTTGTCTTAGTGGGTCCCTCTATTATTTCTTATTATTTTAAGAATATTTTAAATTGTACCGATAACTGATATTGTATCTCAATAAAAAAAAATATTTGGTTGTCATATATAAACAAATATTTGCATTCGTCATATATAATGACTTAAATAGTTATATAAATAATAGTTTATGTTTTAATTTATATATATATATATTAATAAATAAAATATTTGGTTGTTCTTAAAAAAAAAATATATTAATAATTTACTAAAAAATGTTTTGGCTGTCCAGTTGCTAAGAGACAGCATAATTGTTACTTGTGTAGAGTATTTAAAAAAAAAAAATAATTTCTAAATATATTTTTAAAATTTGAACTCTTCAACTCTTATTATATATATAAAATAATACTAACCAATTAAATTAAATAATTTATATTAATTGTAATTTTAAAATATTTTATATTTTTATATTATTTAATTAATTTATCTATTAATTATAATGTTATAAAAATATTATATTATTTTATAAAAATGTAAAAAATAATTAAAATTGTTAATGAATATAAAAGACCCATATAAATATATCATAAACATTTTATTTGTTGATGAAAATAAGATATAAATAGTTATTTTATTATTAAAATTTTATTTTCAAAAGTATTTACTCTAAAAAAAACTAAAACAATGATATAGTTATATATTATACATGTATTAATTATTAATTGTTTTTTTAAAAGTCACCGCTAGTGTAAAAATCTTACTCAAAATATATATATATTTATATATATAATTCCACTTCTTATATATATTATATATTTATATATATAAAAGTTGGATTATATGAATATATAAAATAAATATATATATATATATATATATTAACTTAGATTATGTTAATTGTTAATTCCTAGATTATAATAAAGGTTGATATATATATATATATATATATATATATATATATATATATATATATATATATATATATATATATATATATATATATATATATATATATATATATATATAAAAATATATATATGAGTAATTTTAGGATATTCTTTATTTATTATAAAATATATATAAAGTATTTTTTAATGTAATTTTAATTATTAGAATATAATTTTGAAATCAATAGATTTTAAAATTATACAAATAACATGAAACTATTTTATTTCATTTTTTTTTATAGATTACGAGATTATTATAGATTACATTATTGTAAGTTATTAGTAATGATATAATCTTAAACAAAATTAATGATTAAAATAGTTTTATTGATTTTAAGATAATAAATAATAAATAATTTTTGTACAGAAAATTAGCATAACTTAATTTTTCTTAGGTATTTTTTTTTATAACATACAGATCTAATTTTTGAATAAGTTATATCCATGACTGAATTGTCAACCTTTCATACTAATAGAGTGTATGTTAAATTAAAATAAAGTATAATAATTTATTATAATAAAATTACATGAATAATTTTAATAATTTTGTTTTTAAATTTAGAAAATTAACATTATTATTATTATTTAAACTCAATAGATGCTTAAGTGGCAAAAATTAGTATTTAAGAGACAAAATAAAAACTAGAATTTTTTTAGCTCAATATGTTTAAGTTATAATTTTTTTTAACCTAGTAATGCAATATGACATATACTTTATTTAAGATGTTGTAAATGAGAATATTTGTTCTTTTAGAAATTATTCTTGCCACTTAAACTACTAAACTACCTTATTGGTTAAATAGTAGTAATTTGTTTTTGTTATATATATATATATATATATATATATATATATTTTGATATTATAATTAGGTTATATCCTAGGAAGCACGGATACGGGTGCGTGAGTGTGGGTGCGTAGTGCGGGAATACGCCGATTCGGCAAAATTTAAAAAATAAGGATTCGGGTGCGGGGATACGTCATATAAAATATAATTATATAATTATATAAATTATAAGTACACAAAGTTACAATCTGACTTCCATATTGCCAACAGTCTTAATCATCTCTATTTCATTTTCACTAATTTTGTCACATGTTTCTACAACGGGTCCTTATCTACTGAACTTTGTTGGCTTGAGTGGCTGTCGTACTTGAAGCTGAGTTAGAGGAAGCCATTGATTTCATATGCTATAATCTCTCTCTCTCACACAGAAGAAGAAGAATAACTAACCTGATAGTGGAAGAATGGTAGTGGAAGACAGGCAGCCGAGAGAGAAGCACCGTAGATATTAGGTTTTTTAATTTGGGGGCTGGGGGCTCATAGTCATATTTAATATTTGAGAGTTTTTTAATTTGGGGTTTTTTTTTTAATATTTTGGACTCATATTTATTAAATATGCCATTTCTGCACCCCGCACCCCTCACCTTCGATTCTGGGATACGCCACGTGACGCACCCCGTACGCACTCCTAGCCGCACCCCGCACCCGATGCGCAATGCGCTACAGAAACGAAGCACCCATGCTTCCTAGGTTATATCTATGCAATTTATGATTTTTAAATATATTATTTTGTGTTAATACAGTAATACTTATAAGTTATAAATAAAAGATTTTGAGTGTACAAGATTTATTTATTATTATTATTATTATGTATGTATTTTTATGAGGTTTATTTTGTAGTGTTTAAAGTTTAAGATTTAGTCCTCATAATTTTTATTTTGTAAAAATATAAATTTAAATAATAAATTATTTTTAAAATTTTGATTCATGATCCGTCTCTAATCAAATATAGTAAAATGATTGTTGTTGGATTTAAAAAAAAAATTCTAACATTATTATTTAATTTCATATACTATCCTTTATTATTTACTCAATCATTTGATCATAATACTAATAATAAATAAATAAATTTATTTTATAATTAAATATTAATACCATTTAAATTTATTTTTATCAAAAAAACATTCTTCAAATCCTAATAATCAGGAAATTTGACGAAATGACCCTAAAGATACCTTTATTTACATCGTGGTCATCCCATAATTTTTATTACTCTAGTGACTACTTTATTTTTTTTTGACGAAAATACCCTCATCGCGTAATGCGAAGTGGAAAAGTTCTTTATATAAATACTTAAATTTTTTCATTTCGTTATTTTACTTTCTCTCTTAGATGACGACAACGACGACGACGACGACGAAACCCTAAACGAACACATCATATAGATCGATACCAAAACCCCCGTTCTAATATCATGTATTCATCATACAGATTGATTTATGTTCTTATTTCAATTATCTTTATCTTCAAACTCTAAACCATGAGGTTGTTCTTATTGTTCATATTGGTTCATATTTTGTCCATCTTATTGTTCATATTGGTTTTCATTGTCGATGATCATATGAGTTCCGTTTCAGGGAAGATTCACTTTTCGCTTCACGTTTCTCTAAGGACTTCACGTTTCGCTAAGGGTCAAGATTTTTTATTATTTATAGTTAATCATAACTTCATTTGGGAAGGTATAAATATCACTCATGGTTTTGAAAAAAATGCTTCAGGTACAGAAAACCATTCTCTTTAACATCTTTTTGTCAAAAAATGTATTTTAATTTTTTGTTCATTCCCCATTTAGTTGTTGTGCTTCCGTGGTGGTATTTTTCCAGAAGGAATCGTGATTACAAAAATTTGGCAAGCTTCAAGGGCAGTTTTTATTTTAATTTTTACTCTTACAACATGTTGTTTCTGATGAATAAGTTGAATTTTATCCAGGTTGGATAAAGGTGTTATTGTATATATTTGTGATAGCAAAGGTGTTCGTGACATTTACGACACTGATGGAAGCAATGCATTGGCAGCCACTGAGCCACTTGTTGCGTTGGTTATAAACAGATGTAACCAGTCCCGGGAACTAGGGAAGAAAGAGAAGTAGTGCTGCTGATTATGAATATGATGATGATCATCATCATGATCAAGAAGAAAAATCATCATCAAGAAGAAGAAGAGATGAACTTGAACTTTATTATGGATTGGCAGGAAGAATAGCTCCATGGTTCCGTTGGGCAAAGTGTCTATGCTGATTGATTCATTGATTGTATATATATATATATATAACTATGTATTTGTGAATAGATCCATCCATTACACATAAAAGTTGCAGATTTATATATACAAATATATGTTCTTCTATTTGATTAATTTCAATTGTTAGACAAAAATATGTTTGTATTGATAATATACCTTATCAAAAGATGCACAACTTTGGGATATTATAAGTTGAGATATTATTATAATACATGTTTTAATTAATTATTACATAGTAAGTTTCCTTGCCCTACCCAAAAATTGAACAAATCCAACTAACAACAACACACATAATAAGAACTTACATAAACATCATACATAATAAGAACACATCAACATACATATTTATTAACTAATTCCCCATCATCCTTAAATCAATGAAGAACAATTAAGACTTGTTTTTCAGAGTGTTAGTGATATCAATTACAAAACGGTATCTCACATCCGCCTTCACTAATTGCTTCATCGCAATGTTCACATCATCGATCAAAACAACCTCAATATATGCAGTTATACCATGTTTCGCAGCAAAATCAATCATCTATTAAGTCTCCTTTATCCCCCCCAATATTACTCCCAACAACTATCTTCCTTCCTGCATAACAATCATCCAAATTCAACAATAACCAAACCAAATAATCAAATATATCTTACCAACTTACCCATGATTAACGAGAACGAATATAAATCAAGAGGCTTTTCAGGCGCACGAACAAGACCCAGCACACCTAAATTTGTTCCTCGCTTATCCAAACCAAAATACCTTAAATGACTATAAGTTGTAATTTTAGCGTAGAGAAGAAGAACAGTCGCATTAAGAGGAAGATTGTCAAGTATTTTGACAATGAAATGTTAATCTAATACTATGATGTCTAAGTATCAGCCGTAACGGGAAGTCTTCGTGTAACAGGAAGGTCCTTCGCGAAACAGATCCAAATTAGAGCATCATGGTGGTGGTGATTTAGAATCGAATCAGAATTAGATCCGGATGTCCCATTCATTTAAATAAACAATAAACAACAAACGTATTAATTGCCACATTGCTCGTGCTCGTCGTGCTCATTGTGGTGTCTGTCGTCGAAGATCGCCGCCGCCGTTTAGGGTTAGAGAGAATGAGGAGAAGAGCGGGAAGAGAGAGAAGGAGAAGGAGAGAAATGAAAAAAATATGCCTAAGTTATATTAAATAGTAAGGGTATTCTGGACTTCGCGTAACGCGAAGGCCTTTCGCGTTACGCGTTGAAGGTATTTTTGTAAAAAAAAAATAAAGTGATCACCAGAGCAATACAAATTTTGGGGTGATCATAGATGCAAATAAAGGCATTTTTAGTGTCATTTCGTCAAATTTCCCTAATAATCACCGCCCTCAATATTTTTTAAAAATAAACACTTTATTTTAATAATCTTAAATCGCTTTTATTTAAAAAATATGATATTTGTTTTTATTAAGTATTATATATTTAAATTAATTAAACCATATGAAAACATAAGGATATAATTTAACAATAAATATTATTAAATTTGTTAATATATATATATATATATATATATATATAATTATAAAATATTTTAAACATTTCATATTAATCAACACCACAATAAAGTAAAAAAATATAATTTTAAATAATAATAATAAAAATGGTCCAAACCCAAGAGAAGCTCCGGATCAAAACAATTAGGACCAATATGTTATATTATAAGTCTGGGATCAATTTTAACTAATTATAAATTATGTAAGGATATTTTAATAAAATGAGACAGGAGCCTAAGAGAAACCCTAGTCTCAAATTAGTTTCTCTACCGCCGCCTTTTACCCTATATTTTCATCAGGGTATATATAAGAACCATTCCTCCTATCTACATGTTAAAACAACCTCATCCCTCAATATATATAAGAACCATTCCTCCTATCTACATGTTAAAACAACCTCAGACAGAAACCTCAAACAGAAATGTTTTTGTGCGGAAAGAAAATCCAAGGAGTAGTGGAAATCCAAAGAGTAGTGGGAGGATTAAAAATTAATGTAAGCACAAGTGCTACAGTTGACATCTATATCTATGATTGTTTATATAAATTATTCTCCAGGGTGGTTCACAGAATAAGGGGGTGGATCACTAAAGAAGGTACCCATCACTAATTAATATATATATATTTCGTGAATAACTTAGACGTATTTTTGTAGTATTTCGGGTTTGAATTTTACCCATCAAATTTCAGGTTTGAGTTTTACTAATTTTGTGAATTTTACTTTTGTAGGAAGTATGAAGAATTGATGAGAAGAGAACGGGTATGTTGAAAGAAGGGATGAGGAGATATATTATATGTTGGAAGAAGAAGGGATGAGAAGATATTAGAGCAGGTTGGAAGAAGGGATGAGAAGATAGAGAAGGTTGGAAGAAGAAGGGATGAGAAGATAGAGCAGGTTGAAAGAAAAAATAAAGAAATCAAGAAGATAAAGGTGAAAAAATGAAAAGTGTAAAAGATTTGGGACCAAAATTGAATAAGTTTCTTCGGTTGTAAAAGATTAATAATACTTTTTTATTTATTTATTTTTTCAATTAAGATTTTGAATTTTATATATATATATAATCTATAAAATATAATAAATATGTAATATATATTCAAATAATAAACCAAGTAAAAATAAAAATTATATTATGATATTTTTTAAATAATTTATTAATATTTATTATTTTAATTTATAATGTTTTAAAAAAATATTTAAATTAATAAATGATTAATATTAATATTTAAGTAAACTAATATTAATATTTTTTTAAAATAAATTTGTTTTGACATTTTTTAAATAATTTATAAAAATTATAATATTTCTAGATGTAAATTTTAAAAAATATTAAAATTAGAAAAAAAATATATTAACAAAATATGTTAAGTTTTAAAATAATTGAAAATTTATTAATTATAATAAAAAAACAGAATGAGACTTTATATATTTGAAATAAAATTTTAAAAAGAAATTATTGATTACCACATATTTTTTATATTTAATTATTTATATATATTTTAATTATTAAAATAGAGTAAATTTTGTAATAGGAAATTTATAGGTTAAAACTTCTTTTATATTTTTCTTGTAGAATAATATAAGTGAATTTTATAAAATTAGTATAATATGAATTAAATTTATAATTAATTAATTTAAAAAAATATAAATTAACTATTATTATTAAAAAAAAATTATAAAATATTATTTATGAAATTGAATTATATTATTTTGCTCATAGAAGAGATGGATGAAAGAAAACTGCAGTACTGAATCAATGATCTAAATTTAAAATGCTGAAGTACGTGAAGATATTATTATTCATTTAATTAAAATAAAACGTATCTCTATTCTTAATTAAGTAGGGTTAGATTATTATATAAATGATTTTGATCTACCATTTTAGATCTTGTTTAATTTTATGAATAATTACACTTTTCATTTTCTCAACTATATCTTCTTAATTCATTCTTTTTATTTAACATTGGTGTCAGAACTAGAAGACCCTCTCACCTCATTCAAAGTTGAGCAATTTTTTTGTTTTCTTCTCATCAAAAACAGTCTCGACAAATAATATAGTGGAACTAGATCAATATCAGATCTCGAAGAATAAAAAACAGAAACAGAAAATTATATGTTCATGTGAACGTGCTTAACGAAAAGTAAATAAGCAAATCAAAATGCTTGAACATACCAAGGAAGTAATTTTCAAATTTGATTTCAAATGGACATAACAACAAGCAAGAACCGATGAAACGGTGAAACAAATATTATTAAGACTCAATGAAGTTTCTAAAAGCAATCCAAATCGAGATGTAAGACATCATCACAATCCTTAAGAACAACCCGAATTCTATGATGTCAACAATTATGAGCGTGACCCAATGGACAGAAATAATAGACCTTACTATATACACAAAAGTTTTACCAGAATCGACTTTCCTAAATTCGACGGCAATGATGTTTATGGTTTTCTATGCAACTGAATAGTTTTTTAAAGTTGAAATACTCCTCCGGATATTCAGCCAAGAATTGCTCGTCTGCATTTGAATGATAAGGCAAGATTATGGTGTACAAATTTTCGAAATCATTTAGATGCCAAGTTTGTTATTACATGGGATTTCTTTAAAATAGAAATCAAGAAAAAATTTGGACAAATAATTTTTGATAATTTTGTGTGTAAACTAAAGAATCTCAATCTAGTTGGTTTATTAATTAGCATAACGATAAATTTATTGAGATTTCATATAACCTTCCCCCGAATGCTAAATGATTACATGTTAATCTTTTACTTAGGTGGAATAAGAAAAGAAATTATTAATTATGTTTGACTTTTAAATCCAAATTCATTGAAGATGTTATGGCAATGGTTAGAGTTCAAAAAGAAACATATAATTCTTTATAAGCCTATCTACATAATAATGAACCTCTTTTATTACATACTCTTAAGCCAACAAAATTTCAATGGATAATAATAATCGTAAAAAAAATTATAAAAGATTGAATCTCAAGTTTATGGCAGAAAAAAGAGCAAAAAAACGAGTGTTATTACTGTATTAACAAATTAATTCTACCCATAAATGTAAAGGGGAATTTTATATGTTGAAAAGCACTAAACTTATAGATGAATCACAACCTGAATTAGATGATCCACTAGCTGGAGATGTTGATGAATTTTCGGAAATATCCTTGAATGCCATCAATGGTCCATTATCGTATAAAACTCCTTGTCTTTCTAGAAAAATAGGAAAAGTAAATGTTGAAATACTAATAAATTTAGGAAGTATACATAATTTCATAAATTCTAAATAGTTGGTGTCACTTTTAGACATACATTGTGATTTTTTACACCAAAACTCTCATTTTTACATAAAAATAGTAGAGTCACTCTTAAAGGAAATTTCAATACTGAAATCTATTGTATTTTAGGAGCTTGTATTTTTGAAAAATATAAGAGATCTTATTAACGATCCTTTCAAACCTCATTTATATTTCTTAGTCACAAACAATGAATATGATTTATCTAAGGAAAAACTTGATTCTATGCTAGAACAAATTCCAAATACTATTTCAAGAGCCAAAAAGATTACCTCCACATTGACCACATGATCACTATATCCACCTAAAAGAGGGATCAACACCAATTAGTCTTAGTC
Organism: Impatiens glandulifera; assembly: GCF_907164915.1. Lineage (NCBI taxonomy): Eukaryota > Viridiplantae > Streptophyta > Magnoliopsida > Ericales > Balsaminaceae > Impatiens > Impatiens glandulifera. The sequence continues at coordinate 1,486,036 of NC_061862.1, read as the reverse complement.
CATACAGATACCGTGCAATACAAAAAATATAAATAAAAAAATTAGTATCTGAAATGTTAGAACAATAAATTATTAAACATAGTCATAGTGCTTTTGCGGCACCATGTATTCTGGTCAAGAAAAAAGATCACAATTGACGTTTTTGTGTTTACTATTGTAAATTAAGAATAAATTTTATATTCCAATTATAGAGAAGATTTTATATGAATTACATGATAGTCAAATATATTTTAAGCATTATCTTACAGTAGGATTCCACCAAATTAGAATGAATCTTAATGACACTCACAAAACAGCTTGTAAAACACATGAAACTATATGAATTTCTTGTTATGCCATTTGGTCTTACTAACGTTTCCTTTACATTTCAGAGTTTAATGAACACTATATTTAAGTCTTATCTTTAAAAATTTATATTAGTGTTCTTTGATGATATACTAATTTATAGTATAACATAGCATGATAATTTAAGTCACTCAAGAATATTTTTTGATACATTAAAACATCATAATCTATTTTTAAAAAATCTAAATGTACATGTAAAAGATAGACTATTTGGGACATATTATTTCTACCTAAGGAGTTGAGGGTGATCCTAATAAGATAAATGCTATGCAATGTTGGTCTATACCATCTACTTTAAAAATTTTAAGAGGCTTTTTAGGCTTAATAGGGTAACGTTTGGTACATGGTACAAATTATATAGGGTATAAATTGTATAGGGGTATAAATTGTAATAAGGTATAAATAATATAGGATATTATAAGTTGTATATATTATAAGATCTATTGATGTTTGATATGAATTATAAGAAATGGTATAAATTATATATGGTTTATAATTTTGTGTTTGATATATTGTATAAGAGTGTAGTATAACTTGTATAAATATTAATTTAAAATTATTATTATTATTATTATTATTATTATTATTTTTTATATTTATTTATATTATAAATAATATTGTCTATTATTATTATTATAAATTATTGTATTACTATTATTTAATAATTAATATAATTTTAATTAAAATATAAAAAATTAATTATATTATAAATGATAAATTATATTTATTTAATTTAAATATTTTTAATAATTGTAATAAAATAAAATAAATTAAAATTAAAATATTATTTATAATATAAGTATATATAAAAAATAATAATTAATAAAATTATCGTTATAAAAATAAATAAATATTTTTTAATCAAAATATTTAACTATTTAAAAAATATCAATATTAAAAATAATTATATATAATAATAATAATATTATTAAAACTAAATAAAATATATTTAATATATTATATAATAATAAGTTATATGTAGTATTAATAAAGAGTATAATAAAAAATTAAAAATTAAATGATATAAGAATAATGTTATAACTAGGGAGACTAGTTACTATTTTATACCAAATATGATAAAATTATATAGGGGTATAAATTTATACCAATAGTAAAAATATAAAAAACACTATATTAAAATATTACTTGTATAGTTTATATTATTATTATACCAATAGTGTAGTACCTCTTTGTACCACCAACCAAACATACCCTAACCCTACTACCAACCAAACATACCCTAACCCTAAAATAGGGTTAGTAATAGGCTTTTTAAGAGCCTTAATAGGCCTTTTAAGAGGCTTTAATAGACTTTTTATAAGATTTTTTTAAATTATGATCTTATAGTTAAATAATTAGTAAATTTATTAAAGAAAAAGTTTTAAATGGTACAAATCTTAAAAATGTCCGTTCTAAGACACACTAGTAAACAATTAATCAATAGCAACGAAATTTAGCAACAATATAGTTTTACCGTCGCTATTGGTAACATATCACTACAAAAAAGAAGTGTTTGTGACGAAAATTTACTGATGGTTAAAGGTCGTTAGAATATTCCGACGATTTTACCCACATCATTTGTGACAAAAATAATAAACGTTAGAAAAATTAATGAAAATAAGAAAAAACGTAGAAAATAATTAAAGAAATTTAGCCCCAACTATTTCTATCGTTTTTGTGGACAATAAACAAAAGACACAAAATCCATTGGAGCATTCCTGAGGTATTTTCGATATATTTTTTGTCAAATTTATATTTCGTCAGAAATATTTATTAATGACATGTTTTTCGATAGATTTTCTGACGAAATAAGCGATGATAATTTATGTCAAAATTTCAGGTTTATTAATGATAGATGTTTTGACAGAACTTGCGATGAAAGTTTTCTCAAAATAAAAACTTTTGTGTTGTTTTAAACATCCTATAAAAGTTGTAGGAATAAAAGTTGTAGGATGAACTTATATATTTGATACATCCATAGCTCTATACTCCATCTTCAGCCACTATACTTGAAATTCAGAACTGGATCGGCTGTGCTGAAAGTTCCTGCCGAACTAGGGTTTAGAACTAGGGTTTACAGGAAGAAGAAGGTACCTCTCTCCAATATATTTACGAGGGATTGAATAGACATCCTGAAACTATATTTAGAGATAAAACTGTTTCTAAATTAGGTTGTGGTAATGGATGGATATCTATTGCTATTGCTAAGAAGTGGTTACCATCACAGGTTTTAGTTTCTTAATTTTCTTGTTAGTTGCTATTGCTAAGAAGTGGTTACCATCACAGGTTTTAGTTTCTTAATTTTCTTGTTAGTTAACTTATATTGGTAGTTCTTAATTAGTATGATATGTGTAGGTCTATGGTTTGAATATTAATCCTAGAGCTATCAAGATTTCTTGGATAAACATATACCTAAATGCTCTAGATGAAAATGGTGGTCTAATCTTTGATGGTAAGGGGAAGACTCTACTTGACAGGCTGGAGTTTCATGAATCTGATTTGCTTGGTTATTGTAGAGATAATCATATAGAACTTGAGAGAATCATTGGCTGCATTCCTCAGGTATTGTAAAACAGAGAATTCTATACTAGATCTCATTTGCAAGTTTTCTTCATTATAGATACTTGGAAATAACTGTCTTTTTCTTTACTTGGTTTTTGTTTGTCCTCACAGAGACAATGTGAGAATAAGAAAGCTGGGGAGATGATTGGATTTGCTAGTTCTGCCATCTCTGTGCTTAGACATGTCGAGTTATCAGTAACTTCTTTAGATAAAATTCCCCTAATTCACATGGATGTTGATAAAAGCGATTTACCCATGCCATTTTTAGTAAAGGCAACCATACTTTCACAGTTCACAGTCATGTTCATACTTTAACTTCTTGCTCTGATCTATTATTTCTCAAAACTCACACTCACACACAAGAAGGAGAAAGAGAGATCTATTCGTCTCTACAGGCAACAGACGGACTGTCGAAAATAAAGGCATGCATTCTTCTTTATCACATCTCTCTAACTTCCATCCATTTCGAAGAAACGCATAAATATTGAACAATAAAGGTTAAAATAAAAACAAGACAAAAAAATATATCATGTAACATTATGTATGAATCAAATAGCTAGACCAGGTAATTATTAAAGTTTTTCAAATTGTTTTTTTGGCGTGGAATTTAAATCGTATAGTTCCCTTACCTTAGTCACCTCATCTCTAGTTTTGGAATATATGAAAAATTAAGTTCTTAATTGAGGTGTTGTGAGTAAAGCATATCCATTTCCACTAAAGCTTCAATAAAAAAAATGACTAGACAAAAACTTTATAGTAACTTGAACTATTAATCTCGTAAGAATGTAAAAACATATTTCACCTTTAAGAATTTTAACATTAGTATTGATTTTAGTTTTTACGATTTGTATGTAATTTTTTTTGTTAGTTTCGACTTGATATTTGTTATATTTTTCTCGTAGTTTTATTTTGTTAAACTTATTATGACAATTCATGTCACAAACTTCATTTGTTATGATTAATTTTTTTTTCCGATTTTTATGATCTTCACGAATCTAATATTCAATGAAAAAGTGCTTTTTTTTTTTAATTCTTAGGAATTATAAAAATAATAACAAAGTTAGTAGTTAGACCTTATTTTTTTAAACTATACTTCGATGCTCTCTTATACAAAAATTGTGTTCACTATTAAATGAAGTGGACCTAAATATTAGGTCATATCATTTCAATTACAATTTAAAATACTAAAATATCTTAATTTTATTAATTTATCAGCAAACAATTTTAATTAGGCCATACAAGTAAAATATTATTTAGACATATTTTGATCAATTTATATATGATTGTCACAAACATGTTGAGATCTATATATAAATGAGAATGCAATAAGTTCACAAGAGATTAAATTTTGCTAGTATATAAATAATATGTCTCATTTTAAAAATATTTCAAAATGTCGTGTAAGGCTTAATTGTTTGGTAAAACTCATTTAAGACTGTAATTAAGGATTATACAAATTATTTCAAATTTAATGGGCATAGTTACTATTTCATTAAAAAAAATTTAATTGTTTTAAACATTTATAAGATTTTATATATGATGAAATTTTGATAATCTTGTACAAGATTATGTGATAGACACATGAATAAACATGTAATAAATTAAGTAGAATTTGAGATTTTGATAATCTTATTAAAAAATTATGAGATATATACACATAAAGATAATATGACATAATTGAGATTTTGATAATCTTCTGTAAAATGAGATTTTGATAATCTTCAAAAAAAAATTACACATGAGGTCAAAGTTCAAGATAGATTACACAAATAAAGCTGTCTATAATAAATGTTTAGCGTTTTGGATATGAATATTTTGTCATTATTACCAAATTTATTATTTTTGAAATTTATTAAAGTAAAAGTTATTTTATTTTATTTTATTTGGTATGATACGAAAATTTTAATTAAAGAAGATGTAATATTGTTGTTAGGCGAAAAGTGTGATAAAAAAAATGTATTTATGAAAAGATGTAAATTCCATAAAATTGAGAATTTGTTAAATTATTGTTACAATTATAATTATTTTTAAAATTGTATGAAATATTGTGCTAAAACCAATTTGTTATTTTAGGCGAAACTGTAAAAAGTGTATAAAAAAATGATTTTTTTTTTTTAAATTATGATAATTTGTTTAAAATTATTATCACAATTATAATTCTTTTTAAAAAATTATTAAAATAAAATTAAATATAATTTTGTTTTATTTTTTATGGTATAAAAGTTCGGATTAAAGTTGTTAAGCAATCAACATAAATAGAGAATAATTGAGATCTTTAGAGATTAAGTTTGGAGAGATTAGAAGAATAATTGAAAGCTTTATAGATTAAGTTTTGAGAGATTATAAAATTTACACTTGCTCTTTGAGAGTTTTCGTATTATAAATACTAACAAAATAAAAGAATCAGTCCCTCAAGTTATGAGGTAAATACAAAATGAGAATGATAAAAACAGTAATAATAAAACGGTAATAATTTTTTACACTCCTCCCTCAAAATGAAAATCTTGTAGATAAATATTGGAACGTAGATCATCAAATTGGGTACCATCCAAAGCTTAGTAAAAATATTCGCAACTTGATTTTTGGTTGAGATATGTCGAAGATCAATAAAGTCAGTTTTGTATTTGTCACGAACTACGTGACAATCGATGTCAATGTGTTTTGTACGCTAATGGAAGACAAGGTTTTGAGTGATATGAACTGCAGCTTGGTTGTCACACCAAAGAGGAATGAAAATTTTAGTTTGACGCCCATATTCGAGAGTAGGTACGATATCCATTGCAATTCACAAACAGTTGATGCAAGACTGCGATACTCTATTTCAACAGAAGATTGAGATAATGTGGTTTACTTCTTTGTTTTCCAAGATATAGGTGCAGTCCCTAATTTGATACAATATCCCGTAAGCGATCGTCGACTATCCGAGCACTTTGCTCAGTCAGTATCAGAAAAAGCTTCAAGAACAATATATTAGAAAAAGGAAAAAAAAACTTCCAAGAGAAGGTGTTCCTTTGAGGTATCTAACAATTTGTAAACCAGCATCCCAATGAACTTTAGTTGGTTTGTGCATGTATTGACTTAGTTGTTGAACCGAGAATGCAATGTCCAGCCGTGTAAAATATAGGTAAATTAACCGGCCAATGAGTCTACGGAATGATTTTGGTTCAACAAAGACACTTTGTGAATTTGGTTCAAGTTTGATGCCTTTAAGCATCGGGGATTTAGTCGGCTTAACTTCAATGAGTCCAACATCAACAATGATGTCAAGAATGTATTTTCTTTGATTGAAAAACAAACCTTTAAAGGTTTTGCAATTTCAAGACCAAGGAAGTACTTTGTTTTCTTCAAATCTTTAATAGGAAATTTAGAGTTAATGAATGTTTTTGTTTTAGAGATTTCATCAAGACTGTTACCAGCCACTAAAGCATCATCAACATAAATCAATACCACAGTAATAATAGAGTTCATTTGTTTGTTGAACAAACAGTGATCATGAGATGATTGAACAAAACCAAAACTAGTAAGATTATTTGAAAATTCGGTATTCCATTGTCTAGAAGCCTACTTGAGGCCATAAAGACTTCTTTTTAATTTGCAAACCTGATTTGGATTACCTTCAATATAACCATCTGGTTGTTGCAAATAAATGTCTTCCTCTAAATGAGCATGGAGAAAAGAATTATGCACATCAATTTGATGAAGAAACCAATTTTTAGCAGCACTTAATGCAATTAAAAGTCTTACAGTCACAAGTTTTGCCACCGGAGCAAAACTTTGATGAAAATCAATGTCATTGATTTGATTATATCCTTTGGCAACGAATCGAGCTTTAAATTTGTCGATTGTGCCATCCAGATTTAATTTGGTTTTATAAATCCACTTGCTGCCAATAGTCTTTTTACCATGCGGAAGAGTGGTAATTTCCCAAGTTTTATTGTCTTTCAAGACTCGAATTTCATCATTCATAACTTTGATCCAATTAGAATTAATAGATGCTATTTTGTATGTTTGTGATTCACAAGCATTTAAAATGTTAGATAGAAAACATTTATAAATAGTATCTGTGCAATTAGAAATAAAAGGAAATATAGGTGGAAGCATATGATTTGTATTTTGTGTAGCCATGATATGATTAATCATATAGTCATCAAATCAGTGAGGCTTATTTCGAGTTCTTGTTCCTTTTCTAGGAACAAAACTAGTTGGTTGTACATGTTATTGATTAGGCAGATTAATATTAGGATCATTAACTTGATTTTCCATAAAGGCATCAAGTTAAATTTCATCAGAAATACTAAACTCATCAGAAATATCAAACTCATCAGAATCAAAACAAGATGAATTCTCATTATTATTAAAGAAATGCTTTGGAGAATCCAAGTTATCTTGTGATTTTAAAACTCCAGATTGATCAAATGGAAAGATATTCTCAAAAAAATAAACATCTCTAGAAGTTACAATTTTTTGTGAATTCATTTCATAAACTATATAACCTTCTTTTTTATCAAGAGGATATCCCCAAAAAATACATTTTTTACCACTAGGTTCAAATTTACCTTTATAAGGTTGAATATTTGCTATGTAACAGAGACAACCAAATGTTCGCATATAGCTATAGTCAACATCTTTGTTGGTAAGTAAGGAAAATGGTGTATGCTAATTGAGAACACTACTAGGTAACTTATTAATGAGATGGGTAGCCATTAATAAAGAAAATGGCCAAAATTTAGTAGGCAATTTTGATTGAAGCATTAGGGATCTTCCCATTTGAGTAAGCCAATATTTGTCATCTTAAATTCTTGGGCCATATCATTTTTGAAATCTTCAAAGAGACCCCGTGAAAATAAGACAATCCACATAGAGGAAAACGAACAAACAATCTCATTTTTATCCATTTTCACATAAAGTGCATACTCATGTGGACATCTTTTAAATCTTTTCTCACGGAAATCAGCATCAATCCGACTATAACATACTCGAGGCGCTTATTTGAGATCGTACAAAGCCCTCTTCAACTTTAATACATTTCTTTCTTGTCTTTTCATCACATAGCCTTCTCGTTGCTCCACAAAAAATAACATCCTCAAGAAAACTGTTAATAAATGTTGACTTCACGTCTAATTGGAATATTTTCCATCTTCTTTGTGCTACTAGAGAAACAAAAAATATGATTGTATCTAGACGAGCAATTAGAGAAAATACTTCATCATAGTCCACTCCGTGTTGTTGTGCATACCCTTTGACGACTAATATCTCTTTATATTTTTCTACAACACATTTGGTATTCTTTTTCTCTTTGAATATCCACTCGACACCAATGGAATTCTGACCCGCTGGGAGTGAAGTGAGTTCCCATGTATCGTTTCTTTTAATGACTTGAATATCCTCTTCCATATCTTATCTCGATTTCTTCTCTTTACTAGCCTTTTTAAAACTCAAAGGCGCTGTATCGACTAAAAGACAGAACATAATGAAATCATTCATTATTTTTGTATTCTCGTATAACTCTGGGATAGTTCTTATCCTTCGTGATACTTCATTAGGGCTTCCACTTGATGAAGATGCGTCAGAAGATGTGTTCTATATTGTCGAAGGAATTACGATCTGTCATGTTTCTTCTCCTTGATTGTCCTCATCGAACAATGGGGAGAATTCGTTGACAAAATTTTCATTAACTTCCCAATTCCAAGAAGCATCTTCATCAAACTTTATATCACGACTCACAACCATCTATTCGTTGACAGTATTGTAGAGCTTGTACCCCTTTGATTTTCCGTCATAGCTGATGAACATAAACTTCTTGCTTCTATCATTAAGTTTGATTCTCTTTTTCTCCGACACATTCTTGTAAGAAATACTCTCAAAATGCTTAAGTGAGATATATTTGTCTTCTTTCCGCTCCAAAGTTCAATTGGTGTTAGATCTTTCACGCTTTTGATCGGACAACGATTAAGGAGATACACCGCACAAGCCACTACTTCCGCCCATAATTCTTTTGGCATCTTCATATGTTTCATAATTCTCTAAGCCATGTTGAGGATAGATCGATTCTTCCTTTCAGTCACTCCATTTTACTTTGGGGATCTTGGAGTTGTGAGGAAACGCCTAATGTCATTTTCATAAGACGATGGTTTGATCGGTCCACATACACCGAAATGAATTAATTCAACCGGCTTCGTTGTTTGACGTTGCTTACTTTGCATGTTTGCCTAGAAGACACGCTTCAAAAGGTTGATCGACTCATACGAGATTCATGAAAGGAGAAGTCAGCATATGGACATGCCAAATAAAAAATGAAATGACATGGTCCTTGAAGAAAATCCTAAGACTCGAGGAGAGAAATATCAGATGATGAAGTTTAGAATCGGTAATGGAAGGAGAATATTATTCTGGCACGATCCATGACTAGAGAATAATCCCATAATTCTCCGGGAGGAATTTCAATCTATCAAAATCAGAAGAAATTTTCTCTTGTACTTAGTTAAAGATATTCAAGAAGAAAAATGCAACTATATTTTGAGGAGTATTCTAAAAGAAGTCAGAATTCTGAATCTGATCAATAATATGCAATTCAATGGAAACACTAATACAAATACCTGGGATACTATTATGAATGGAAAGTTTGTGGCAGGAAAAACATGGGAGATCATTAGAACAAACAAGGTGGTGGTCGATTGACATAAAGTAGTCTTGTCTTCAAAGGTTATACATCGACACCAATTTATCCTTTGGATGAAATTCAGGAAAAGATTGGCGACAAGAGACATTAAGAAGTATATGAATACTTTAGACAAAAATTGCCCAATTTGCACAGTAAAAGAGGGAAAATATTGACCACTTGTTTGGGGAGTGCGCATTTGTATCCAAGTTGTGGATCAATTTTGCTCAAAACATGAATATCATTAACTTTTCAGGTATAAGAAACGAATTCATTTCCCTATTTTAGAATTTTTTTAATGAAATGACACTAAATCGTTTTCTCTAAAAAAAAAAAATCCCTTCATCTTCCATCAACCCAAAATTTTCTCAAAAAAAGAAGCCATGCATCTTCCATCAACCTAAAACACATTTCTTATCCGAGATCTCGTCCAAATCAAAAACATAAATTTTTTTTAAACAACTACTTTGCATTCTATAAAAATAATGACAAAGCACTTTAGCATCACCATTTATCTTAGCCTTACATTCGTATTGGTGGAATATCATTGGTTTTCCTAGGGTGTGGGTTGCTCTAGCCCATGGGCTTGCCGAGCTTACTACAGGGCTGACCCCGCAGACACTAGTAATCTCAACTACACCTTCAATCTTAACATCAACATTTATCTTATCCTTACAATTCGTCTGGGTGGAATGTCTAACTTGTAAAATATTTTCCCCCTTCGAAGTAAATACACCATTTTTGGCACATACAATAGAGAATTATTTTTGTTTTCCATCTTGACCATTTCTTTCTCCTAACTTACAAATGTAGAAACCCTTTATTTGGGCATACTCACGAAACTTATGTTCAGAATAAAAAGTTATTCCAACTGTGGAGATTTGAACATCAGGATAGGACGATGATGGTTAATCCATTTAGCTAAAGAATAATATAAAATTTTCATTTTAAAACTTGACAACGAAGCGTTGAGAGCGTGACAACGCTTTGTTGAGAACATTACATGCACTTTCCAAGTTTAATCCAATAAATATAAAAAATACAGATTGTTAATTTTAATGTTGTATTAAACCAAAGTATCATGTTTGTTATTTCACTTTTTTAAACATAACATTCTAGTTTAATACAATAGTAAAATTCAGTTTAAAAAAAATTGAATTACAGTTTAATAGAAATAATTTTAGTTTAAAACATTGTATGTCAACGTTTCGTTGAAAACATGACCACGTTTCGTTGAGAACATGACAACGCTTATGCACTTTTCAAGTTTAATCCAACTAAAATGAAAAATACAGATTGTCAATTTTAATGGTGTATTAAACTAGAATGTCATGTTTTTATTTCACTTTCGTAAACATGATATTCTAGTTTAATACAACATCAAAATTCAGTTTAAAAAATTGAATTGCAATTTAATAGAAATAATTAAAAAAAAATTGAATTGCAACATGACAACGCTTCATTGAGAACATGAAACGAAACATTGTGATCATGACATGCACTTTTTAAGTTTAATAAACTTTACCGCTCACAAAAACAGTTTCAAAATGTTTCTAGGAATGTTTAGATCAAATGTCTATTTTTCTTAAAGTTCTTAAACAACAAATTACTAGACTTCGAGATACATGTCTATGATTTTACGTTTCTTCAAGGTTAATGGAGGGAGCTCGTGATGATGAAAACAAAGATGTCGAAAATGTTGCTTCAAACAGTGAAAACGAAGATTGCGATGATGAAAACAAATTGCAAACTTGCGATGGAGAAAATAGATCTTACAAGTTTGCGATAAAGAATATGAAGTTTGTGAGCTTGCCCTCCCTTTAATATTTATTATTATTTTAATCTAATGTGGCATGCGTTGTTGTCTTAGTGGGTCCCTTTATTATTTCTTATTATTTTTAGAATATTTTTAAATTGTACCGATAACTGATATTGTATCTCAATAAAAAAAAACTTCTAAACAAATATTTAGCATTGGTCATATATAATGACTTAAATAGTTATATAAATAATAGTTTATGTTTTAATTTTTTTATATATATTAATAAATAAAATATTTGGTTGTCCTTGAAAAAAATATTAATAATTTACTAAAAATTGTTTAGGCTGTCCAGTTGCTAAGAGACAGCATAATTGTTACTTGTGAGTTTGTGTAGAGTATTTATATAAAAAAATTCTAAATATATTTTTAAAATTTGAACTCTTAACTCTTATTATATATATAAAATAATATTAACAAATTAAATTAAATTATTTTTATTAATTGTAATTTTAAAATATTTTATATTATTTAATCAATTTATCTATTAATTATAATGTTAAAATATTATACTATTTTATAAAAATGTAAAAAATAATTAAAATTGTTAGTGAATATAAAAGACCCATATAAATAATATATTATAAAAAATTTATTTGTTGATGAAAAATAAGATATAGGTAGTTATTTTACTATTAAAATTTTATTTTCAAAAGTATTTACTTTAAAACAAAAAGTAAAACAATGATATAGTTAAATACTATACATGTATTACTTATTAATTGATTTTTTTTAAAAAGTCACCATTATTGTAAAAATCTTACTCAAAAAATATATATATTTATATACAAACAATATCACAATAATGTCTAACTTTTTTTTTTTTTTTTTTTGGTTATATATTCATATAATTCCACTTCTTTTATATATATTCATATAATCCAGCTTTTATATATATTTGATATATATTCATATAATCCAGCTTTTATTTATATATATATATATATATATATATATATATATTCATACAATCTCATATTATATTATGTTAATTGTTAATTCTTAATTAGATTATATTAAATGTTGATATATATATATATATATATATATATATATATATATATATATATATATATATATATATATATATATATATATATATATATATATATATATATATATGAGTAATTTTGGGACATTCTTTATTTATTATAAAAGATATATAAAATATTTTTTAATGTAATTTTAATTATTATATAATTTTGAAATCAATAGATTTTAGATTTCAAAATTATATAAATAACATGAAACTATTTTATTTCATTTTTTATATAGATTATTATAGACTACATTATTATAAGTTATTAATAATGATATAATCTTAAACAAAATTAATGATTAAAATAGTTTTATTGATTTTAAGTTAATAAATAATAAATAATTTTTGTACAGAAAATTAACATAATTAATTTTTTTTTAGGTATTTTTTTTTATAACATATAGATCTAATTTTTTAATAAGTTATATCCATGACTGAATTTGTCAACCCTTCATACTAATAGAGTGTATGTTAAATTAAAATAAAGTATAATAATTTTTTAATTAAAATTTATTATAATAAAATTACTTCAATAATTTTAATACTTTTGTTTTTAAATTTAGAAAATTAACATTATTATTATTATTATTTAAACTCAATAGATGCTTAAGTGGAAAAAATTAGTGTTTAAGAGACAATATGTTTAACTAGATTTTTTTTAGCTCAATATGTTTAATTTGTAATTTTTTAACCTAATAAACTAATATTTCTCCACAGTTATGACATTTACTTTATTTAAGATGTTGTAAATGAGAATATTTGGTCTTTTAGAAATTATTCTCGCCAGTTAAACTACCAAACTACCTTATTGGTTAAATAGTAATAATTTGTTTTTGTTATATATATATATATATTGATATTATAATTAAGTTATATTTATGCAATTTATGATTTTTAAATATATTATTTTGTGTTAATACAATAATACTTATAAGTTATTATATAAATAAAAGATTTTGAGTGTACAAGATTTATTTATTATTATGTATGTATTTTTATGAGATTTATTTTGTATTTATCAAAGTTTAAGATTTAATACTCATAATTTTTATTTTTCAAAAATATAATTATAAATATAAATAATAAATTATTTTTAAAATTTTGATTCATGATCCGTCTCTAATCAAATATAGTAAAATGATTGCTGGTTGGATTTTAAAAAAAATTTCTAACATTATTATTTAATTTCATTACCATCCTTTATTAATTACTTAATCATTTAATCAAAATACTAATAATAATTAAATAAATTTATTTTATAATTAAATATTAATACCATTAATTTTTTTTTTATCAAAACACATTCTTCAAATCATAATAATCAGAAAATTTGACGAAATGACCCTAAAGATACTATTATTTGCATCCGTGGTCATCCCATAATTTTTATTACTCTGGTGACCACTTTATTTTTTTTACGAAAATACCCTCATTGCGTAACGCGAAGTGAAAAAGTTCTTTATATAAATACTTAAATTTTTTCATTTCGTTATTTTACTTTCTCTCTCTTAGATGACGACAGCGACGACGGCGACGACAGAACCCTAAACGAACACATCATATAGATCGATACCAAAACCCCGTTCTAATATCATGTGTTCATCATACGAATCGATTTATGTTATTATTTCCATTATCTTCATCTTCAAACTCTAAACCATGAAGTTGTTCTTATTGTTCATATTAGTTCATATTTTGTCCATCTTATTGTTCATATTTGTTTTCATTATCAATGATGATGTTTGCAGATAATCTTGTCGATGATCATATGAGTTCCATTTCAGGGAAGATTTACTTTTCGCTTCACGTTTCGCTATGGACTTAATGTTTCGCTAAGGGTCAATATTTTTTTATTATTTATAGTTAATCATAACTTCATTTGGGAAGGTATCAAGATCACTCATGGTTTTGAAGAGAATGCTTCGGGTACAAAAAAACCTTTCTCTTTAACATCTTTTTGTCAAAAAATAAATTTTAATTTTTTGTTCATTCCCATTTAGTTGCTGTGAAGGAAGCAATTGAAGCACTAAGAAAGAACAACATTGATTCTTTTGTCTTGGACCTTCGAGATAATAGGTGATGCATCTTTTCCACTAGCTTCCAATTAGAATTTCTTTGGGTGCTTAAGGATAAAAGAAAAACTTATGTTGATGCTACAGTGGTGGTATTTTTCTAAAAGGAATCAAGATTTAAAAAATATGACAAGCTTCAAGGGCAATTTTTATTTTAATTTTTAATCTTACAATATGCTGTTTCTGATGGATAAGTTGAATTTGATCGAGGTTGGATAAAAGTGTTATTATATATATTTGTGATAGAAAAGGTGTTCGTGACATTTACGACACTGATGGAAGCAATGCATTGGCAACTACTGAGCCACTTGTTGTGTTGATTATAAACAGATGTAACCAGTCCCGGGAATTAGGGAAGAAAGAGAAGTAGTGTTGCTGATTATGAATATGATGATGATCATCATCATGATCAAGAAGAAAACTCATCAAGAAGAAGAAGAGATGAACTTGAACTTTATTATGGATTTCCAAAAAGAATAGATCCATGGTTCCGTTGGACAAAGTGTCTATGCTGATTGATTCATTGATTGATTGATATAATAACTATGTATTTGTGAACAGATCCATCCATTACACATAAAAGTTTTAGATTTATATATACAAATATATGTTCTTCTATTTGATTAATTTCAATTGTTAGACAAAAATATGTTATTGTATTAGTAGTATACCTTATCAAAAGATGTACAACTTTGGGATATTATTATAATACATGCTTTAATTAATTATTACATAGTAAGTTTCTTTTCCTTACCCAAAAGTTGAATAAATCCAATTAATAACAACACACATAATAAGAACATACCTAAACAACATACATAATAAGAACACATCAACATACACATTTATTAACTAATTCCTCATCATCCTTAAATCAATGAAGAACAATTAAGACTTGTTTTTCAGAGTGTTAGCGATATCAATTACAAAACGGTATCTCACATCCGCCTTCACCAATTTCTCCATCGCAATGTTCACATCATCGATCGAAACAACCTCAATATATGCAGTTATACCATGTTTCGCAGCAAAATCAATCATCTATTAAGTCTCCTTTATTCCCCACTATTACTCCCAACAACTATCTTCCTTCCTACATAACAATCATCAAAATTCAATAATAATCAAACCAAATAATCAAATATATCTTACAAACTTACCCATGATTAACGAGAACGAATTTAAATCAAGAGACTTTTCTTTTCAGGCGCACCAACAAGACCCACCACACCTATATTGGTTCCACGCTTATCCAAACCAAAGTACCTTAAATGACTATAAGTTGTAATTTCAGCGTAGAGAAGAGGAACAATCGCATTAAGAGGAATATTGTCAAGTATTTTGACAATGAAATGTTAATCTAATATCATGATGTCTAAATATCAGCCGTAACGGGAAGCCTTCGTGTAACGGGAAGGCCCTTCGCGAAACAGAACCAAATTAGAGCATCACGGTGGTGGTGATTCAGAATTGAATCAGAATCAGAGCTGGATGTCCCATTCATTTAAATAAACAATAAACAACAAACGTACCAGTTGCCACAATGCTCGCGCTTGTCGTGCTCATTGTGGTGTCTGTCGTCGAAGATCGTCACCGCCGTTTAGGGTTAGAGAGAAGGAGGAGAAGAGCGGAAAGAGAGAGAAGGAGAAGAAGAAAAATGAAAAAAAATGTCTAAATTATATTAAATAGTAAGAATATTATAACTTTTCACACTTTTCCACTTCGCATAACACGAAGGCCCTTCGCGTTACGTGATAAAGGTATTTTCGTCAAAAAAAATAAAGTGGTCATAAGAGCAATAAATTTTTTGGGGTGACCATGGATGCAAATAAGGGCATCTTTAGTGTCATTTCGTCAAATTTCCTTAATAATCATCACCCTCAATATTTTTTAAAAATAAATCGACTTTATTTTAATAATCTTAAACCGTTTTTATTTAAAAAATATGATATATTTTTTTTTATTAAGTATTATATATTTAAATAGAATTAAACAATTCGGGTCTGGAAAATAAGTATAAAATTTAACAATAAATATTATTAAATTTGTTAATATATACATAATTATAAAATATTTTAAACATTTCATATAAATCAACAACACAATAGAATAATGTAAAAAAATATGATTTTAAATAATAATAATAAAAATTGTCCAAACCCAAGAGAAGCTCCGGATCAAAACAAATAGGACCAATATGTTATATTATAAGTCTGGGATCAATTTTAACCAATTATAAATTATGTAAGGATATTTTAATAAAATGGGACAGGAGCCTTAGAGAAACCCTAGTCTCAAATTAGTTTCCCTACCGCCGCCTTTTACCCTATATTTTCATCCCTCAATATATATAAGAACCATTCTTCCTATCTACATGTTAAAACAACCTCAGACAGAAACCTCAAACAGAAATGTTTTTGTGCGGAATCCAAAGAGTAGTTGGAGGATTAAAAATCAATGTAAGCACAAGTGCTACAGTTGACATCTATATCTATGATTGTTTATATAAATTATTCTCCAGGGTGGTTCACAGAAGAAGGGGATGGATCACTAAAGAAGGTACCCATCACTAATTAATATATATATTTTTCGTGAATAACTTAGACGTATTTTTGTAGTATTTCGGGTTTGAATTTTACCTATCAAATTTCAGGTTTGAGTTTTACTAATTTGAGAAGTATTTTGTGAATTTTACTTTTGTAGGAAGTATGAAGAATTGATGAGAAGGAAACGAGTATGTTGAAAGAAGAGATGAGGACATAGAATATGTTGGAAGAAGAAGGGATGAGAAGATAGAGAAGGTTGGAAGAAGTTGATAGAAGTTGAAAGAAGAAGGGATGAGAAGATATTAGAGCAGGTTGGAAGAAGAAGGGATGAGAAGATAGAGCAGGTTGGAAGAAGGGGATGAGAAGATAGAGCAGGTTGAAAGAAGAAGGGGATGAGAAGATAGAGTAGGTTGAAAGAAAAAAAAAATCAAGAAGATAAAGGTGAAAAATGAAAAGTGTAAAAGATTTGGGACCAAAACCATTGAATAAGTTTCTTCCGATGTAAAAAATTAATAATACTTTTTTTTTTCATTTTTTCAATTAAAATTTTGAATTATATATATATATATATATATATATATATATATATATAATCTATAAAATATAATAAATATGTAATATATATTCAAATAATAAACAAGTAAAAATAAAAATTATATTATAATATTTTTTAAATAATTTATTAATATTTATTATTTTAATTTATAATGTTTTAAAAAAATATTTAAATTAGTAAATGATTAATATTAATATTTAAGTAAACTAATATTAATATTTTTTTTAAAATAAAATTGTTTTGACATTTCTTAAATAATTTATAAAAAATTATATTATTCCTAGATGTAAATTTTAAAAAATATTTAAATTAGAGAAACAAATATATTAAAAAAATATGTTAAGTTTTAAAATAATTGAAAATTTATTTTAAATTTATTAATTATAATAAAAAAACAGAATGAGACTTTATATATTTGAAATAAAATTTTTGAATTGATTGAAAATTTTAAAAAGAAATTATTGATTACCACATATTTTTTATATTTAATTATTTATATATATTTTAATTAATAAAATAAAGTAAATTTTGTAATACGAGATTCATAAGTTAAAACTTCTTTTATATTTTTCTTGTAGAATAATATAAGTGTATTTTATAAAATTAATATAATATTAATTAAATTTATAATTAATTAATTTTTAAAAATATAAATTAATTATTATTATTAAAAAAAATTATAAAATATTATTTATGAAATTGAATTATATTATTTTGCTCAAAGAAGAGATTGATGAAAGAAAACTGCAGGACTGAAACAATGATCTAAATTTAAAATGTTGAACCGGTAAAAAAGGGTTAAAAACGAGGGTAAAAACTCTTGGTTTTGACTCTATAACCTTCAGTATAGACCAAATACGAACAGTTTAGGTAACTCTCGTCATCCCTCAGTATTGACTCTTTCGTTAAAAACAATTGGGCGTTTACCGAGAGATATCGTAGAGTTTTCAGTTTAGACACCCGAGAGTAAAATCGAAAGTTAATTGGAAAGCTTTCGGTTTTACTATAAAGGGACAAATCGAAAGTTTTACAATTAACTTTCGATTTTTCCCTTTGTAGTAAAACCGAAAGTTTTCCAATTAACTTTGGTTTTACTCCAAAGGGAAAAACCAAAAGTTTTATAATTAACTCTCGGTTTTTCTTGAAATTGAAAAAACCGAAAGTTTTTTAATTAACTTCCGGTTTTACTCCAAAGGGAAAAACCGAAAGATAATTCTAAAACTTTCGGTTTTTCCCTTTGATACAAAACCGAGAGGTTTATGAAAGAACTTTCGATTTTTCTTCAATTTAAAACCCGAAAGCTTTTCATATAACTCTCGGTTTTTCCTATGAAGAAAAACCAAAAGATTTACATTCACTTTCGGTTTTTCCCTGTAAAATGTACAAAATAGGCCGATTATTTTACTCGCAACCAAAACCTGTTCAGCCAAACCAATATATCAATAATAAAAGGAATGACACATACATGAAATGATCATTATCATTACAAAATTCTCAACCAAACTAATCATCCGAACAATCTGTTTTAAATTCAAATCGGAACAACCAATCAAAACTTGTTTTCAATCGAAACAACCAATCAAAATGTAATATAATTAGCTTGTGGTGGGAGGAGGTGGTGATTGTTGTTGTTGCCTCATAAACAATTCGAATATCTCCATTCTTGCATTCATTTCTAACTTCTCCCTCTCCATTCTTGTCACAATTTCTTGTTTTTCCGCTTGCATTTCATTAATTGTGCACATTCTTTCTTCATCCCTCTTCTACAATTCCTCCAGTTTGAGTGTCATTCTTTGATTCTCTTCATACAATCGATCATTGTTTCGTTGTGAACTGTTTCCACTTCGACGATCCTCACGAAAGTGTGTGGGCCGGACGCCTGATCCCATTCCGAACACTCCCCCGTGTTTTTGTTGTCAGAACACCCTCTCTATCAATTCAAAATCAGATATTTCAAGTTCGTTACTAAGAACTTCCTCCATCTCAACCTGCACAATTGAAATAAAATATCATTTCTATAATAAAAAACTAGCCATATTTAATTCACTTACAATTTTCTCTTGCACGTGTTCGTCCGGGACGGGGGTTAGGTTTTCTTTTGTCGGTTTTGGGGTACAGGTCCTCTTGAATACTTCAATGACAGACGATGCCCGTCCCATTTCAAGCGCCTGTTGAAAGAAGTGATTTATATAATTAATATCAATCATTATATTAAGTTATTACAAATAATGTACTTACCAACTCTTCTTCAACTTGAGCAAACGGTGTACTTCCCGTATGATGTAGGAATTTTAGCTTCTTCCTGTTAACAATATTTGTACTACTATTTTTCTGAATTATAAATAAAAAATGAAGTTAGAATAATTAATATCAACTTTTATTTGAATTATGAAACCGTACCTTAAATTTTCCCGTGAAGAAATGGTTGCGACACACAAACTCCCAATCATCTCGATCGTAGTCTGGTGGAGGATTGACCAGTACTGCCGCCTCGTCTCCTTTATGGACGCAGATATATCCCTTGTTCAAATCCGAGCGCCATCTATCCCATATCTGCTTGGCGTGTCTCAATCCGGTCTTTCGATAAGTATCAATAGAACCATTAGTAGCCTCGAACAGATCCTGAAAAGAAAAACATTCAAATGTTATAAACAATTATTTAATGATTAATGTATAATTAAGTAATAATTATTACTGTCATAGCAGTCCAAATAGAATCCAATTGGTCCGCACTTAATGCATTCCACTTTAAAAGACGATGTGAGACGGTTGAGGGGTCCCGCACAACCGACCCCACATGTCTAGACCACCGTGTTCTTCCCACGTCAGCACGGCCGGGCCTCCCATCTACCTCTCTAAAAGTTAGAGGAATCCGTATTCCCGCTGGCCTCTTAGATAACGCAATATTCTTGTTCTTCCCCCATCTCTTGCAGGCAGAAGATTCTTCAAAATTATCAAATTCATAATTAGATATGTGAATCAATTCAAACAATAACTAATTGTAAAAACAAGTTACCTGTCGATGATGGGTCGGGAGTGGAACCGTGCTCCTCGTCATCCTCCTCGTGATCCTCATCGTCAGCCTCATCGTCATCCCCCATATCAGCAAATGTACTCTCTATAAACTCTTCAGCCTCAGCAGCATCAACATCCTCGTCTACTGGGGGAGCAGTAGCTATCGGGATCACAACAATAGGTGGTTGATCTTTAGAAGATGATTCTCGGAGCCTTAAGTTTTTTGATTGTGCAATGAGGTTCTAGTACGGCTTAGACATTTTGCTGGGTGTTTCCTCATACTCCACCAAGGTTCTTTACTACCTTTAGACATTCTTAATGCAAACCATTAATAAATGAGCGAATAATTGAAATAAAGGAGTAATAAGAATGAATATAAAGTAAAAAACATAAATCTACCTAATTAATTAATCTGAACTATATAGTTGTAAATCGCGGTTTTATTTTTGTCACAATCTTCCAACCGGGTCGGGCTGACATATCAGGGGAGTATAATACTTGTTTTGCTTGACTCGCTAATATATACGGGTCTTGACTTTGGGTTTTCAAAATTCGGTTTACATTTATCCACTTTAACTCCTAGTTCCCCCGAGTGTGTATCAAACCACTTACACTTGAATAAAACAACTCGTTTGTGAGAAAAGTATTGTACTTCGATTATATCCGTTTAAACTCCGTAGTATGACATAGTTTCAGACCCGTTGTACCCTTCAACAACCACCCCACTATTTTGAGTGGTCAAACCTTCGTTGTGTTTTTCTGTACAGAATTTGTATCCGTTTATTTTACACCAAACATACGTAGACGAGTACATACTTGGACCTTCACCTAAGATCTTAAGGTCTCTTGATATGTTCTTAAATTCTGAGCGACCTATATATATACCCGAAATATAGTCGTTAAAATAAATATAAAGAGTTAGGATATATATGGTTTATAATTTACTCATTCGATGCTTGAAATAGGCGGCAAACGTTTCTCCACGGGACTCGTTGTTATTGCAATACTGCATATAATCTCTGCAAATAAATCGAATATTAAATAACATACTCTTTAATGCTAATTAATAACAGCAACAAAGAATCTTACATGTAAAAAAGTTCTGCTTCGGGGCAATTTTTTAAAATGTTTGAATGAGTTGTCACTCGATCAATATAATCCAAGTTGTATATTTTTCCGTTAGATAGGTCTTCCAACGATGAAAATATTGAAATGCCCGATATTTCAGTTTTTGCATTTTCTTGCTCTTCTTCCTCCATATACCTGGCACATAAACTAATACTCTCATTTACAAGATAGCTCTCGCTTATAGAGGCTTCAGGGTGGTTATTATTCCGCAAATATCTTTTCATTGTACCCATGTAATGTTCAAACGGATACATCCATCGATACTGAACAGATCCTCCAAGTAAAGCCTCAAATGACAAGTGAACCGGGAGATGCATCATGATGTCGAAGATTGACGGCGGAAAAATCATTTCAAATATGCAAAGTGTCAATGTAATATCCATGTACAATTGTTCGAGGTCCGCTTGAATCAACTCTTTGAAACACAACAACCGAAAGAACCGAGACAAATTTACTAACGCATCATACACATTATCTGGAAGTAATCCACGTGTTGATAAAGGAATAAGATATTCCAACAAAATGTGACAATCATGACTCTTTAATCCCGAAATCCTTTTCTCTTCCAAATTTACACACCCCCCTATATTTGAGCAAAAACCATCAAGCAACTTAAGATCTTTCAAGAATTTACAAAGACATTTTTTATTATCGGATGTCAAAGTGAAAGGCGCTTCTGAATAATGAACCACTCCTTCATCATTTATAGAATGTAACCATGATTTTATGCCTAAGAGTTGTAAGTCTTTACATGCTTTATGACCATCCTTAATCTTCTCTTTCACATTCATTATTGTTCCCAACACGCTATCACAAATATTTTTCTCAATATGCATCACATCCAAATTATGTCTTAATAATAGTGATTTCCAATAAGGCAAACGGAAGAAAATGCTAAGTTTGTTCCAATTGTCTCCCCGCGTTTCATGATATACCTTGGTTTTCTTACTCAGATCCGTACTAAGAATTATGTCTTATAGGTCTCGTGTTTGCTCGTAACTTTCTTGCCCCGTTAACAATTTAGGGGGCTCAATATAATCTGTTCGACCATCAAACGATTCTTTATCTCTTCTGTATTTATGCTTTGGTGGAAGGAAGCGTCTATGACCCATGTAACATTGTTTGGAACCATGAACCAATCGAAGAGATACCGTGTCGTTTTTACAACAGGAACAAGCGAATTTACCTTTCGTACTCCAGTCTGAAAAATTCGCGTAGGCGGGAAAGTCGTTAATGGTCCACAACAATGCTTCTCACATGTTAAAGTATTGTGAAGTGTGTGCATCAAACGTTCTCACACCAGTTTGCCACAGTTCAGTCAACTCATCGATCAATGGTTGGAGAAATATGTCAATTGCATCTCCCGGACTCTTTGGACCCGGAATTAACATAGATAAAATAAAATTGCTAGAATCCATGCAAGTAGTGGGTGGCACATTATAAGGAACGAGAATAACCGGCCAAACACTATATGACTTTTTCCCTTTCGCAAATGGTTGAAACCCATCGCTTGATAAACACAGTCTTACGTTTCGAGATTCTGATGCAAAATCTTTATAATTTTCATCAAACGTTTTCCAAGTTAAGGAATCAACGGGATGTCTCAATGTATCACTATCAACTCTTCCTTCCTTATGCCATCTCATCATTGGAGCTGCTTATGAGGACATGTATAGTCCTTACAGTCTTGGTATTAGAGGGAAATATCTCAACACCTTTTTTGGAATGAATTTCCCATTTTGCTTCTCTCGAACTGCCCCACTTGTTTGGTCGACTTTCCATCTTGAAAGACCGCAAACTCTGCAAAAATCTTCATTTTTGTCGTCCTTCCAAAATAACATACAGTTGTTCTTACATGCGTCTATCTTGTCATATTTAAGCCCAATATCAGTAATGAATTTTTTACTTTCGTAGTAGGAGTTTGGAAATTGAGCGTCAATCGGTAATATGTAGTCTTTAAGCAGACGCAGCAACATATCGAACGAATAATTTTTCCATTGATATACATTTTTTATGTGAAGTAGTTTCAGTAGTGCTGATGATTTCGTTATTCGAGCATCTTCATGCAATGGCCGTTTGCAATCATCAAGCAATTTATAAAATTTATGCGCATCTTCGACTGGTTCATGGTTGTTTAGGGCATCATTAACGTTGGAGAACATATCGTTTATAAAATCGTGCATATAACATTCTTCATTGACCTCTTCATTAACTGTATTATTCATCTCCGGTCTCTCATCGTTGAATTCCGGCACAACATCCTCCGACTGATCATCGTCATCATCATTGAAGTCATCGGCATCTTCATCGACATCGTCATTAACCACTTGAGTAGTACGTCTCTTTTCTCCATGACAATACTAGTACTCATAATGAACATTTATTCCATAAATGATGAGGTGAGTCTTCACTTCGTCTATTTTCATAAACGGCGTGTTCAAGCATTTCATGCAAGGACATTTCACTGTTTGTCGGGATGTACTCCTAACAACAAACTCGAGGAATTTGTCAACACCTTCCTTGTAATCTGGATGATCTCGACATAAGGTTATCTAGCTTTTATCAGGTACTTCCATATTTCTAATAAAATGGAAAACAACCCGCATTATTATTTACATAAATTAGGCTTTCATTTATTTTACATAATTCTAACCTAAATACATACATCTAACCAAAATATAACTTAAATCAACATCAATTAAAACAAATATTCATAAATCTAACCAAATATCCATTAATCTAACCAATTTTTTACATTAATCAAACCTAATCAAACATCATGCAAACCATAAATCTAACCTAAAATCAAATCTAATCCAACACTATTTCAATCATACATAATTCAAACAATTCAATTCATACCTTAAATCCAATCTAATCCAAACAATTCAATTCTAACCTAAAATATAATTTATTAATACATAAACCAAATCTAACATAAAATCAAATCCAATCCAACACTATTTCCATCATAAACAATTCAATTCATACCTAAAATCTAATCTAATCCAAACAATTCAATTCTAACCTAAAATCTAATTCATTCATACATAAACAAAATCTAACGTAATCAAATCTAATTCAACATAATTCAATTCATAATTATATAATTCTAATATTATTAAAAACCTTAAAAACTGACCTTATTTAGCAATTGTGGCGGCGACAGTGGAGAGGCGCGACGACGGTTGAGGAGGCTGCTGAAGGTGGAGGAAGCTCGGCGATCTTCAATAGACGGAGGGTAGGTGCCGATCTAGGTCTTCAGGCGACGGTGGATGAAGATCATAATCCAAATCTAATATCAATAAATATAATCAAACTCAATATATAACATATTATCCATAAATCAAACTCAATATAACCAAATATGGATTATTTATGGAATATCAAAAAACATAATATATAACATATAACTTAATCTAACCAACACTTCAAACATATTCATCAAATCTAACCTAAATCAAACCCCAATCAAACCAAAAGCAAACCACAATCAAACCTATTAATCAAACAATAAACTATTTATGAAAAAACCAAATCCAACAAAATCAACATAAACACATATACCTATTAATCAAACTTAATTCCAACCTAATTTAACCAAAATCAAACATAATCTAACCTAAATCAATCAAAATTTTCATCATATATCCAAAAATAATATCAATCAAAATCATACATATGTCAAACTTAACTTCAACCTAATCAAACCAAAATCAAACATATTTCCAACTTAATCTAACCTAAATCAATCCAAATAACCATATTAAAATCCAATTCATACATATATCAAATTAAAAAACCTAAACTAACCAAATCAAACATAGTTTCAACCTAATCTAATATTATCTAACCAAATCATACAACCAAACCCAATATAACATAAAATCAAACTACAAAATCATCAATCAAACTACAAAATCATCAATCAAACTAATATAACATGATATAACCTAAAATCAAACTACAAAATCATCAATCAAACTAATATAACATGATAAAACTTAAAATCAAACTACAAAATCATCAATCGAGAGGTGGAAGGGTGAGAAAAAATGGGGAAAAAAAGAGAAGAGTGGGAAAATAAGTATGTGAAGATATTATTATTCATTTAATTAAAATAAAACTTATCTCTATTCTTAATTAAGTAGGGTTAGATTATTATATATTTGATCAACCATTTTAGATCTTGTTTAATTTTATGAATAATTACACTTTTCATTTTCTCAACTATATATTCTTAATTTATTCTTTTTATTTAACATTGGTGTCAGAATTTTTGTTTTTTTCTCATCAAAAGCAGCCTCGACAAATAATATAGTGGGAACTAGATAAGATCAGATCTGGAAGAATCAAAAACAGAAATAGAAAGAAACAGAAAATTATATGTTCATGTCAACGTGCTCAACGAAAAAGTAAATAAGCAAATCAAAATGCTTGAACATACCAAGGAAGTAATTTTCAAATTTGATTTCAAATGGACATAACAACAAGCAAGAACCGATGAAATGGTGAAACAAATATTATTAAGACTCAATGAAGTTTCTAAAGGCAATCCAGATCGAGATGCAAGACATCATCACAATCCTTGAGAATAACCCGAATTCTATGATGTCAACAATTATGAGCGTGACCCAATGGAAAGAAATAATAGACCTTACTATATACACAAAAGTTTTACCATAATTGACATTCCTAAATTCGACGGCAATGATATTTATGGTTCTCTATGCAACTGAATAGTTTTTTTAAGTCGAAATACTCCTCTTGATATTCAGCCAAGAATTGCTCGTCTGCATTTGAAAGATAAGGCAAGATTATGGTGTACAAATTTTCGAAATCATTTAGATGCAAAGTTTGTTATTACATGCAATTTCTTTAAAATTAAAATCAAGAAAAAATTTGGACAAACAATTTTTGATAATTTTGTGTGTGAACTAAAGAATCTCAATCTAGTTGGTTTATTAATTAGCATAACGATAAATTTATTGAGATTTCATATAACCTTCCCCCGAATGATAAATGATTACATGCTAAACTTTTACTTAGGTGGAATAAGAAAAGAAATTGTTAATTATGTTTGACTTTTAAATCTAAATTCATTGAACGTTGATATGGCAATGGTTAGAGTTCAAAAAGAAACATATAATTCTTTATAATCCTATCTACATAATAATGGACCTCTTTTATTACATACTCTTTAGCCAACAAAATTTCAATGGATAATAATAATTGTAGAAATTACAAAAGATTAGATCTCAAGTTTATGGCAGAAAAAAGAGCAAAAAAACGAGTGTTATTACTATACTAAAAAATTAATTTTACCCATAAATGTAAAGGTGAATTTTATATGTTGAAAAGCACTAAACTTATAGATGAATCACAACCTGAATTAGATGATCCACTGGCTGAAGATGTTGATGAATTATCGGAAATATCCTTGAATGCCATCAATGGTCCATTATCGTATAAAACTCTTTGTCTTCACAGAAAAATAGGAAAAGTAAATGTTGAAATACTAATAGATTCAGGAAGTATACATAATTTCATAAATTCTAAATGGCTTCCTCGTATTAAAGACAAATTAATTAAGACATCTATTTTTTCAGTATAGTATTTGTTACTGATAGAAATCAATTACATAGTAGTCTATGTATCAAAAAATATTATGCACTATACAGGACTATGAATTAATATTAGGCATTGAATGGTTGGTGTCATTTTCAGACATACATTGTGATTTTTTACACCAAAACTCTCATTTTTACATAAAAATAGTAGAGTCACTCTTAAAGGAAATTTTAATACTGAAATCTATTGTATTTTAGGAGCTTGTATTTTTGAAAAATATAAGAGATCCACTATTATACTTATTAATGATCCTTTCAAACCTCATTTATATTTCTTAGTCACAAACAATGAATATGATTTACCTAAGGAAAAACTTAATTCTATGCTAGACGAATTCCAAATACTATTTCAAGAGCCAAAAAGATTACCTCCACATTGACCACATGATCACTATATCCACCTAAAAGAGAGATCAACGCCAATTAGTCTTAGTCCATACAGATACCGTGCAATAAAAAAACAGAAATAGAAAAATTAGTATCTGAAATGTTAGAACAATAAATTATTAAACATAGTAATAGTGCTTTTACGACACCGATTATTCTAGTCAAGAAAAAAGATCACAATTGACGTTTATGTGTTTACTATCGTAAATTAAGAATAAATTTTATATTCAAATTATAGAGGAGCTTTTATATGAATTACATGATAGTCAAATATATTTTAAGCATTATCTTATAGTAGGATTCCACCAAATTAGAATGAATCTTAATGACACTCACAAAACAACTTGTAAAACACATGAAACTATATGAATTTCTTGTTATGCCATTTGGTCTTACTAACGTTCCCTCTACATTTCAGAGTTTAATGAACACTATATTTAAGCCTTATCTTTAAAAATTTATATTAGTGTTCTTTGATGATATACTAATTTATAGTATATCATAGCATGATAATTTAAGTCACTCAAGAATATTTTTTGATACCTTAAAACATCATAATCTATTTTTAAAAAGATCTAAATGTACATTTACATGTAAAAGATAGACTATTTGGGACATTTTATTTCTACTTAAGGAGTTGAGGCTGATCCTAATAAGATAAATGATATGCAATGTTGGCCTATACCATCTACCTTAAAAATTTTAAGAGGCTTTTTAGGCTTAATAGGGTACTATAAGGTAATGTTTGGTACATGGTACAAATTATATAGGGTATAAATTATATAAGGGTATAAACTGTAATGAGGTATAAATAATATAGGGTATTATAAGTTGTATATGTTATTGATGTTTGATATGAATTATAAGAAATGGTATAAGTTATATATGGCTTATAATTTTGTGTTTGGTATATAGTATAAGAGTATAGTATAACTTGTATAAATATTAATTTAAAATTAAGTATATATAATAATTTAATCTAATCTAATCTTTCAAAATATGCAAGTATGAGAGCTTTGAGAATAAGCGTAGGAGGTGGGGGAGGTACAATGAAAAAATAATGAAACTAGGAGGTTAGGGAGGTAGGATGAAGATGTAATAGAAGATGAGGGAGGTAAATGAATAAGTAATGGAGAATGTGGAAGTAGAGACCTCTTTATCCAGCTTTATCATTAAAAATATATAATTATAAATTTTATATCATTTGATTTGTTTTAATTAAATTAATAAAAAAAAATATATTTAATTTTTATTTTGACTAAATATTAAAAATTAGTCAATATAATTTTATTTTATCACGTATAACAATACATTTTTAAATTGATATATAATTAAAAATTTGATTATAAATATATATATATATATATATATATTTATTTCATTTTAAGACATTTCATCATTTTAATTTTATGTCACAAATTTATTAATAATTATCTAATAATTTATTTTTTCTTTTAAGTAATATATATATATATATATATATATATATATATATATATATATATATATATATATATATTGATTGGATGTGTTAATCAAATTTATTAATAATTATTCATTCACATTTTTAATATATATTTTTTTAACTCACAATTCATTATATATAACTTATATATTCATTATATATACAAATATATTTTATTTTATTATGCATATAACTTCAAATAAATTAGGTATACCCTTTAAGGAGTAGACTAATTCATTTAATACTAAAAAAACTAAAAAATAAATAAACAAAATTTCATACTAAATAAATATATCAATAATAAAATAATAGTTAATACATAACTAATTAATTTATAAAATAACTTCATACAAAAAAATCTATATTTACTTAGTTTGTTGATTGGGGATAAAATTTATTTTTAACTTACTTTTATAAAAATTATTTTTATTTTATACTTCAAAAGTGGATTTATTTTAAAAAAAAAAATTATCATCTTAATATATAAGTTTTATTATATTAAAAATTTATATTCATTTATTAGATATATAAATAATATCTGTGCAATTAAAAATAAAAGGAAATGTAAATGGAAGCATATGATTTGTATTTTGTGTAGCCATGATATGATTAATCATATAGTCATCAAACTAGTGAGGCTTATTTCGAGTTCTTATTCCTTTTCTAGGAACAAAACTAGTTGGTTGTACCTGTTATTGATTAGGAAGATTAATATTAGGATCATTAACTTGATTTTTCATAAAGGCATCAAGTTAAATTTCATCAGAAATATCAAACTCATCAGAATCAAAACAAGATGAATTCTCATTATTATTACAGAAATGCCTTGGAGAATCCAAGTTATTTTGTGATTTTAAAACTCCAGATTGATCAAATGGAAAGATATTCTCAAAAAAAAAATAAACATCTCTAGAAGTTACAATTTTTTGTGAATTCATTTCATAAACTATATAACCTTTTTTTTATCAAGAGAATATCCCCAAAAAATACATTTTTTACCACTAGGTTCAAATTTACCTTTATAAGGTTGAATATTTGCTATGTAACAAAGACAACCAAATGTTCGCATATAGCTATAGTCAACATCTTTGTTGGTAAGTAAGGAAAATGGTGTTTGCTAATTGAGAACACTACTAGGTAACTTATTAATGAGATGGGTATCCATTAATAGAGAAAATGGCCAAAATTTAGTAGGCAGTTTTGATTGAAGCATTAGGGATCTTTCCATTTGAGTAAGCCAATATTTGTCATCTTAAATTCTTGGGCCATATCATTTTTGAAATCTTCAAAGAGACCCCGTGAAAATAAGACAATCCACATAGAGGAAAATGAACAAACAATCTCATTTTTATCCATTTTCACATAATGTGCATACTCATGTGGACATCTTTTAAATCATTTCTCACGGAAATAAACATCAATCCGACTATAACATACTCGAGGCGCTTGTTTGAGACCGTACCAAGCCCTCTTCAACTTTAATACATTTCTTTCTTGTCTTTTCATCACTTAGCCTTATCGTTGCTCCAAAAAAAACAACATCTTCAAAAAAACTGTTAATAAATGTTGACTTCACGTCCAATTGGAATATTTTCCATCTTCTTTGTGCCGCTAGTGAAACAAAAAATCTAATTGTATCTAGACGAGCAATTAGAGAAAATACTTCATCATAGTTCACTCCGTGTTGTTGTGCATACCATTTGACGACTAATATCTCTTTATATTTTTCTACAACACATTTGATATTATTTTTCTCTTTGAATATCCACTTGACACCAATGGAATTCTGACCCGCTGGGAGTGAAGTGAGTTCCCATGTATCGTTTCTTTTAATGACTTGAATATCCTCTTCCATATCTTATCTCGATTTCTTCTCTTTACTAGCCTTTTTAAAACTCAAAGGCGCTGTATCGACTAAAAGACAGAACATAATGACATCATTCATTATTTTTGTATTCTCGTATAACTCTGGGATAGTTCTTATCTTTCGTGATACTTCATTAGGGCTTCCACTTGATGAAGATGCGTCAGAAGATGTGTTCTATATTGTCGTAGGAATTACGATCTGTCATGTTTTTTCTCCTTGATTGTCCTCATCGAACAATGGGGAGAATTCGTTGACAAAATTTTCATTAACTTCCCAATTCCAAGAAGGATCTTCATCAAACTTTATATCACGACTCACAACCATCTATTCGTTGACAGTATTGTAGAGCTTGTACCCCTTTGATTTTTCGTCATAGCTGATGAACATAAACTTCTTGCTTCTATCATTAAGTTTGATTCTCTTTTTCTCCGACACATTCTTGTAAGAAATACTCTCAAAATGCTTAAGTGAGATATATTTGGCTTCTTTCCGCTCCAAAGTTCAATTGGTGTTAGATCTTTCACGCTTTTGATCGGACAACGATTAAGGAGATACACCGCACAAGCCACTACTTCCGCCCATAATTCTTTTGGCATCTTCATATGTTTCATAATTCTCTGAGCCATGTTGAAGATAGATCGATTCTTCCTTTCAGTCACTCCATTTTACTTTGGGGATCTTGGAGTTGTGAGGAAACGCCTAATGTCATTTTCATAAGACGATGGTTTGATCGGTCCACATACACCGAAATTAATTAATTCAAGCGGCTTCGTTGCTCTTGACGTTGCTTACTTTGCATGTTTTCCTAGAAGACACGCTTCAAAAGGTTGATCGACTCATACGAGATTCATGAAAGGAGAAGTCAGCATATGGACATGCCAAATAAAAAATGAAATGACATGGTCCTTGAAGAAAATTCTAAGACTCGAGGAGAGAAATATCAGATGATGAAGTTTAGAATCGGTAATGGAAAGAGAATATTATTCTGGCACGATCTATGGCTAGAGAATAATCCCATAATTCTTCGGAAGGAATTTCAATCTCAAAATCAGAAGAAATTTTCTCTTGTACTTAGTTAAAGATATTCAAGAAGAAAAATGCATCTATATTCTGAGGAGTATTTTAAAAGAAGTCAGAATTCTGAATTTGATCAATAATATGCAATTCAATGGAAACACTGATACAAATACCTGGGATACTATTATGAATGGAAAGTTCGTGGCAGAAAAAACATGGGAGATCATTAGAACAATTAAGGTGGTGGTCGATTGACATAAAGTAGTCTTGTCTTCAAAGGTTATACATCGACACCAATTTATCCTTTGGATGACATTCAGGAAAAGATTGGAGACATGAGACATTAAGAAGTATATGAATACTTTAGACAAAAATTGCCCAATCTGCACAGTAAAAGAGGGAAAGTATTGACCACTTGTTTGGGGAGTGTGCGTTTGTATCCAAGTTGTGGATCAATTTTGCTTAAAACATGAATATTATTAACTTTTCAGGTACAAGAAACGAAATCATAGAGTTTGTAAAAAAAAGGCTAAAGACGATAGCTTCTACGCGAATACTTTCAAATGTTTCTTTTAAGCCCTAATCTACAATACCTAGAGAAAAATACAAGAATTCATAGCACGAATAAGAGAGTAGAAGTAAAAGTTTGGGATAATATTGTTTCTGATGGCAATGCTCTCATATATACATGGAGGGAAATTTCGATTAATGAAGACATATGGAAGCTTAGTCAAAGGTGGAAAATCCCCTATAAAATCATTACAAGGAAATGAAGGTTCAAATAGTTTTTGTTGAATGGTTTATTTGTAATTCAATTGTTTGTTGTTCTGTTTATTCTGTAATTCAGTTGTTTGAAACTCAGTTGGTATTTTCAATAAAGCTAGAGGCTATCTAGCTTTGTTTATTGAAATTTATTTTTCTCTTTTAAAATTTTTTAATAAAATGATACTAAACCGTTTTCTAAAAAAAAGCCCTTCATCTTCCATCAATCTAAAATTTTCTATAAAAAAGAAGCATTACATCCTCCATCAAGCTAAAACACATTTCTTATCCGAGATCTCGTCCAAATCAAAAACATAATTTTTTTTAAACACTAACCCATGGGCTTGCCGAGCTTACTACAGGGCTGACCCCGCTTACTACAGGGCTGACTCCGCAGACACTAGTAATCTCAACTACACCTTCAATCTTAACATCAACATTGTAAACATATTATAAACAATATATTATAAACATTTTATTTGTTAATGAAAAATAAGATATAGATAGTTATTTTACTATTAAAATTTTATTTTCAAAAGTATTAACTTAAAAATAAATAAAAAAGTAAAACAATGATATAGTTATATATTATACATGTATTAATTATTAATTGATTTTTTTTTTAAAGTCGCAATTGTGAAAATCTTACTCAATATATATATATATATATATATATATATATATATATATATATATATATATATATATATATATATAAATAAAAACAATATCACAATAATGTCTATCTTTTCTTTTTTCGTTATATATTCATTTAATTCCAGCTTTTATATATATTTTATATATATTCATATAATCCAGTTTTATATATATATATATATATATATATATTCATATATATATATATATATTCATACAATCTCACTTAGATTATGTTAATGGTTAATTCCTAATTAGATTATATATATATATATATATATATATATATATATATATATATATATATATATATATATATATATATATATATATATATATATGAGTAATTTTGGGATATTCTTTATTTATTATAAAAGATATATAAAGTATTTTTTAATGTAATTTTAATTATTATATAATTTTGAAATCAATAGATTTAAGATTTCAAAATTATATAAATAACATGAAACTATTTTATTTCACTTTTTTTTATAGATTACGAGATTATTATAGATTATTATAGATTACATTATTATAAGTTATTAATAATGATATAATCTTAAGCAAAATTAATGATTAAAATAGTTTTATTGATTTTAAGATAATAAATCATAAATAATTTTTGTACAGAAAATTAGTATAACTTAATTTTTTTTAGGTATTTTTTTTATAACATATAGATCTAATTTTTTAATAAGTTATATCATGACTGAATTGTTGTCAACCCTTCATACTAATAGAGTGTATGTTAAATTAAAATGAAGTTTAATAATTTATTAATTAAAATTTATTATAATAAAATTACTTCAATAATTTTAATACTTTTGTTTTTAAATTTAGAAAATAAACATTATTATTATTATTTAAACTCAATAGATGCTTAAGTGAAAAAAATTAGTGTTTAAGAGACAAAATAAAAACTAGATTCTTTTTAGCTCAATATGTTATTTTTTAGCTCAAAATAGTTATGACATTTACTTTATTTAAGATGTTGTAAATGAGAATATTTGGTCTTTTAGAAATTATTCTTGCTACTTAAATTACCAAACTACCTTATTGGTTAAATAGTAGTAATTTGTTTTTGTTATATATATATATATATATATATATATATATATATATATATATATATATATATATATATATATATTTTGATATATTGATATTATAATTAAGTTTTATCTATGTAATTTATGATTTTTAAATATATTATTTTGTGTTAATACAATAATAGTTATAAGTTATTATATAAATAAAAGATTTTCAGTGTACAAGATTTATTTATTATTATTATTATATATCTATTTTTATGAGATTTATTTTGTATTGTTCAAAGTTTAATATTTAGTATTCATAATTTTTATTTTTCAAAAATATAAATATAAATAATAAATTATTTTTAAAATTTTGATTCATGATCCGTCTCTAATCAAATATAGTAAAATGATTACTGGTTGGATTTAAAAAAAAATTCTAACATTATTATTTAATTTCATTACCCTCCTTTATAAATTACTCAATCATTTAATCAAAATACTAATAATAAATAAATAAATTTATTTTATAATGAAATATTAATACCATTAATTTTTTTTTTTTTATCAAAACACATTCTTCAAATCATAATAATCAGAAAATTTGTCGAAATGACCCTAAAGATACCCTTATTTGCATCCGTGGTCATCCCATAATTTTTATTACTTTGGTGATCACTTTATTATTTTTTTTTACGAAAATACCCTCGTCGCGTAGTGCGAAGTGAAAAAGTTCTTTACATAAATACTCAAATTCTTTCATTTCGTTATTTTACTTTCTCTCTCTTAGATGACAACAGAGACGACGGCGGCGACGAAACCATAAACGAACACATCATATAAATCGATACCAAAACCCCCTTCTAATATCATGTGTTCATCATACGGATCAATTTATGTTCATATTGGTTCATATTTTGTCCATCTTATTGTTCATATTGTACAAATAAATGTTCTTCTATTTGATTAATTTTAATTGTTACACAAAAATATGTTATTGTATTAGTAGTATACCTTATCAAAAGATGTACAACTTTGGGATATTATAAGTTGGGATATTATTATAATAAATGCTTTAATTAATTATTACATAGTTAGTTTCCTTTCCCTACCCAAAAGTTGAATAAATCCAATTAACAACAACACATAATAATAACATACCTAAACAACATACATAATAAGAATACATCTACATACACATTTATTAACAAATTCCCCATCATCCTTAAATCAATGAAGAACAATTAGGACTTATTTTTCAGAGTATTAGCGATATCAATTACAAAACGGTATCTCACATCCGCCTTTACCAATTGCTCCATCGCAATGTTCACATCATCGATTGTAACAACCTCAATATATGCAGTTATACCATGTTTCGCAGCAAAATCAATCATCTTTTAAGTCTCCTTTATTCCCCTAATATTACTCCCAACAACTATCTTCCTTCCTGCATAACAATCATCCAAATTCAACAATATCCAAACCAAATAATCAAATATATCTTACCAACTTACCCATGATTAACGAGAACGAATGTAAATTAAGAGGCTTTTCAGGCGCACCAACAAGACCCACCACACCTATATTGGTTCCTTGCTTATCCAAACCAATGTACCTTAAGGTAATGTTTGGTACGTGGTACTAGTTACATATGTATAAGTTGTAAAGAGGTATAAATTGTATGAGGTATTAGGAGGTACAAATTATATAAGTTATTAGTGTTTGGTTGGAAATTTAAAGTATGTATAAATTATATATGTTTTATTATTTTGTGTTTGGTTGGTGGTATAAAAAAAATAGTAAGAAGTGTAAAAGATTATTTTATCCTTATATTTATATAAATTATTATTAATTATATTGAAATTAATAAAAAGAAAATTAATTTTAAAATTTATATATTATTATAAATATTTGTATATTTATAATAAATATTAATTGTTTTTATAAAATAAAATAATAATAATTTTATAAAATAATACTTGAAATTAGAATGTATAATTATTATTAATTTCAAAAATAAATTATATAGATATAAGTTGTATTAATAATAATAATAA
Organism: Impatiens glandulifera; assembly: GCF_907164915.1. NCBI lineage: Eukaryota > Viridiplantae > Streptophyta > Magnoliopsida > Ericales > Balsaminaceae > Impatiens > Impatiens glandulifera. The sequence continues at coordinate 1,449,417 of NC_061862.1, read as the reverse complement.
TGTTTAGTTATAGTTTATTATTATTATTATTATTATATTTTAAAATATAATAAAGAAATTAAAATTTTAATAAATTTGTATTTTTAATTAACATTATTTTTTTAAATAAGTATTGTTTAATTATGTAAAATTATCTCATTTAAATTTTTATTCTTAAAATAATATCATTTTTCCACATTGATAAAATATATATTAAATTAAAAAATCAAATAAAAATATGTAATTACACATTTATTATTATTATTATTTAAATTAAAAAATTAAACACATTTAAATATATAAAAAATTTAGTTATAGTTTATTATTATCATTATTTTCTAAACTATTATATAGAAATTAAATTTTTCATAATTTTATAAAATTAAAAGTAAAAAATGAATATTAAAAGTTATAAATGAGATTATACCTTCTTGTAACACATGTGAGTAGGTATTATACCTAATATAACATTGTATACATAAATATTAGTCAACCAAACAATATACAATAAATATTAGTCAACCAAACAAGTAATGTAATTTACTGTAGATAAGTTATACTATATCTACAGTCTTGTATAGCATACCAAACATAGGTTAAATGACTATAAGTTGTAATTTCAACGTAGAGAAGAGGAACAATCGCATTAAGAGGAATATTGTCAAGTATTTTGACAATGAAATGTTAATCTAATGCCATAATGTCTAAATATCAGCCGTAACGGGAAGCCTTCGTGTAACGGGAAGGCCCTTCGCGAAATAGAACCAAATTAGAGCATCATGGTGATTCAGAATCGAATAAGAATCAGAACCGGATGTCACATTCATTTAAATAAACAATAAACAACAAACGTACCGGTTGCCACAGTGCTCATGCTTGTCGTGCTCATTGTGGTGTCTGTCGTCGAAGATCGTCACCGCCGTTTAGGGTTAGAGAGAAGGAGAAGAAGAGCGGAAAGAGAGAGAAGGAGAAAAAGAGAAATGAAAAAAAGATGCCTAAATATATTAAATAGTAAGGATATTATGAACTTTTCACACTTTTCCACTTCGCGTAACGCGAAGGTCCTTCGCATTATGCGATAAGGGCATTTTTGTCAAATTTCCGTAATAATCATCACCCTCAATATTTTTTAAAAATAAACAGACTTTATTTAATAATCTTAAACCGTTTTTATTTAAAAAATATGATATATATATTTTTTTATTAAGTATTATATATTTAAATTGAATTAAACAATCCAGGTCTGGAAAATAAGTATAAAGTTTAACGATAAATATTATTAAATTTGTTAATATATACATAATCATAAAATATTTTAAACATTTCATATAATTCAACACCACAATAGAATAATGTAAAAAAAATATGATTTTAAATTAATATATACATAATCATAAAATATTTTAAACATTTCATATAAACCCTAAACCCAAGAGAAGCTCCGGATCAAAACAAAAAGGACCAATATGTTATATTATAAGTCTGGGATCAATTTTAACTAATTATAAATTATGTAAGGATATTTTAATAAAATGGGACAGGAGCCTAAGAGAAACCCTAGTCTCAAATTAGTTTCCCTACCGCCGCCTTTTACCCTATATTTTCATCCCTCAATATATATAAGAACCATTCTTCCTATCTACATGTTAAAACAACCTCAGACAGAAACCTCAAACAGAAATGTTTTTGTGCGGAAAGGAAATCCAAGGAGTAGTGGGAGGATTAAAAATCAATGTAAGCACAAGTGCTACAGTTGACATCTACGATTGTTTATATAAATTATTCTCAAGGGTGGTTCACAAAAGGAGGGAGTGGATCACTAAAGTAGGTACCCAACACTAATTAATATATATATTTTTCGTGAATAACTTAGACGTACTTTTTTGTAGTATTTTGGGTTTGAATTTTACCCATCAAATTTCAGGGTTTGAGATTTACTAATTTGAGAAGTATTTTGTAAATTTTACTTTTGTAGAAAGTATGAAGATTTGATTTGAAGGGAACGAGTAGACAGAGCAGAGTAGGTTGAAAGAAGGGATGAGAAGATAGAGCATGTTGGAAGAAGAAGGGATGAGAAGGTTGGAAGAAGAAGGGATGAGAAGATAGAGAAGGTTGGAAGAAGAAATTGACAGGAAAAAAAAAGAAATTAAGAAGATAAAGGTGAAAAAATAAAAACTGTAAAAGATTTGGACCAAAACTATTGAATAAGTTTGTTCGGGTGTAAAAGATTAATAATATTTTTATTTTTTTTTTTAATTTTACAATTAAAATTTTGAATTATATATATATATATATATATATATAATCTATAAAATATAATAAATTAGTAATATATATTTAAATAATAAACCAAGTAAAAATAAAAATTATATCATGACATTTTTAAAATAATTTATTAATATTTATTATTTTAATTTATAATGTTTTAAAAAATTATTTAAATTAGTAAATGATTAATATTAATATTTAAGTAAACTAATATTAATATTTTTTTAAATAAAATTGTTTTGACATTTCTTAAATAATTTATAAAAAATTATAATTTTAATTATAATATTCCTAGATGTAAATTTTAAAAAATATTTAAATTATAAAAACAAATATATTAAAAGAATATGTTAAGTTTTAAAATAATTGAAATTTTATTTTAAATTTATTAATTATAATAAAAAAATAATGAGACTTTATATATTTTAAATTTTTTGAATTGATTGAAAATTTTAAAAAGATTATTGATTATCATATATTTTATATATTTAATTATTTATATATATATATTTATTTATTTATTTAATAAAATATATTAAATTTTGTAATACGAGATTCATAGGTTCAAACTTCGTTTATATTTTTATTGTAAAATAATAAATTGTATTTTATAAAATTAGAATAATATTAATTAAATTTATAACTAATTAATTTAAAAAAAAGAAATTAACTATTATTATTAAAAAAGATTATAAAATATTATTTATGAAATTGAATTATATTATTTTGCTTAAAGAAGAGATGGAAGAAAGAAAACTGCTGGACTGAAACAATGATCTAAATTTAAAATGCTGAAATATGTGAAGATATTATTTTTCATTTAATTAAAATAAAACTTATCTCTATTCTTAATTAATTAATTAAGTAGGGTTAGATTATTATATAAATGGCTTTGATCTCCATTTTACATTTTAGACATTGTTAAAATGTAAGTTTATACAAAGAGACAGAAATTTTTTAGAATATTTTTATACGTAAATTACACCTTCAAGTGTAAACATATTTAATTTTAGACGCAAAATTTTTCATTTAATAATATCAATATATTTTTATCATAATTTTCAACGATAAAAATATCGTACAAATGAAATAATTTTCATTATCTTCGTGATATATAAAATTGTCACAATCACTTTTGAATCAAAGTATAATCAAATTTCCGTATCATTATTAAAATTTTTGTTATAAGTCATATCAAGACTTTATAAATATTCTTTTTCATTTATTTTATAAAATCATTTTTAAGACACTGGTTCTTCAAATTTTTATGAAAGTAATGTCAAAATATGACATGTTTCTTAATTTCAAAATCCTTAAATTTAAAATATCGATTTGGGTACCAACTCAACAAATATAAATAATACATTTTTTGTTGTTTCCTTATTATGTTGCACAACTTTATTATTTGTAGAGAACATATTTGTCTAACAATAAATTGTCTTTTTATTTATTATAATATACACAATAATTTTTGTGTTCTTAGAAATAAAAATATTTGCCCTCATATTTATGTTGGTATTTCTTTTTTTAAAAAAATCACATATGTTTATATGATTTAAATCAATGATTTTATAATCAAGAAATTGTGACACAATTCTTTTATAATTTTCTCTTGTTATACTCATCATACAATGAATAAAATAACTATATTATAAATATTTAATTGAACAAAACATAATTTATATGCAAGAAACTATAATGTTTATTCATATATATAAATTATTTTTTACATAATCTCTACATAAGAAATTATAATATTTATTTCATCACATTATTTATATAAAAGAAATTAAGATATTTAATCAAATAAATATTCACCATATCACATAATTTTCATAATGCTTCTTTGGCAGAAACCACTTACACATTTATATTGGTTGCACGTATGCCACATTATTTTTCAAATCAATCAAGATTTTTTCGTGTAATTATTTGATTTAAAAAATATCAAATTAATTAAGTCTTTACGATGTAATTGAACAAATGTGTATAGAGTATATTATATTAAATCAAAATTAATATATTAATATATATATATATATAATATTATATATTATTACTTTTTTTAATTTTAGTCACAAACACAATCAATTATAATCTCAATGATTTATTCATTCATAAGAGATTTTACTAATCTAAATTTCTTTATACTCTTCATCATTGAACAATCACCATCAACAACAAATATATGCACATATATAATCAAATAACTTAAAAATAATAATCAAACTACTTTATATAACATTTTGAACAAATACCTTTATAAAATACATCTTAGAATATTAATTATTACAATTAATTAAGATGACAATTTATAATCTAATACAAAACTAACTAATTATTCATATCATCAATTCGATATTTGTCCGTTTCTTAATTAATTAGATGTTTTTTAACTTTTCATAAAATAAATTTGTATATCAAAAGACACCTAGTTTATGAGAAATTTTCGAAATTATAAGTTAAAACAAATAGGAATTGAGTCTTATTTCATTTCCTAGGTTTCATAGAGTATATTAGATTAAGAATTAGAACTTCAACGAAATTAAACTTGTGTATTTTTATAATTTTCAATTCTACTCTTTTTAACTTTGAATTGTAATTCCAATTTTTTTATATTTTTTAAACAAAATATATTTTTATTTTATTATTTACATGGTATTTTTTAATTTATAAAGTTAAAATATCTAACCGATAAATATTTTTAATATTTTAGTAAGTTAACCTTTTAAATTAATATATTTTTTAATTTAGGAGTTAAATGTTGAAACCTATATTTTTTAATTTAGTAAATTAATATGTCAAACTATTTTTTCCATTAGAATCGATCTCAAAACAAAAACTCATTCGTTCAAACAAATATCTTAATAATATAAATAATATGTATTCAAAATGTTTTATTTTGTTTTTTTCCAACATTGAAATTAAAATTGAATTACAATTTTAAAGTTTTCCAAAACATAAAAATTAAATTATAATTTAATGTCAATTCTTGTAAAATTAGACGTAGAATTTCAATGAAAATTTCAATTCCAATTCCACTAGCCAACCAATTCCAATTCAAATTTCACTTAACTAACCAATTTCAATTTACTCATCTAAACAGAGCCCTTTTCACAACTAGTTATGCAACTAGATGGTAATGTATTATTATAAACTAAATTGCAAAAAATATTTAATAATTTTTAAACTATTCTTTAAAATATTCACAATTAACCATCTTTTTTCATTAACCAATATTAGTAAACCTTCAATACAAAATTAGTTACAATTCTTATCTATATATAACTAATAACACTTAATTTGAAATGTTGAGGGTGTACATCATGCTCTCTCCAAAATGATTCTCATATCACAAAGTATTTTTTCATATTTCTCTCTCTTCATTTATGAATTGTTTTTCTTTCCCTCACCATATATATATATTTTCATGAATTCTATTAATTAAATTTCATCATTAATTATTTTAGGTCGGTTACTCTTTTATATATATATATATATATATATATATATATATATATAAATATTTTTTTATTAATTATTTTAAAAGTAAATCTAATAATTCTCCTCTAAAATATTATATATATTAATTGAATTTTTATAAAAAAAACTGCAAGAAGAATAAGAGTTTTAATTAATATATTATATTAATTATAAAAAAAATATTTATATTAATTCAATTTAACATTAAATATTAAATATAAAAATATACAAGAAATAAAAAAAAATCAGTTATCATATTATAATTATTTATTAATTTAATTTAACATTAAATAATAATTATATAACTACAATTAAACCAATATGTTAAATCAACCCGACTTTTGAAATATTATTATTATTTATTATAACATTTAATTAATTTATTTATTATTCACATTATTTTATAATATTTATTTAATTTATTTATTTATTATTCTCATTATTGTATAATATTTGTCTTGATTATCCTATTTAATATATTCATATTATATTAATAATAATGTGATTTAGTCTGAATTTAATCATAGCAGGTTGTTAATTCTATAATCATTTATTATTTGGTCGTGTTATCTTATTTGTTCTTCTCGCTAGATACCTAATGTTTTAAGATGATAACGTGATGGTTATGTATAGGAAAATCTGTAAAGGGGATTTCAAATGCTCGCAAGAAAAATGGGAAGCGACAAGGATTTGAAATAAAGAGAAAGCCAAAAAAATCTTTGCCTCCGTGAATTTAGAAAAATAAAATTAAAAATTATTATTTTTTATTTAATTTTTTATTTATATTATTTTATAACACAACACAGTCTAATAAGATATTTTATAATAAATTATAAGTAAAATTATATTTTAATAAATAATATTAATATTTTAATTATATGTATATAAATGTTGGAGATGTACATCAAGCTCTCTCCAAAATGATCTTCATCATATATATATTTTAATAAATAATAAATATATTTATATATATATATTCATTAATTCTTAACAAAAAATTTCATCATTAATTATTTTATGTCATTTTATGTCGGTTACTTTTTTATACATATACTTTTATATATATATATATATATTAATATTTTTTTATTAATTATTTTAATATTATATATATTAATTATAAAAAACTATAAGAATAATAAGAGTTTCAGTTATCATATATATTAATTATATAACGTGATGGCTATGATTTCAGTTATCATATTCACATTTTTTTGTTTATGTGAATTTAGAAAAAAAATTAAAAATTTTTATTTTTATTTAATTATTTATTTTTATTATTTTAGAACACAGTCTAATAAGATATTTTATAATAAAATTATAAATAAAATTATATTTTAATAAATAATATTTTAATTATATATACATCAAGCTCTCTTCGATCTTCATATATATCTTCATATATATATATCTTTATATATATATATATATATATATATATATATATATGCTTAATTTGAAATGTTGAGAGTGTACATCACGCTCTCTCTCCAAAATGATTCTTATATCATAAGGTATTTTTTCATATTTCTCTCCCTTCATTTATGAATTGTTTTTCTTTCCCTCACCGTATATATATTTTCATGAATTCTATTAATTAAATTTTATCATTAATTATTTTAGGTCGGTTACTCCTTTATATATATTCCTCTAAAATATTATATATATTAATTGAATTTTTATAAAAAAAACTGCAAGAAGAATAAGAGTTTTAGTTAATATATTATATTAATTATAAATAAAATATTTATATTAATTCAATTTAACATTAAATATTAAATATAAAAATATACAAGAAATAAAAAAACTTTCAGTTATCATATTATAATTATCTATTAATTTAATTTAACATTAAATAATGATTATATCAACGTACTCCACCCAAATATTTTCATCTATAAATAATTTTAGATCAACAAGGTTCAATTGAAGAGAGAATAGTCATATCGACTCATAATATTCTCAATTTCTCTATCAATATCATACTTTCAATAATTGAATTTGCATTATGTTATGTTTCAACAATTCGTTTTTCACTGTTTTGCATTTTTTTCCAGGAATTTGATCATTTCAGACATCTATAACAACATCATCGGTCTTCAAGCGTGTGTTATCTCTGTAACGACTCGAATCTTCTTAATTTCTTTATCAATATAATATTTTCAATAATTGAATTTGTATTGGGTTATGTTTCAACAATCTGTTGTTCAATATTTTGAAATTTTTATTAGGAATTTGATCGTTTCAGGCACCTGTAACAACGTCATACACATTTCATCGATCTTCTTTTGAATCCGATCGTTTCAGGCAGCTGCAATAACATCCTATACATTTTACCGATCTTCTTTTGAATCCGATGTGGTCAAAATATGAGTAATGATTAAATTTTATGAATAATTAATAAAATAAAATAAAATATTAAATGCATATGATCTCTATATACTTATCCTAATATTTTTTACTATTTTCTAAATTTTTTTGAAATATTATTATTATTTGTTATAACATTTAATTAATTTATTTATTATTCACATTATTTTATAATATTTTTTTAATTAATTTATTTATTATTCTCATTTATTGTATAATATTTGTCTTGATTATCCTATTTAATATATTCATATTATATTAATAATAATGTGATTTAGTCTGAATTTAATCATAGCAGGTTGTGAATTCTATCATCATTTATTATTTGGTCATGCGGTGTTATCCTATTTGTTCTTCTCACTAGATACCTACTGTTTTAAGATGATGTTCTTCTCACTAGATACCTACTGTTTTAAGATGATAACGTGATGGTTATGTATAGGAAAATCTGTAAAGGGATTTCAAATGCTCGCAAGAAAAATGGGAAGCGAAAGAAGACAAAGATTTGAAATCAAGAGAAAGCCAAAAAAATCTTTGCCTCCGTGAATTTAGAAAAAAAAAATTAAAAATTATTATTTTTTATTTAATTATTTATTTATATTATTTCATAACACAGTCTAATAAGATATTTTATAATAAATTATAAATAAAATTATATTTTAATAAATAATATTAATATTTTAATTATATGTATATAAATATTGGAAATGTACACCAAGCTCTCTCCAAGATGATCTTCATCATATATATATATATATATATATATATATATTTTCATTAATTCTTAACAAAATTTCATCATTAATTATTTTATGTCGGTTATTTTTTATATATATACTTTTATATATATATATATATATTAATATTTTCTTATTAATTATTTTAATAATAAACCTAATAATTCTCATCTAAAATATTATATATATTAATTATAAAAAACTGCAAGAGTAATAAGAGTTTCAGTTATCATATATATTAATTATATAATGTGATTGCTATATATAGGAAAATCTGTAAAGAGGATTTCAAATGCCCACAAGAAAAATGGAAGACAAGGATTTGAAATCAAGAGAAAATCAAAATTCTTTGTTTATGTGAATTTAGAAAAAAATTAAAATTTATTATTTTTAATTTAATTATTTATTAATATTATTTCAAAACACAGTCTAATAAGATATTTTATAATAAAATTATATTTTAATAAATAATATTTTAATTATATGTACATCAAGCTCTCTTCGATCTTCATAAAGCTCTCTTCGATCTTCATATATATATCTTCATATATATATTATTTCTTAATGATGAATATATATAATTAATTCTTAATGATTATATATATATATATATATATATATATATATATATTAATTTATTTCTCTTACCATAATTATTAATTTATCTTACTTATTTTATTTTTATTTTATTTTCTCTCTCATATAAATATATTATTTTTCACACAAATTACATAAAATATATATTATCTTATTAATAATTTTATATTTAATATTAAATATCTATTTATTTTTATGTAAAAATATTTATAATATACATAATAATAATAATAATAATAATAATAATTCTCATTTATCAATAATTTTATATGAATATAATTTTTTTTAATATTTTCACACAAATAAATTTTATATTTTTTTTAATAAAAGAAAAAAATATATATATTTTAATTTATTTAAAAATTAAATATTTTAAAAACAAATAACATTTTTCTACCCTAAAATTTATATATATTAATTTACTTTCCTAATTTTTTTTCTCTCTTATCTTTTATATATATATATATATATATATATATATATATATATATATATATATATATATATATATATATATATATATATATATATATATATATATATATATATATATATATATATATATATATATATATATAATATACCTAATAATAATAATAATTCTCAAATTTTCTCTTATAATAATTATTAATTTAACTCTCATTTCATAATTACTAATTTATCTTTCTTTCCGTTTTTATATATATTAATTTTTTCTTCTTAATTAATATTTTTTTATTTTCTTTTATAACTTTAATAATTAATTTATATTTTATTTTCTCTTTATATTATTTGATAGATTTCGGGGGATCCAATTATCTCAATTCCGAATTTTGTAGATAAAGAAGTAATGTAGAAGGCAGTTGTGCGAGAAGATGAGATTGATGCACAGGAGGATGTGGCGTTCATCGCGTCGTCTTCTACTAACATTTCACGCTGTAACTACAGGTATCCTTAAGGTACACATTGATTTTTTTGAGTTTCGATTGATCTTGTATTCTGTTACACTTTTTGAGAAAATTGTTTTATTGCAGGACATCGTAGATGGTGAGTGCATTGTCTTCTTCTCCCGATGAGACGACGATGGTGATGAAGACGACGAGGAAGAGGAGAGATGAGAAGAATCAGAGGAGTGATGTGATAGTTGTAGGATACCAAGTGTTCGACGAAATGACAAAGAGAGGTTCTTACTTTCTCATCTCCTTTAATAAATAAAGCTTTTATATAATTTTCAGAGGAGAGTGCACCTTCCACCATTTTCTCAACTTTTGATTTCTAAAAGTTGTCTAAATAAATTTATTCATCCTAATTGCTTAAAGTTTGAGCCAATTTTAAACTTTTTTTTATAATTGAATCTAGGGTTAATTATGAGATTATATAAAAATTCACCACTTTACTTCCAACTCTAGACATTGTTTAATTCGATTATGACATAACAATGGTTGTCACAGATTTGCCTGTTTACTCGAGGGAGATCACCAATGTTTGGTTTAATCCATGAATTTCTTAGTCACACAGAAAGATGTTTTGTTTTGATAAAATGAAACTATATATTCATTAATGTCATCATACTGTGCTACTGCTTATTTATAACCATTATGAAAACCAGATACAAGTTATTGATAGTTCATCTGAACTACCAGAATACGAATATGATTCAGTTCAGCTTGAAATATAATGGTTTATTCCAGAAATATGTATATGTATATACATATATATATATATTATATTTCAATTGAAGTATTTTTTATTTAAAATCCACCTAAGATTTCAATGTAGGTTTAAAATGAACTACTGAAATGATTGAATCATAGGAAGTTAGTTTGGAAAAAGAAAATTTTATTAAAAATATAAAAAAAAAATTATTATTTAAAAATATTTGATTTAAAATTACCAGTTAGTTTTAATAATTATAAATTAAAATTATTAATTTTATTAGAAAATAAAAAATAATAATTTGGAAATATTTATTACTTTTTTATTTTATAATAAAATAAGGAAGTTAAATTATAATACATATATTAAAAATAAGAACATTAATAAAATGTTTGCCTGGTTTGACAATGATTCTTCAAACTAGCTGCCATAGTTCAATTCATAGCAGTTTTATCTCCTAACATTTAGGTTAATTCAAGTATTTAGCATTTAGGTCGGTCTGATTTTCAGGGAGGGGTTTGATAAGATTTTTTTCTTGGAAAATCTTCATCATCACCTGAAATAGAGAAATAGAGTAGGATCCCTAGTGGTCAAAAACTCTAAAAGATGTAGGTGCCTTTAGATGTGTGATTTGATAGGGTTAGTTGTACCTACCTTATCTTGTGGAGACTTATTTGGGCTCGTCTTTTGAGGAGGACGTTTTGCCAAGCAGTGGTTACCTAATGTACTTCTGTCTTTTCCTTCCTCGGGAAACAACTTGCCTAATTCTTCTATGGTTGGGCATACGAGCATTTCTCCCATATAGTAAACCCATAATGTATGGCTCCACTTCCTTTGCATTTGCATCATGAATGTGTGTTTTATCTTAAGGTTTGTGAATCTCATGATGGGGGTTAGTCCGTGAATCCCATGGTTCCACTCGTTTTCGTGGAAACTTTCAATCCATGGGATCAACTCAATATCCGTCAGCATGGACATTGTCTGGGATTGTAAATTCAAAATATTTACAAAAATCCGTTTGTTTTGAAAAGAAAGAACATGTTTGAGATGCTCACTTAGACTATAGATGCATACACATAATACATAGTTGTAGTGACGTGGTTTTGGTTGTCTGGTTACAACAAACAACCAACCTAGTGATAGTATCTAAGTTTTTTGTTCTAAGGGAAATCATAAGAGAGTATCATTCACCGATAGTGGAGGGGTAAAATCGTTGTCATAAACTAAGGAATATCAACTCAATTGAGAATTTTCATCCACCTCCACAATGCCTACGTCCTTTTGGATGGCTCAACGCCAAAGGGTGGGGTTGATCCCATTCTTTCCTCTCGCAACATCACTCATTTTGTGATAATTTGTCATTCCTCATTGACAATCTTTGCATATAAGTATAGAATTATCGATCTCAGTCATGTACTTCTTTACAAGTAAGATGGGGGTGATGTAAATTTTTCATGTAAAAACATTTGATAGAGTAATACATCTCTTAGGTGTTGTAACTTTTGAGACAAACCTATTAAGTTGAAAATGTGATACAAACGTTTCAAAAGCTAAGTTTATGTTTTCGAGTTAAACATTTAATCCTAGTAGAGTCGCTAGAAAGTTGTAACCCCAGAAAAACCCTTAAGTTTTGGTTTTGTAGAAAGTTCGAGATTCGAGAATTTTAACATTGGTTTTCGTGTCAGGAGTCTTTTTTTATATAAAATATTATTTTAAAATATTTAAATAATTCCTAAAAACTCTTGAAATTAATTATGAAAATAATTAATTTTTGTTCAAATTTGAATAATCCGGAGGATTTGCATGTAATCCAATGATAATTTGATTTTTTAGAAATTTGTTGTTTAAATTAATTAAAATAATTAATTTAAAATATTATTTATTTGAAAACATAGTCATCAATTGATTGTTGAAAATCAATAAAAATTGCATACGTGTATAAACGTATTGATTAGAGTTTCTTTTAGTTTGTAGTTTGATTATACTAGAGAAACGACTTTCGTGCTTCAACCTCTGTACCCGTTTTAAAAACGGTCTCTAATTTATAAATTTGACTTTTGAAAATCGATTATATAACGTTTTATTTTATCCAATTATTTTTCTGGTCCTATGCATTCATATATTTTAGCGTTATTTAAAATATTGTAACAACAATATTGAAATGTTGGTACCTGTTGCTAATGACAACCAGGGAGGAAAATACTTGAAGAATATCAGTCATTTAAGTGCATTAGGATTTAAACATAAATCACAAACAAACCTTTATCAAAATTATTTTTTGTGGAAATATCCCAAAAATATTTTGAAATTATTTTTTAATTTTTCGAGATTTTGGAAAATGGTTTGATGTTCCAAAATTAACTCTCGATTCTAGGTCGAGAGCCGCTCGGTCGGGACTCAGGATACTCGGTCGGACCTATCAGTCTTGGTTAAAAGCCTCGGTCTGGGTGCTAAGGATTCTCGATCCTAAGCTAGAATTCTCGGTCGGTGTTAGAATTCTTGGTCCTAGGTGGAAGTCATCGGTCATGAGTTTTGGAGTTCTCGATTAAATGTAAAAATTATCGGTCGGACCTCTCGATCCTAGATGAAAAACATCAATTGGACTTCTAGATCCTTGATGAAGAACATGATTGGACCTCTCTGTCCTAGCTAAAAACTCTCGGTCAGTATATGTAGGGGAAATGATCACCGTGGTAGGGTAATCATTTCACCTTTTGAATGGAGTCAATTCGTTTAGAAATGATGAAATTGCATCTTTGAAAAATCAAAGATGGTTGTGGATGGTTATTCATCTGGCATCGCGATGAACACGACGATCGTAGGACAAAATGACGCCATTTTAGGTGTAAATGCAGACACGGAGCGTTCGGTCCACATTTTGTCAGTCTTTTGTCGCAATCTGCGTGTTCTTTTAGCTTCTCAGCAAACATGCATTAGTTGATCGGGTGCGGCGCGGGCGCGCGTTCCCTTTGTTATAGCGGGCTACGCTGACAGTATGTGAGCGTTGGATGACAATCCAACGCCCATCCGATGGTTTTGGTCCTTGTTGTAGTCGATTTCTATAATTTCAGCCGCACAAGATTATAGATTTAATTATATTTTTTTAAAACCTTAAAGGTTTGTTTGAAATTGATTTTTCTTTCACCATTTTGGCTCTAATTTCGATAGTTTTAAATACACAAAATATTAAAATAAATATGATAAATATTTTGCCGATTTATTTATTTATTTTCTTATATTTTTGGGTTAAATAAATAATTTTTGGGACGAAATGGGTACCTCATTTCATCCTAAATTATTTATTTTTATCCCTTAATTTTTCTAAAACTATTTTAAAATAAAATGAGTACAACATTTATTTCAAATAATTTTATTTATTTGTTTTGGCTATTTTCCATAATTAATTAGGTTTTAATCATCACAATAATTAATCAATTATTTGAATTAGGTTTTGGGCTTGAGGTTAATTATTTTAATTTTATTTATTCGAAATAAATGAAAATAATTATTTTAGTTTTATAAATTTGGTGTGTAGATTTTTAGTGCTTACTTTATAATACCAATCAGTAAACCTAAATCTAATCCATATCAAAACATAATCCATCTAAAAAAGGCATATCAAAATCTAAACCTGATCCATATCAAAAAGCAATATCAATACCTAAACCTAAACATATATATCGATTTGGGGTGATCTACATCAATGGAAGAGGTTTATGATCTTACTTGGAGGAAGATCGCCAGAGTAAACAAAACTTTCGTTGTAGTAGGGGTCGTCACAGCAGTAGGTGAACGAAGCCTTCGGAAATGGGAAAAGAATAGGAGCTCTCGGGTTTTACTAATTAATTGAGGAATATCGATTAGTATTTCTACTAATTAAGTTTTACTATAAATTAATAAACGCGACAAGATTGCCGCCCATTTTTCATATATATATATATATATATATAGGTCTATAACGATTGGTTATAATACCAATCGATATTATTATTGGGATATACCGATTAATCTAAAAATTCCACATTGTGTTGATTCATTAAATGTGGGTCTCAACATAATGTGGAATTCTTAACTTAATACTGATTGGTTATAATATAAATCGGTATTATTATTGGGCTATATCGATTGATATTATAACCAATAAGTATTAAGCTAAAAATTCCACATTGTGTTGATACATCAAATGTGGGTCGTACGGGTAATATTTATTTAAATGAGGATGGGGAAAATTAGGATGCTAAAAAATTCTATAGGCTCTTAAATGAATCTAATGAAGTGTTATATGAAGGCTCTAGAAGTTCAAAGGCGTCAACATTATTAAAATTACTCCATCTCAAGAATATTGGGCAATGGAAAAATTCCTCATTTAACATGTTGTTAAAATTATTAAAGGAAGAAATATTACCGGTCAATTCCAATCTTCTCGATTCATATTATCATTTTAAGAAGTTTTCTTACATATGTTGGTCTTTCTTATAAAAAGATAGATGTTTGTAAAAATAGTTGTATGCTGTATCAAAAAGTTGATAAACTTTTGAATTCTTATAAAGTGTGTGGAGTTTCTCGGGGAAAAGTGAAGAATCGAGTGGAGAACCTAAGAAGAAATTAAAGGGAAAAACTATCCCCAATAAGGTGATGTGTTACTTCTCACTACTACCGAGATTGTAAAGATTATATGTGTTCTAAAACTGCTCATTTAATGACGTGAAACAAAGATACAAGGGTTGATGATGAAGTTTTATGACATCTCACTAATTCTTTGGCATGGAAATCATTCGATGAAGATTATCCTGATTTTGATATATATCATTGACTTTTATGCATTTGATCTTTCATTGTAACCGAGTGAAGGATTTTTTCGTTGATAGTTGTATACTTCGAGATTTTAATGTATTCCCATGAGCATCCCAAGTATAATAGTTTTCCAAGAATTCATACTTAATCAAATGATTGTGACACAAATTAGACGTAATAAACTTTGAATACGACATTTATGTAAGGGAACCTATTTTTTGCATTATCCATATAACCAAGTTGAGTTGTTCCAAATGAAATGAACTCTTATAAATCTTTTATTAAATCTTTCATACATCCTTGTTTTTTATTATATATCCAAACCTAATATATAATTACTATATAATCACTAATCAGACCACATTTGTATTTATATATATAATATGCCTTATATATATAATTACTATATAAGAATAATATGCATTAAAAAATTTTGAGGTTCTTAATCTTGTCATTATTGTCGAATGACACGTCGACCACATCACTGGTTAGGTCGTACATAAAAGATTCATCATTAGTTGATATCAACCGGTGGGAGGGGTCTGTTGGGAGTATTGGAAAATGAAAAATAATTTAATATAGATAATGTAAAAACCATTAATATGAAGAAAATTGGTTAATAAAGGAGATGAATTGAAGAAAGAGTGAAAAATAAATGAAACAAGACGAAAAGGGGATTTATGCCATCAGGGAGATGAAAGAGTGGAATAGTTGGATGAAACGACGTTGAAGCGAAAACAAGACAAATTAATTTAACTAGTAAAATACCCTACGTTGTACGGGGAAAAAATATAAATGAAGTTTTTATATGATATGTAATTAATATGTTTATATATAAGGAAAGAAAATATTTATATAAAATTAATAATAAAATATTGTATATTTATATTAAAAGAAAATATATATACATATATGAACTTATAATATTTTAATTTTTTATAAACGAATTTATATGAACTAAATATTCTTATATAAATATAAACATGAATTTACACTATTTTAATTTCTTTATTAATTTTATAAGTTTTGTTCTTTTAATGTTAAAGAATGAAATTTTTTAATGTAAATTTCTTTACTAAATTGTTGGAATAAGCACATTTTCAACAAAAACAATGTCACCCTCCTTTACACCAAGTTTAGATAAAGACTTCTATACCCACCTGCTTCTAAGATGTGCTGAAATCTTCTTTTTAAATCTATGTAATTGTAATGAAAAGTGATCAGTTAATTTACATGTTGTGTAGATGAAAGTTAAGATTTTAATTCCATTTAGGCCATCTGGTCCACTAGAGTCATTCTATGTCATCTCCATCTGCAAAATGTGTTTTCATAACTCAATCATTAAAAATATATAAAATCGTTGGAAGAAGAAAAACCTAAATTTAACATCTCCAACAAAAACGGTGTCACCTCTTTCACACCAAAATTTAGACAGAGACTTATATACTCCACATACTTCCAATACGTGCTGAAATCTGATACAACTAAAATCATTTCATTACACACTCTTCACAATTAACTACATTATAACTGTCACTTTATTATCATCACTATATTTAACTCTAATACCTTTCTCTCTTGTATCAAAATCTTCTTTCTGAATCTATGCAACTGTAATGAAAAGTGGTCAGTTATACAATTATCAATTCAAGTTTAGTAATGAAAAGAGAATTCAACATAAACAAATAAAGGGTTTATGTTTTGTATCATCATCACAACCAAAATATGTTAATAGGTTCATTCATAAACACTTTTGCATTATACTTCTAAAAAAACGTTAATAAATTTATGAATATAAAAAGATGTATTTGACTGAGATATGAAAATAAAAATCTCCCACTCTGAAAGAGAGTAATATTTGAAAACAAATTTGTATATAAACATTAATATGCTACTTCAAATATTCTAGAGACATTAAGATTTCTTTAAAAAAAAAGGTAAGACCTTGATTTATATTGTTTCTCTTTGAGCCAATATGAGTTTATAAGCTGCATATATCACTTCTAAGGTACCATTTCCCATGACAACACTCATACAAAAACATTTAATACCACATCATTCAAAATTTCCTTAAATGATACCCATTTTTCATGTGTTTCTGGATGATTTATTTTGTTATAAACTACCAAACATGTTTCTGAATCTATGTAACTGAAATGAAAAGTTGTCAGTTATATAATTATCAATTCATATTTAGTAATGAAAAGAATAACATAAAAAAATAAAGAGTTTATGCTTTGTATCACCATCACAAACAAAAATATGTTTATAGGTTCATTCATAAACACGTGTGCAATATACTTCTGAAAAGCTACTAATAAATTTATAAATACAGAAAGATGTTCATAGTTGAGATACAATGAAAATTGAGACATTCCACTCTAAAAGAGAGCAATATTTGAAAACAATTTTGTATCTAAACATTAATATAAAATTTTAAATATTCTAGAGATATTAAGATTTCTTTTAAATAAAGAGTAAGAAATTTATTTATACCGTCTTCTTTTTGAGTCAGTATGAGTTCATAAGCTGCAGGTATCCCCGTTCGGTTTCGGGGGAAAACCGTCTCAAATGGGACAATTCGATTCGGTTTTCGCAGGGCGGTTTCAAATTGCCATCCTTAGTCGTCCATTATATATGTTTTTCATGAAATAATGGGTCATAAGTTAATGGTCCAAGTAACTCTATATTACTATGTTCATATGATAGTTCATAAATTGGTCATATAATCATAAAAATTACTGACATGTACATTAAAAATGTCGCCCCAAGTTGACCTCCATTCTTTGTGTTGAACTCGTCAAGGAAGTAGTCAAAATGTGGCTCATATTTCTGACCCACTTCATAATAAGGCCTTCACCAAATTCTGTAATTCATTTGCAGAGTTAGAGCTAATGTCACAAACAATTATCATTTTTCCAATGTGCTCATTTAAAGTTGAGTTAGAGCTAATGTCACAAACAATTATCATTTTTCCAATGTGCTCATTTGAATACTTCAACTAATAGATTAAACCATAATACTATCTATGTGTATCTAGTGAAGCAAAATGGAATTCTTTTCATTCATTGCGTACCAGAACTTATTTTACTTATTTTTTTTATTCTACTTATTAACTCGTCAAGCTGTCAAATTTACCTTATATATTTAAAAATTGTTTATGCGTATAAGTTTATATGTGTGTTTAAAATTATGAATTGAACCAGAGGTTGTTTGAAACATTGTTTAACCAGACAAACTTATTATTAAAATTTTGTTTTTAGTATATATATATATATATATATATATATATATATATAATTAAAAATATATATCATTTTATATAATTATCCAGCTTTATCATTAAAAATATATAATTATAAATTTTATATCATTTGATTTGTTTTAATTAAATTAATAAAAAAAAATATATTTAATTTTTATTTTGACTAATTATTAAAAATTAGTCAATATAATTTTATTTTATCACGTATAACAATACATTTTTAAATTGATATATAATTAAAAATTTGATTATAAATATATATATATATATTTATTTATTTATTTATTTCATTTTAAGACATTTCATCATTTTAATTTTATGTCACAAATTTATTAATAATTATCTAATAATTTATTTTTTCTTTTAAGGAATATATATATATATATATATATATATTGATTGGATGTGTTAATCAAATTTATTAATAATTATTCATTCACATTTTTAATATATATTTTTTTAACTCACAATTCATTATATATAACTTATATATTCATTATATATACAAATATATTTTATTTTATTATGCATATAACTTCAAATAAATTAGGTATACCCTTTAAGGAGTAGACTAATTCATTTAATACTAAAAAAACTAAAAAATAAATAAACAAAATTTCATACTAAATAAATATATCAATAATAAAATAATAGTTAATACATAACTAATTAATTTATAAAATAACTTCATACAAAAAAATCTATATTTACTTAGTTTGTTGATTGGGGATAAAATTTATTTTTAACTTACTTTTATAAAAATTATTTATATTTTATACTTCAAAAGTGGATTTATTTTCAAAAAAAAAATTATCATCTTAATATATAAGTTTTATTATATTAAAAATTTATATTCATTTATTAGATATATAAATAATATCTGTGCAATTAAAAATAAAAGAAAATGTAAATGGAAGCATATGATTTGTATTTTGTGTAGCCATGATATGATTAATCATATAGTCATCAAACTAGTGAGGCTTATTTCGAGTTATTGTTCCTTTTTTAGGAACAAAACTAGTTGGTTGTACCTGTTATTGATTAGGAAGATTAATATTAGGATCATTAACTTGATTTTTCATAAAGGCATCAAGTTAAATTTCATCAGAAATATCAAACTCATCAGAATCAAAACAAGATGAATTCTCATTATTATTACAGAAATGCCTTGGAGAATCCAAGTTATCTTGTGATTTTAAAACTCCAGATTGATCAAATGGAAAGATATTCTAAAAAAAAATAAACATCTCTAGAAGTTACAATTTTTTGTGAATTCATTTCATAAACTATATAACCTTTTTTTTATCAAGAGAATATCCCAAAAAAATACATTTTTTACACTAGGTTCAAATTTACCTTTATAAGGTTGAATATTTGCTATGTAACAAAGACAACCAAATGTTCGCATATAGCTATAGTCAACATCTTTGTTGGTAAGTAAGGAAAATGGTGTGCTAATTGAGAACACTACTATGTAACTTATTAATGAGATGGGTATCCATTAATAGAGAAAATGGCCAAAATTTAGTAGGCAGTTTTGATTGAAGCATTAGGGATCTTTCCATTTGAGTAAGCCAATATTTGTCATCTCAAATTCTTGGGCCATATCATTTTTGAAATCTTCAAAGAGACCCCGTGAAAATAAGACAATCCACATAGAGGAAAATGAACAAACAATCTCATTTTTATCCATTTTCACATAATGTGCATACTCATGTGGACATCTTTTAAATCATTTCTCACGGAAATAAACATCAATCCGACTATAACATACTCGAGGCGCTTGTATGAGACCGTACCAAGCCCTCTTCAACTTTAATACATTTCTTTCTTGTCTTTTCATCACTTAGCCTTATCGTTGCTCCACAAAAAACAACATCCTCAAGAAAACTGTTAATAAATGTTGACTTCACGTCCAATTGGAATATTTTCCATCTTCTTTGTGCCGCTAGTGAAACAAAAAATCTAATTGTATCTAGACGAGCAATTAGAGAAAATACTTCATCATAGTTCACTCTGTGTTGTTGTGCATACCATTTGACGACTAATATCTCTTTATATTTTTCTACAACACATTTGATATTCTTTTTCTCTTTGAATATCCACTTGACACCAATGGAATTCTGACCCGCTGGGAGTGAAGTGAGTTCCCATGTATCGTTTCTTTTAATGACTTGAATTTCCTCTTCCATATCTTATCTCGATTTCTTCTCTTTACTAACCTTTTTAAAACTCAAAGGCGCTGTATCGACTAAAAGACAGAACATAATGACATCATTCATTATTTTTGTATTCTCGTATAACTCTGGGATAGTTCTTATCTTTCGTGATACTTCATTAGGGCTTCCACTTGATGAAGATGCGTCAGAAGATGTGTTCTATATTGTCGTAGGAATTACGATCTGTCATGTTTTTTCTCCTTGATTGTCCTCATCGAACAATGGGGAGAATTCGTTGACAAAATTTTCATTAACTTCCCAATTCCAAGAAGCATCTTCATCAAACTTTATATCACGACTCACAACCATCTATTCGTTGACAGTATTGTAGAGCTTGTACCCCTTTTATTTTTCGTCATAGCTGATGAACATAAACTTCTTGCTTCTATCATTAAGTTTGATTCTCTTTTTCTCCGACACATTCTTGTAAGAAATACTCTCAAAATGCTTAAGTGAGATATATTTGGCTTCTTTCCGCTCCAAAGTTCAATTGGTGTTAGATCTTTCACGCTTTTGATCGGACAACGATTAAGGAGATACACCGCACAAGCCACTACTTCCGCCCATAATTCTTTTGGCATCTTCATATGTTTCATAATTCTCTGAGCCATGTTGAAGATAGATCGATTCTTCCTTTCAGTCACTCCATTTTACTTTGGGGATCTTAGAGTTGTGAGGAAACGCCTAATGTCATTTTCATAAGACGATGGTTTGATCGGTCCACATACACCGAAATGAATTAATTCAAGCGGCTTCGTTGCTCTTGACGTTGCTTACTTTGCATGTTTGCCTAGAAGACACGCTTCAAAAGGTTGATCGACTCATACGAGATTCATGAAAGGAGAAGTCAGCATATGGACATGCCAAATAAAAAATGAAATGACATGGTCCTTGAAGAAAATTCTAAGACTCGAGGAGAGAAATATCAGATGATGAAGTTTAGAATCGGTAATGGAAAGAGAATATTATTCTGGCACGATCTATGGCTAGAGAATAATCCCATAATTCTTCGGAAGGAATTTCAATCTCAAAATCAGAAGAAATTTTCTCTTGTACTTAGTTAAAGATATTCAAGAAGAAAAATGCATCTATATTCTGAGGAGTATTTTAAAAGAAGTCAGAATTCTGAATCTGATCAATAATATGCAATTCAATGGAAACACTGATACAAATACCTGGGATACTATTATGAATGGAAAGTTCGTGGCAGAAAAAACATGGGAGATAATTAGAACAATTAAGGTGGTGGTCGATTGACATAAAGTAGTCTTGTCTTCAAAGGTTATACATCGACACCAATTTATCCTTTGGATGACATTCAGGAAAAGATTGGAGACATGAGACATTAAGAAGTATATGAATAATTTAGACAAAAATTGCCCAATCTGCACAGTAAAAGAGGGAAAGTATTGACCACTTGTTTGGGGAGTGCGCGTTTGTATCCAAGTTGTGGATCAATTTTGCTTAAAACATGAATATTATTAACTTTTCAGGTACAAGAAAGGAAATCATAGAGTTTGTAAAAAAAAGGCTAAAGACGATAGCTTCTACGCGAATACTTTCAAATGTTTCTTTTAAGCCCTAATCTACAATACCTAGAGAAAAATACAAGAATTCATAGCACGAATAAGAGAGTAGAAGTAAAAGTTTGGGATAATATTATTTCTGATGGCAATGCTCTCATATATACATGGAGGGAAATTTCGATTAATGAAAACATATGGAAGCTTAGTCAAAGGTGGAAAATCTCCTATAAAATCATTACAAGGAAATGAAGGTTCAAATAGTTTTTGTTGAATGGTTTATTTGTAATTCAATTGTTTGTTGTTCTGTTTATTCTGTAATTCAATTGTTTGAAACTCATTTGGTATTTTCAATAAAGCTAGAGGCTATCTAGCTTTGTTTATTGAAATTTATTTTTCTCTTTTAAAATTTTTTAATAAAATGATACTAAACCGTTTTCTAAAAAAAAGCCCTTCATCTTCCATCAATCTAAAATTTTCTAAAAAAAAGAAGCATTACATCCTCCATCAAGCTAAAACACATTTCTTATCCGAGATCTCGTCCAAATCAAAAACATAATTTTTTTTAAACACTAGCCCATGGGCTTGCCGAGCTTACTACAGGGCTGACCCCGCAGACACTAGTAATCTCAACTACATCTTCAATCTTAACATCAACATTGTAAACATATTATAAACATTTTATTTGTTAATGAAAAATAAGATATAGGTAGTTATTTTACTATTAAAATTTTATTTTCATAAGTATTAACTTAAAAATAAATAAAAAAGTAAAACAATGATATAGTTATATATTATACATGTATTAATTATTAATTGATTTTTTTTTTAAAGTCGCTATTGTGAAAATCTTACTCAATATATATATATAAATAAAAACAATATCACAATAATGTCTATCTTTTCTTTTTTTTTTGTTATATATTCATTTAATTCCAGCTTTTATATATATTCATATAATCCAGTTATATATATATATATAAATATATATATATATATATAAATATATATATATATATATATATATATATATTCATATATATATATATATATATATATATATATATATATATATATATATATATTCATATATATATATATATATATATATTCATACAATCTCACTTAGATTATGTTAATTTAGATTATGTTAATTGTTAATTCCTAATTAGATTATATTAAATGTTGATATATATATATATATGAGAGTAATTTTGGGATATTCTTTATTTATTATAAAAGATATATAAAGTATTTTTTTAATGTAATTTTAATTATTATATAATTTTGAAATCAATAGATTTAAGATTTCAAAATTATATAAATAACATGAAACTATTTTATTTCACTTTTTTTTTATAGATTACGAGATTATTATAGATTATATTATTATAAGTTATTAATAATGATATAATCTTAAGCAAAATTAATGATTAAAATAGTTTTATTGATTTTAAGATAATAAATAATAAATAATTTTTGTACAGAAAATTAGTATAACTTAATTTTTTTTTAGGTATTTTTTTTTTATAACATATAGATCTAATTTTTTAATAAGTTATATCATGACTGAATTGTTGTCAACCCTTCATACTAATAGAGTGTATGTTAAATTAAAATGAAGTATAATAATTTATTAATTAAAATTTATTATAATAAAATTACTTCAATAATTTTAATACTTTTGTTTTTAAATTTAGAAAATAAACATTATTATTATTATTTAAACTCAATAGATGCTTAAGTGAAAAAAATTAGTGTTTAAGAGACAAAATAAAAACTAGAT
Source organism: Impatiens glandulifera (assembly GCF_907164915.1). Classification (NCBI taxonomy): domain Eukaryota; kingdom Viridiplantae; phylum Streptophyta; class Magnoliopsida; order Ericales; family Balsaminaceae; genus Impatiens; species Impatiens glandulifera. The sequence goes on along the minus strand of NC_061862.1, from coordinate 1,424,761 downwards.
TTTTTTTAGCTCAATATGTTTAAGTTGTAATTTTTTAGCTCAAAATAGTTATGACATTTACTTTATTTAAGATGTTGTAAATGATAATATTTGGTCTTTTAGAAATTATTCTTGCTACTTAAACTACCAAACTACCTTATTGGTTAAATAGTAGTAATTTGTTTTTGTTATATATATATATATATATATATATATATTTTGATATATTGATATTATAATTAAGTTTTATCTATGTAATTTATGATTTTTAAATATATTATTTTGTGTTAATACAATAATAGTTATAAGTTATTATATAAATAAAAGATTTTCAGTGTACAAGATTTATTTATTATTATTATTATATATCTATTTTTATGAGATTTATTTTGTATTGTTCAAAGTTTAATATTTAGTATTCATAATTTTTATTTTTCAAAAATATAAATATAAATAATAAATTATTTTTAAAATTTTGATTCATGATCCGTCTCTAATCAAATATAGTAAAATGATTACTGGTTGGATTTAAAAAAAAAATTCTAACATTATTATTTAATTTCATTACCCTCCTTTATAAATTACTAAATCATTTAATCAAAATACTAATAATAAATAAATAAATTTATTTTATAATTAAATATTAATACCATTAAATTTTTTTTTTTATCAAAACACATTCTTTAAATCATAATAATCAGAAAATTTGTCGAAATGACCCTAAAGATACCCTTATTTGCATCCGTGGTCATCCCATAATTTTTATTACTCTGGTGATCACTTTATTTTTTTTTTTACGAAAATACCCTCGTCGCGTAGTGCGAAGTGAAAAAGTTCTTTACATAAATACTCAAATTCTTTCATTTCGTTATTTTACTTTCTCTCTCTTAGATGACAACAGAGACGACGGCGGCGACGAAACCCTAAACGAACACATCATATAGATCGATACCAAAACCCCCTTCTAATATCATGTGTTCATCATACGGATCAATTTATGTTCATATTGGTTCATATTTTATCCATCTTATTGTTCATATTGTACAAATAAATGTTCTTCTATTTGATTAATTTTAATTGTTAGACAAAAATATGTTATTGTATTAGTAGTATACCTTATCAAAAGATGTACAACTTTGGGATATTATAAGTTGGGATATTATTATAATAAATGCTTTAATTAATTATTACATAGTTAGTTTCCTTTCCCTACCCAAAAGTTGAATAAATCCAATTAACAACAACACATAATAATAACATACCTAAACAACATACATAATAAGAACACATCTACATACACATTTATTAACAAATTCCCCATCATCCTTAAATCAATGAAGAACAATTAGGACTTATTTTTCAGAGTATTAGCGATATCAATTACAAAACGGTATCTCACATCCGCCTTTACCAATTGCTCCATCGCAATGTTCACATCATCGATTGAAACAACCTCAATATATGCAGTTATTCCATGTTTCGCAGCAAAATCAATCATCTTTTAAGTCTCCTTTATTCCCCTAATATTACTCCCAACAACTATCTTCCTTCCTGCATAACAATCATCCAAATTCAACAATATCCAAACCAAATAATCAAATATATCTTACCAACTTACCCATGATTAACGAGAACGAATGTAAATTAAGAGGCTTTTCAGGCGCACCAACAAGACCCACCACACCTATATTGGTTCCTTGCTTATCCAAACCAAAGTACCTTAAGGTAATGTTTGGTACGTGGTACTAGTTACATATGTATAAGTTGTAAAGAGGTATAAATTGTATGAGGTATTAGGAGGTACAAATTATATAAGTTATTAGTGTTTGGTTGGAAATTTAAAGTATGTATAAATTATATATGTTTTATTATTTTGTGTTTGGTTGGTGGTATAAAAAAAATAGTAAGAAGTGTAAAAGATTATTTTATCTTTATATTTATATAAATTATTATTAATTATATTGAAATTAATAAAAAGAAAATTAATTTTAAAATTTATATATTATTATAAATATTTGTATTTTTATAATAAATATTAATTGTTTTTATAAAATAAAATAATAATAATTTTATAAAATAATACTTGAAATTAGAATGTATAATTATAATTAATTTCAAAAATAAATTATATAGATATAAGTTGTATTAATAATAATAATAATGTTTAGTTATAGTTTATTATTATTATTATTATTATTATATTTTAAAATATAATAAAGAAATTAAAATTTTAATAAATTTGTATTTTTAATTAACATTATTTTTTTAAATAAGTATTGTTTAATTATGTAAAATTATCTCATTTAAATTTTTATTCTTAAAATAATATCATTTTTCCACATTGATAAAATATATATTAAATTAAAAAATCAAATAAAATATGTAATTACACATTTATTATTATTATTATTTAAATTAAAAAATTAAACACATTTAAATATATAAATAATTTAGTTATAGTTTATTATTATCATTATTTTCTAAACTATTATATAGAAATTAAATTTTTCATAATTTTATAAAATTAAAAGTAAAAAATGAATATTAAAAGTTATAAATGAGATTATACCTTCTTGTAACACATGTGAGTAGGTATTATACCTAATATAACATTGTATACATAAATATTAGTCAACCAAACAATATACAATAAATATTAGTCAACCAAACAAGTAATGTAATTTACTGTAGATAAGTTATACTATATCTACAGTCTTGTATAGCATACCAAACATAGGTTAAATGACTATAAGTTGTAATTTCAACGTAGAGAAGAGGAACAATCGCATTAAGAGGAATATTGTCAAGTATTTTGACAATGAAATGTTAATCTAATGCCATAATGTCTAAATATCAGCCGTAACGGGAAGCCTTCGTGTAACGGGAAGGCCCTTCGCGAAATAGAACCAAATTAGAGCATCATGGTGATTCAGAATCGAATAAGAATCAGAACCGGATGTCACATTCATTTAAATAAACAATAAACAACAAACGTACCGGTTGCCACAGTGCTCATGCTTGTCGTGCTCATTGTGGTGTCTGTCGTCGAAGATCGTCACCGCCGTTTAGGGTTAGAGAGAAGGAGAAGAAGAGCGGAAAGAGAGAGAAGGAGAAGAAGAGAAATGAAAAAAAGATGCCTAAATATATTAAATAGTAAGGATATTATGAACTTTTCACACTTTTCCACTTCGCGTAACGCGAAGGTCCTTCGCATTATGCGATAAGGGCATTTTTGTCAAATTTCCGTAATAATCATCACCCTCAATATTTTTTAAAAATAAACAGACTTTATTTTAATAATCTTAAACCGTTTTTATTTAAAAAATATGATATATATATTTTTTTATTAAGTATTATATATTTAAATTGAATTAAACAATCCAGGTCTGGAAAATAAGTATAAAGTTTAACGATAAATATTATTAAATTTGTTAATATATACATAATCATAAAATATTTTAAACATTTCATATAATTCAACACCACAATAGAATAATGTAAAAAAAAATATGATTTTAAATTAATATATACATAATCATAAAATATTTTAAACATTTCATATAAACCCTAAACCCAAGAGAAGCTCCGGATCAAAACAAAAAGGACCAATATGTTATATTATAAGTCTGGGATCAATTTTAACTAATTATAAATTATGTAAGGATATTTTAATAAAATGGGACAGGAGCCTAAGAGAAACCCTAGTCTCAAATTAGTTTCCCTACCGCCGCCTTTTACCCTATATTTTCATCCCTCAATATATATAAGAACCATTCTTCCTATCTACATGTTAAAACAACCTCAGACAGAAACCTCAAACAGAAATGTTTTTGTGCGGAAAGGAAATCCAAGGAGTAGTGGGAGGATTAAAAATCAATGTTTTTGTTTGGATGCTGTTCAATATGAAAAGTATATTTTTCAGTTCGAAAATAGTGAAATATTAAATTCAGTTTTAGTCTCAAATATTATATTTCAAAGACTGAGAAAATAAGAAGCATATTATCACAATAAATTAGTCAAAAATTCCATAAATCCTTACATATTTAAAATAAATTTCAGAAAGTAAAAAAATGTATCAATCCAACTTCATCCAAATATAAATTTATAAATAAATTAAACTTATTCATTTCAGTATATTACATGAAACATTCAATTTCAACATTGTCTATTAATTTATTTTGACATATTTTATAACTATAGATGACGAGCCTTTATATTTTGAGAAAACAAACAATCAATATTTGAAATATCATTTTCTCAGGCTCTCTGTGTCACTCTGCTCTGTTTCATTTGCCCATTCCCTATTGAGAAATAAAAAAAATGATCAGTAATCAAAGTTGATAAAAGAATTTAAACTGAATCGATCTAAAGAAAATTGAGGTTTAGATAGTTACCTTGCTAGATATGGAGATAATCTGGGCTATGTAATTTATATAAACAATCATAAACGTCAACTGCAGCAATCATACTTACATTGATTTTTAATCCTCCCAGAACTCCTTGAATTTCCTTTACGAACCTAAACATTTTTGGTCTGAGGTTGTTTTAACAATTGAAGAGGGCTTTTATAGATTTTGAAAGATGAAAATAGGGTAAAAGGTGGCGGGGGAAACTAATTGGAGTTTAGGGTTTCTCTTAGGATTCTGTCCCATTTTACACTTAAGCCCTTACATAACTTATAATTATTTAAACTTGATCATAAACTTATAATATGACATATTTTTAATTAAATATTAGCTGTAACTTGTACATTCAAAACTTATTAATTATTATTTTGAAATATATAATGATATAATACTTTATAAAAAAATAGACCATACTGTTTGAGTATATTAAAATAAACTCAGTTTATTAGAAAAATATTGACAAAAATAATGTTAGATTAGTGCTGATTTTTTATAAAAAAAAACAAATGAAAAAACTCTGAAGGTCGACTTTTTATTCCCGATCGTATTCTACAAATACGACTAAAAAATAGGTAAAAATCTTCTCTGTGAATCCTTTTTTTGAAGAATAAAATACATGAAAGGAACTTTCTTTTTCAGTTAGAGTTCCAGAACCGGGAGCCAGGATAGCGCTCTCGAAGTTGGGAGCTAGATTCGCGTCCAGACTAAAAAGTCTTCCTGTGATTTGTTGATTCGCATCGATAGAACCAGTTGTGTGCCACATACATGGCGCGAATCCCGAGCTTCCTGTTACCGATAGGCATCAATCCAAGTCGCTGAGGGACCTAACTAAGAGTTCCCCTCTGGACCTGAGAGAAGAGAAGGTTCGCGACCCGATCTCCTGCACAGATTCTCAATCAATATGCATTGAATGAAGGAATTGGTCCATTCCCTGGCCAATATTGGGTAAGCGCGTTCCCTGGCCAATATTGGGTAAGCGCGTTCACGGATCAAGTCATTTCATATATGATGTTCCCAATTATGAATTGGCCAAGTTCATTTGATTAGAGACCAATTATGAATAAAACTCTAAAAATAATTTATTATCTAAATTTATCTTTTTTGTAAACTAAAATTTATGAGTACTCTTAAACTTGGACCAATACAAAACAAATATCATAAAAATACATACAAATAATAATAACAATAATAATAAAAAAATAAAAAAAATTGTTTTAATTCTCTCAAAATCTTCATTTATATAATAAAAATAAACTTTAAACTATTAACACAAATTAATATATTCAAAAACCATAAATTTCATATGTATAACCTAATTACAATAACAATTTATATATATGAATAACAAAAAAAATTAAATAAAGTTTAAATGACAATTCACCTTACAAATACAATAAGTAATAGGTAGTTTAAAGTAATAATAATATGTAGAGAGTAAGATTTACATTACTTTTTTAAAATAATAATAATTATATTAGTTGTTAATAGGTTCCGACACTACTTTTTAAATTATTGGATTCTCTCCATTTATATATTATTTTCTTTTTCATTTATTTTAAGTTTATCACAATTATTTTTAAGTCTACTTTAACTATAATATTTTAATATATTCTAAAAAGTATGATATTAAAAAACAAAAATCATAAATTTGATTACTACTAAAATAATGTATTAAATTATAGTGTATAATTTTTTTTTTTAATTTAGAAAGTAACCATTGTGACATCACTTCAACTTGAGGCGGCGTTGTAAATAAAAATCGAGCTCATCATATTTATTTTATTAAACACTAATTTTTATCACTTAAGCACATGTTGAGTTGAAAATATAAATATTCGTATTAATTTTTAAAAAACAAGATGACTGAAATAGTTTTATTAGAATAAACTCTGATCAATAAATTAATATAAAATTTTATATTCTATTTTAATTTAAAATATACTATATTATATAATATGAAGGATTGAAAATCCAGTTAAGAGAATAACTTATTTAAACGTTCAGATACTAACTCTAAGTTTTTGGGTTTGGACAGTCCAAAAGTTATACGTTGTGAAATAGTTAAGTTTAATGCCTTAAAAAAATAAAAATCAAGGTTATAAGATTATGTTAATTTTCTGTACAAAAATTATTTATTATTTTAAAATAAATAAAATTATTTTAATCTTTAATTTATTTCCAGATTATATCTTTATTATTAACTTCTAATAATTTAATCTATAAAATGTAAAAACAAATAGTTGCATGTTATTTATATTATTTTAAAATTTATTTTCAAAATTACATTATAAAAATTAAAATTACACTAAAAAAACACTTTTATATTTTTTTTATAATAAATAAATTAGAATATCACTAAATTACTCATATATATAATCAGAAGTAACTATCATTGGTAAATAAAGAGTTAAACATTATTAACAATTAACATAATATATGATTAACAATTGTCATATAATCTAAGTTGAAATTAATAATTGGCATAATCTAAGTTGAGATTAACAATTAACCTAACCTAAGTTGGGATTATATGAATAGGTAAAAAGAGAAGAAAAAAAAGCTGGATTATGTGAATATATATATAAGAAAAATATATAAGTGAGACCTTATTGTGGTATGGTTTTTAAATAAAAATATAAATATTAGGTAAGATTTTTACAAAAATGGTAACTTTTTATAAAAAAAATCAATTAATAATTAATACCCTAATATATAATACACTATTTTAATTTTTTTCAAAAAGTAAATACTTTTGAAAAAAAGAAATTAATAGTAAAATGTCTATATATATTATCACTCATATTTTTTACCAACAAATAAAATCTATATATATAATTATTTATTTTTAATTATTTTAACCTTTTTATAAAATAATATAATATTTTAACGTTAAAATTAATAAATAAATAAATAAATAAAATAATATAAAAATATATAATATTTTTAATTTATAATTAATAAAAAAAACTAACTTAATTGGTTAATATTGTTTTTTATAAATATAATAAGATAATTGAAGAGTCCAAATTTTAAAAAATATATTTGAAATCATATTAATATCAAGTTTTTAGGATAACAAATATTTTATTTATTAATATATATATATATATATATATATATATATATATATATATAACTTTTAAAAACCAACTATATATATATTATATATATATATATACAAGGATGTAGGATATTTATTTGTTTAAATATTATTATTATTATTATTATTATTATTATTATTATTATTATTATTATTATTAAGAAGGAAGTACAAAGTAACATCTTCGCTAACATGAAAGGATCGAGATTTATAGGTAAAATTTGAGAAAAATTAAAAAAATCAAAGATTTTTATTTTTTTTTTGAATAAAACGATTGAATGAATATAAGTTTACTATTTTTTTAAATAACTATATAAACAAACAAACCCAAATTAAAATTTTAAAAAAATTTAAGGAATAATATCACATTTAATCTTTTTTTTTTTTCTGAAACAATATAATGAGTTCTACCGTTTTAAAATATTATAAAATTACACCTAATCGATTAGATCATGTGATCAGACATGATACAATTTCAAAATATTATAAAAATAATATAGTACTTAGTTAAATATAAATATTAGAGGATGATAAGAGGTCATGCCCATTCATCTAAAGTTTACTTTCTCTTTTAATAAATAGGCAAATAATTAATGTCTTCAAAATCAGTAGCAAAAAAAAAAACCGTAACACAGTGATGATTTAGAAACAGAAAAAGTTTATACTTGTATTGCTAAGTAGTTGATAATTTTATTTCAAGTTTATATATTGGGAACATTAAAATTCTACTCACCTAATTTATAAATAATTTTTTAAATTATTTTTGAATAAATAAATTAAAATAATAAATTCAAAACAAAACCTAATTAAATAATTAATTTTTATGATAATTAAATCTAATTAATTAAGACTAATGACCAAATAAATAAATAAAATAATTTAAGATAAATATTATACCCATTATATATCGAATTGATTTAAAAAATAAAGATATTAAAATAAATAATCTAGGATAAATATTATATCCATTTTATCCCAAATAAATTATTTATTTAACTCAAAATATAAATAAAATAAAATAATAAGAAATTAAGAAGATAAAGGTGAAAAATTAAAAACTGTAAAAGATTTGGACCAAAACTATTGAATAAGTTTGTTCGGGTGTAAAAGATTAATAATATTTTTATTTTTACAATTAAAATTTTGAAATATATATATATATATATATATATATATATAATCTATAAAATATAATAAATATGTAATATATATTTAAATAATAAACCAAGTAAAAATAAAAATTATATCATGACATTTTTTAAATAATTTATTAATATTTATTATTTTAATTTATAATGTTTTAAAAAATTATTTAAATTAGTAATTGATTAATATTAATATTTAAGTAAACTAATATTAATATTTTTTTAAATAAAATTGTTTTGACATTTCTTAAATAATTTATAAAAAATTATAATTTTAATTATAATATTCCTAGATGTAAATTTTAAAAAATATTTAAATTATAAAAACAAATATATTAAAAGAATATGTTAAGTTTTAAAATAATTGAAATTTTATTTTAAATTTATTAATTATAATAAAAAATAATGAGACTTTATATATTTTAAATTTTTTGAATCGATTGAAAATTTTAAAAAGATTATTGATTATCATATATTTTATATATTTAATTATTTATATATATATATATATTTATTTAATAAAATATATTAAATTTTGTAATACGAGATTCATAGGTTAAAACTTCGTTTATATTTTTATTGTAAAATAATAAATTGAATTTTATAAAATTAGAATAATATTAATTAAATTTATAATTAATTAATTTTAAAAAAAAAGAAATTAACTATTATTATTAAAAAAGATTATAAAATATTATTTATGAAATTGAATTATATTATTTTGCTTAAAGAAGAGATGGAAGAAAGAAAACTGCTGGACTGAAACAATGATCTAAATTTAAAATGTTGAAATATGTGAAGATATTATTTTTCATTTAATTAAAATAAAACTTATCTCTATTCTTAATTAATTAAGTAGGAGTTAGATTATTATATAAATGGCTTTGATCTCCATTTTATATTTTAGACATTGTTAAAATGTAAGTTTATACAAAGATAGAAATTTTTTAGAATATTTTTATACGTAAATTACACAACTTCAAGTGTAAACATATTTAATTTTAGACGCAAAGTCTTTCATTTAATAATATCAATATATTTTTATCGTAATTTTCAACGATAAAAATATCGTACAAATGAAATAATTTTCATTATCTTCGTGATATATAAAATTGTCACAATCACTTTTGAATCAAATTTCCGTATCATTATTAAAATTTTTGTTATAAGTCATATCAAGACTTTATAAACATTCTTTTTCATTTATTTTATAAAATCATTTTGAAGACATTGGTTCTTCAAATTTTTATGAAAGTAATTTCAAAATATGACATGTTTCTTAATTTCAAAATCCTTAAATTTAAAATATCGATTTGGGTACCAACTCAACAAATATAAATAATACATTTTTTGTTCTTTCCTTATTATGTCGCACAACTTTATTATTTTTAGAGAACATATTTGTCTAACAATAAATTGTCTTTTTATTTATTATAATATACCCAATAATTTTTGTGTTCTTAAATATTTGCCCTCACATTCATGTTGGTATTTTTTTTTTTAAAAAATCACATATGTTTATATGATTTAAATTAATGATTTTCTAATCAAGAAATTGTGACACAATTCTTTTACAATTTTCTCTTGTTATACTCATCATACATTGAATAAAATAACTATATTATAAATATTTGATTGAACAAAACATAATTTATAAACATAATTTATATGCAAGAAACTATAATGTTTATTCATATATATAAATTATTTTTTACATAATCTCTACATAAGAAATTATAATATTAATAAATTAAAATATTTATTTCATATAATTATTTATATAAAAGAAATTAAGATATTTAATCAAATAAATATTCACCATATCACATAATTTTCATAATGCTTCTTTGGCCGAAACCACTTACACATTTATATTGGTTGCACGTATGCCACATTATTTTTCAAATCAATCAAGATTTTTTCGTGTAATTATTTGATTTAAAAAATATCAAATTATATAATGTGTGTGTTATTTGTCGAATTGTAAGCATAAACAAAATGTAAATCTATAAATGAATTGAAATTTATTCAATTCAATTCAAATATTACATATGAAACATTTAAATAAATAAAAATCAATCAATCAATAATACATTTCAACGCCGTCTATTAAGTTATTTTGACATATTCAGTAGCTCGAGCCTTTATATTGAATCCATTGATATCATCGCATTGTTTGAAGACACGATATATTTGAAATATCATTTCCCAAGCTCTCTGTATCACTCTACTCTGCTTCATTTGCCCATAACCTATTGAGAAATAAAAAAAATATTTATCAATAATCAAAGTTGATAAAAGAATTTAAACTGAATCCATCTAAAGAAATTTGAGATCTAGATAGCTACCTTCTTAAATATGGAGATAATCTGTGCTATCTAATTTATATAAACAATCATAAACTTCAACGATAGCAATCATGCTTATATTGAGTTTGACTCCTCCCAGGACTCCTTGGATTTCCTTTACGAACATAAACATTTTTTGTCTGAAATTTCTGTCTGAGGTTGTTTTAACAACAGAAGACTGGTGAAAATAGGGTGGAAGGCGACAGTAGGGAACTAGAGTTTATGGTTTCTCTTAGGATGCTGTCCCATTTCATTAAAATACATTAAAGTCCTTACTTAACTTATAATTATTTAAAACTTGATCCTAAACTTATAATTATTTAAACTTGATTCTATTTTTAATTCAATTCCAACTTTAACCTGTACATAACTCATACCTCCAAAACATATAATTTCTTCCATATAAAAAAGGACTGTATTTCTTTTCAACTTTTAGATCAATCAATTTTTTTTATCATGTTTAAAATCACTGTAAAATATTTTTAATATAAATTGAATTTTAATTTGTGACGTCTAGTTTTAAGACGATAAGAAAATGAGAAATTATTAATGAATTATAAATTATTATTTTTGTTAGGAAGTAGACGATAAAAGTTCGTCTTGTGTCTTCTCATTTTTGATCGATAACTTATTTTGAGGAAGTAGACGATGCAAGTTCGTTTTGGGTGTCTTCAATTTTCAATACATATCTGATTCTGAAAAAGTAGACGATAAAAGTTCTTCTTGAGTCTATTCGGTATTTTGGTTTCAGTCGATTGTTGGACTTGAAAAATAAGACACTCAGTTTGTGGAAAATAAATGTAAAGATTATTTGACATTATAAAGAATTGTTAATTCTAGTTTCCGCATATGTCAACGGGTATGAACAAAGATTGGGAAGAGTTATTGAATGTCGCTAGTCGTTGAAGTAGCGTAGTTGCCCGAATTTACTTGGTGTGATAAACTCTATGATTTTATCTTCTAAGGGCTTTTAAGCGGAAGTGAAGGTGGTATTTAAGTGCATTTGGTATGATGTACATTCCGGAACTACGAGAGTTCAAATTGATAAATACAGATTTGTTAGCATAAATCGTAAACGAAAGTGTCAATATCAAAATGAGCCAAACAAGTATTCTATGCCAAAGACATTGGTAATAAACCGGGTTGGAATATGATATTACTAATTTTTTTTTATTATTGTTCAAATGTTGATGTTTATTTTTTTTGTTATCGTTTTTTCTTTCAGGTATAAATGTCACCTCTGAAGAGCTTTCAGTTAGGAATTTTGCAGTTACAACTCAATTTCCTTAGGAAGAAAAAATACGCGTGACTCTTCATCACAGATTCTAGTTGATGATTTGTTTGAGGATTACATGTCTACACCTGAAGATGTACACAATCTTGCTAATCCCGCACCATTCACTAATGAAGGAACAAGAATGCGAGCCTTGAAGACCGCAATGACAAGCTCGAAGCCGACCTCAAGGCGCTCACCGCACAAGTAGATGAATTAATCAAGGCCAAGGTGAATGCGGATATAGCGGTTGTGGAGGCAAATGCCCGAGCGGCTAAGGAAGTCCAGGATGCGCTGGACGAAGAATCAAGTATAGCAAAGGAGCCACCGCGACTATCTGAGGAAGAAATAGCCGAGCGCGGACGAAGGACACTGGCTAAGTATCTGGGACTTGCAAAGTCCGTAGCCGCTCAAGCTGCGGAGGATGCAGAGCAGCTAAATGCACAAAAACAAGGGCTCGAAGAATTTGCAACCGCTCACAAGAAGAAGAAAACGGCGGCCCCTTCCTCTTCGGTTCCGGCGAAACGGAAAAGGAAAACATCAAAGAAGGCTCAAGTAGCCGGGCTACTAGAAAGGATCACTGAAAGTCAACCGGACCCGGCTACTCACACCGAAGATGAAGATGAAGAACATCTAGCGGGGCGTTCTACAAGACAAAGAGTCTCCGATACGGCCAGTCAACCGCAACCGGTTAAGAGAAAACGGACCAAGGATATGATGGACGGCTTCAATTTCTCCGACTCAGAATAGGGGCTCCCTTTTCCTTAACTATGTTTATTTTAGTGTTTATATAATATTTTCCCTTTTTCGGTTTTTCCTTCATATATATATAAAGCTATTTTTGAAACCGGCCTATACTTGCATTTCTACATTATTTTAATAATTTTAAATAAAATAATCAAAAAGGGAGAAATTGATAAGATAAAAGATAAAAATTTTCCAAAATTTTTCTCAAAATTATTTCAAATTTTTCGAAAAATTCTCCCAAGACAGTTTCAAAAATCCGGTCAAATAAAGAACCGGCCTACGTTTGCAAACTTACATGGTTTTGATAATTTTAAATAAAATAATCAAAAAGGGAGAAATTGTTAGATAAAATTAGACCGGTTCGCATAACTTAACATAAATAAACCTTCCATGTAGGAACAAGGAACCGGATCGGTCAAACAAATGAACCGGCTAAGAAGACTAACCAGTCAAGTTATTAAACCGACCAGGACATTCGGAACATGACCGCACAAGTAAAGGATCGGCCAAAGCTAAAAACCGGAAACACCAGACAGCCGATCAGCCACAAAGCAAAGGAATAACCGAAAGCTGTCCGGTTAAAACAATCACACCGGAAGCCATTCGGTTAAGTCAAATGATCGACCAGTATAAGAAGACAATTCGGGTATCTGTTGAAGACGATACCAAAGGAACAGACTGAACACTTCCATATCCATACAAGTCTAAGGAAAGTCTGCAGGCTGTAGAAGACAGTCCTACAGGATCTTTCCACTTCAGAATAAGTCAGAAAGGAGATCTTCAAAGTACAGACAACTGTCTAACCAACAGTTACCACATTGAGTAAAAGACAAACCTAGCAGGTTTGTCTTACACACCGGAAGAACAGACTGCCAAGTCTGTGAAGTTGACCGCCAGGTCTGATAAGATGACCGCCAGGTCTGAATCATTGAACCTCTGCTCAGCCAATCAAATTCAAGGAAGTGAAATATGACCGTTGGCATATTTCACCTATAAAAGGAGCAGTTGAAGAAGAGTAAATGCGGGACACACAGCAAGACATAAGTGATACAACGAGCATTTAATTCACAAGTGATAAGATTGTATTCTATCTCTAAGAGAAAGCCTAAGTTCTAAAGTTGAAGAGTGTATTTTACAATTTTGGTGTAAATTGTAAGAGTGTTATCGAGCATGAAATAAGTCTCGATCGGATTGTACTTGTATTCCTTAGTGAATATCCTTCTCGCGGTTTCGAGAGGAAGGGGTGACGTAGGAGTTTTATCTCCGAACATCCATAAAATTTGTCATGTCATTTACTCTCTGCCGGTTCCATTTTCTAACCGACCTGTACTAACTTACCTACACCGCTCTAACCTACTTAACTCTATCCAAACCGGATCACCAGGTTACAAAAAACCGACCCATCAATCTTCAAACCTTCATCATCCGAAACCGGTTCTGCCTATCATACAAGTGTGCTGCTTCAACCTGAAACAAACCTCTTCCGCGCTTGAACCTAGTTCAAGGGTTTGTGACAGTTTGTGTAGTATTGAAACCCCAGTGTTAATCTCTAACCGGATTAATCACCACCCTTTGAGTGAGACGCGCTAACCGGCCCAACCCCAGTCCTCCAGCGGCGACCTAGATCCTAACAATATATATATATATATATATATTAACGATTTCTTAACAATTTCCTTGAGGAGTTATCTTGGTGGAGCAACCGGAAGGCTATGCGATGAAAGGACAAGAAGGAAATGTATTAAAGTTGAAGAGGGATTTGTACGGTTCTAAACAAGCGTCTCGAGCATGATATAATCGAATTGATACTTATTTTCGTGAGAAAGAATTTGAAAGTTGTCCACATGAGTATTATATTTATGTGAAAATGGATAAAAATGAAGATTATTTGTTCGTTTGCCTCTATGTGGATGATCTTATTTTCAAAGGAAATAATCGGAGTCTCTTTGAAATTTTCAAAAATGATATGGCCCGAGAATTTAAGTTGAAAAATATTGGTTTAATGTCATTTTATCTCTGATTAAAAGTGAGTCAATCGAATGATGTAATTTTTATTGGGTAACAAACATATGTGAAGGAAGTTCTGAATAGATTCAATATGTCAAATAGTAAACCGGTGACTACCCCTATGGAGGTTAGAGTTAAATTGAGCAAAACGAAAAGGGAGAAAATGTGAATTCAACACTATTCAAAAGTCTCGTTGGATGTCTAAGGTATTTGACATGTACTCGGCCAAATATTCTTTTTATGGTGTGAATTATTAGTTGATTCATGGAGGTTCCCACGACGGAGCACATGAAGGCGGCCAAGAGGATTTTGAGATATTTGAAAAGTACTATTGATTTTGGACTATTTTATTCATCGTCTAAGGAATTTCAATTTGTTGGATATTTCGATAGTGATTTTGCCGGAGATATAGATGATCAGAAGAGCAGAATTGGATTTGTGATTTTTATGGGGTCTAATATAATCTCATGGAGTTCGAAGAAACAAACGATAGTCTCGCTATCATCTTGTGAAGATGAATATGTCACGATGATAACATGCGCTTGTCACGCAATCTGGCTAAGAATAATGTTGAAGGAGATAGGTTTGTTAGAGAATGAAGTGACCACAATTTTTGTCGACAATAAATCTGCTCAAGCTCTAGCAAAGAATCATGTTTTTTATGATCGAAGTAAACACATCGATACACGCTATCACTTCATCCGAGAGAGTATTACGAAAAAAGATATTAGACTTCAATATGTGAAATATGTTGATCAAGTTTTAGATATTTTTACGAAGCCTCTTGAAGTGGTGTTTTTCAACAGAATTAGGAGTATGCTTGGAATCACCAAGAAGAATTAATTTTATGGGGGATCGTTGAAAATATATTTAATTAAGAAATTAAAAATTCACCAGACAGTTTAAATGTCTAGAGTTAATATTAGACATTATTATATTTTGTTTAATAGGTGTCTTAATTAGAATTAATTCTGACCGTTTAAGAGTTATGGAAGTTTTAGAAGTTTAAGATTTTTTTTCCTAATATAAATATAATAGACGCATTTGCAGAAAGAAGATGAACTAAAATAAAATCTCTTCCTTTTTCTTTTAATCTTATCTTGAGTTTGTGAGTGAATACGTCGATTGTCCACTAACGTTTCCAACAATCCCTTAATAGCAACTGAAGATTTTGACTCAAATCTTCACAGCGACTAATTATTATGCAACCAATATTGTTTTTTCAAATAGCCAACAATCTTCAATAAAAACACAACAATTTCTTCAATGGTGGTTAGGGTTTCCGTCATAACTTCACAAATAGATTAGGTTAAATTTTCTTCAAACATGCTCTGATATCACTTGTTGATAAAATATCTAATCTAAATACACGATAAAAGAAAATATAAAAATAAAGTGTAAAGCATAATAAAAATCACAAAATATAACGATGTTCGGTCAACAAATGTCTACATCCTTGGGGAGTCGTCCATAGGGATAGAAATGGGGCGGTTCGGGGCGGGGAATGAATTTACCATCCCCGCCCTGTTTTAATTTCGGGGATCTTTTTAATACCATCCCCGCCCCGTTCGGTTTTTTCCAGTTTCGGGAAATCCCGCGGGGCACCATTAATAATTTAAAAAAATAAAAAAATAAAAACTATACAATAAAATTATATAAATAAATTTTTTTAATATAATATATATTGCAATATATTAAAATTCTATATTATTATAAAGAAAAAACCTTATTACTCATATAAAATATAGTGAATAAATAAATATACTGGTAATTTAATATATTTAATTATGTTTATGATGTTCGGGGTGAAATCGGGGCGGGGGACACAAATACCATCCCCGCCCCATCTCCTTTCGATTTCGGAGAAAAATCGTCCCAATTCGGTTCGGTTTTCGAGAGGCGGTTTCAAATTGTCATCCTTAGTCGTCCATTATATATGTTTTTCATTAAATAATGGTCCAAGTAAGTCTATATGACAATGTCTATATGATAGTTCATAAACCGGTCATATAATCATAAACACTACTTACATGTACATTAAAAGTGTCACCCCAGGTTGACCTCCATTCTTTGTGTTGAACTCGTCAAGGAACTAGTCAAGATGTGGCTCATATTTCTGACCCATTCATAATGAAGTACTTGGCCTTCACCAAAATTCTGTAATTCATTTGCAGAGTTAGAGTTAATATCAGAAACAATTATCATTTTACTAATGTGCTCATTTGAATACTTCAACTAATAGATTAAACCATAATACTACCTATGTGTATCTAGTGAAGTAAAGTGGAATTCTTTTCGTTCATTGCTTACCAGAACTTATTCTACTTTTTCTTTTTATTCTTAACTTGACTCAAGCTGTCAAATTTACCTTACATGTATGTAAAAATTGTTTATGCGTATAAGTTTATATGTGTGTTTAAAATAATGAATTGAATCAGAGGTTGAGGTTGTTTGAAACATTGTTAAACCAGACAAACTTATTATTAAATTTTTGTTTTTAATATATATATATATATATATATATATATATATATATATATATATATATATATATATATATATTATAATTTAACTTATTTTATTATAAAATAAATTGATATAAAATATTTTCAAATTATTATTTTTTTATTTTCTAACAAGATTAATATTTTTTATTCATAATTATTAAAATTAACTGATAATTTTATATCAAACATTTTTAAATAATAATTTTATTTTTATTTTTATTTTTTTATTAAGATTCAATAATTTCATTTAATTTTAAACACACGTTGAAATCTTAGGTGGATTTTAAATAAAAATACTTAAATTTAAATATATGTAAATGTAGGTATAAACAAAATATTATTTCAAGTAAGGAAGTAAATTTGACAAATTAACACTACCTTTAATTTTCCCTCATACTTTCGACTCATTTCTTTTTTTTAAATAAAATAAAATATTGTATTTCTTTAATAAAGAATATAAAATTTAAAATTTAAATTATATGAAAAATAATTCTTTATATAATCTTTTTAATTAATCAATTAAGAAATATCTACATGTTGGAATGATTAAACATATTAATTTAAATTGTAGTTTAATCTACAACAATTGCACACTTGTATAATGGTTCATATTTGTGTCTTGTTTGGATGCTGTTCAATATGAAAAGTATATTTTTCAGTTCGAAAATAGTGAAATATTAAATTCAGTTTTAGTCTCAAATATTATATTTCAAAGACTGAGAAAATAAGAAGCATATTATCACAATAAATTAGTCAAAAATTCCATAAATCCTTACATATTTAAAATAAATTTCAGAAAGTAAAAAATGCATCAATCCAACTTCATCGAAATATAAATTTATAAATAAATTAAACTTGTTCAATTCAGTTGAATATTACATGAAACATTCAAATAAATAAAAATAAAGCAATCAATAATACATTTCAATTTCAACATTGTCTATTAATTTATTTTGACATATTTTATAACTATAGATGACGAGCCTTTATATTTTGAGAAAACAAACAATCAATATTTGAAATATCATTTTCTCATGCTCTATGTATCACTCTGCTCTGTTTCATTTGCCCATTCCCTATTGAGAAATAAAAAAAATGATCAGTAATCAAAGTTATAAAAGAATTTAAACTGAATCGATTTAAAGAAAATTGAGGTTTAAATAGTTACCTTGCTAGATATGGAGATAATCTGGGCTATGTAATTTATATAAACAATCATAAACGTCAACTGCAGCAATCATACTTACATTGATTTTTAATCCTCCCAGGACTCCTTGAATTTCCTTTATGAACCTAAACATTTTTTGTTGAGGTTTTGTCTGAGGTTGTTTTAACAATAGAAGAGGGCTTTTATAGATTTTGAAAGATGAAAATAGGGTAAAAGGCGGCGGGGGAGACTAATTGGAGTTTAGGGTTTCTCTTAGGATTCTGTCCCATTTTTACACTTAAGTCCTTACATAACTTATAATTATTTAAACTTGATCCTAAACTTATAATATAGCATATTTTTAATTAAATATTAGCTGTAACTTGTACATTCAAAACTCATACCTCAAAAACATGTAATTTCATTCTATATAAAAAAAATTACTGTATTTCATTCAACTTTTAGATCAAACCATTTTTTATCATATATAAAACAACTGTTAAATATTTTTAATAGAAATTGACCTATAATTGTAACGTATAGTATAGTTTTAAGACGATAAGGAAAGAAGAAATTATTAATTAATTATAAATTATTATTTTGAAATATATAATGTTATAATACTTTATATAAAAATAGACCATATTTTTAAAATAAAAACCACTTCGGTTTGGGTTTATTAAAATAAACTCAGTTTATTAGAAAAATATTGAGCGGCAAAATTAATGTTTGATTAGTGCTGGTTTTTTATAAAAAAAAAACAAATAAAAAAACTCTTAAGAGTTCATTTGATTAGAGACCAATTATGAATAAAACTCTAAAAATAATTTATTATCTAAATTTATCTTTTTGTAAACTAAAATTTATGAGTACTAAATCTTAAACTTGGACCAATACATAACAAATATCATAAAAATACATACAAATAATAATAACAATAATAATAAATAAATAAATTTTATTTTAATTCTCTCAAAATCTTCATTTATATAATAAAAATAAACTTCAAACTATTAATACAAAATAATATATTCAAAAACCATCAATTTCATATGTATAACCTAATTACAATAACAATTTATATACAGGGGCACGGACATAACAAGTTAAGAGGGATGTGTATAAGAATGCAATTTGAAGTTATTTTAAGCCTTGTTTGAGATAGAGAGAAAGAAGATGTTAGATATATTTATTTTATTTTTGTTTGATTTGAATGATTATTTGGATTTTAATTATATTTAAAAAAAGAAGAGGTTAGATATATTTATTTTATTTTGGTTTGATTTGAATGATTATTTGGATTTTAATTATATTTTAGAATTTGTCAGATATAATTTTTAATATTTTTGTAATTTGTGGTTACTTTTTATCTTTTAAATTTATTTATTTTCATTATATTCAAATAATATTTTATAATAAATAATTATTTTATTTAAATAATTAATGTTAAAGTAGTTTCACTCTTTCAAAAATAATAATAATATTATTATTTATATAATACATACTTTCATCCGTTTCTAAATTATATCTTATAAATTTTGTCAGTTACATATTATTTATTTTTTAATATTTTTTCCAAATATTATTTTATATTTTTTTTTATAAATCCGCCTTAATAATGATTACATGAATGAATTTGATGTTCAATAAAAACATATATAAGAGAGTCTTTTAATAAAAATTAATTATTTTTGAAAAGTTTATTATTATTATTTACATGTTACAAATTAAATTTGAAATATTATATTATATTTTATTATATGGAAACTTAATTAAAATTTTGTTTTATTAAATTTTTTTCAATTTCAAAATATATATTTTTTAATATTCCCTTATATAAGAATTAAGCTTCTCGGAATTATCTATGCTATAATAAAAAATAATATTTTGTTATAGTAGAAAATGGATATGGCTCATTCATTTTTTTTTTTTTTTTTTATTCATTATTTTCTTTTATAAATCTAAAAAAAACTAAACTCATGTTTATACCTTATTAAATCTATATTTTTTTCATTATATTATTTAATCTCATTTAAATTTATTTTTTAACCCATTTTAATTTTTCTTTAAGCCCACCTTAACGATAATTTTTGAATCTGTCCTTTTTATATATATGAATAACAAAAAAAATTAAATAAAGTTTAAATTACAACTCACCTTACATAGGTAGTTTAAAGTAATAATAATATGTAGAGAATATGATTTACACGATTGTACTTTTTAAAAATAATAATAATTATATTAGTTGTTAATAGGTTTTGACATTACTTTTTAAATTATTAATTGCATCCTCTCCATTTATATATTATTTTCTCTTTCATTTATTTTAAGTTTATCACAATTATTTTTAAGTCTACTTTAATTCTAATTTAACTCTAATATTTTAATATATTCTAAAAGGTATGATATTAAAAAACAAAAATAATGTATTAAATTAGAGTGTATAATATTTTTTTTAAAATTTAGAAACTATCCATTATGACATCACTTCAACTTGAGGCACGGTTGTAAATAAAAATCGAGCTCATCATATTTATTTTTTTAAACACTAATTTTTATCACTTAAGCACATATTGAGTTGAAAATATATATATTCGTATTAATTTTTTAAACACAAGATGACTGAAATAGTTTTATTAGAATAAATTTTAACCAATAAATTAATATAAAATTTTATATTCTATTTTAATTTAAAATATACTATATTATATAGTATGAAGTGTTGAAAATCCAGTTAAGAGAATAACTTATTCAAACGTTTAATCTCTCTTCTAGTCTAGCCAAAATTAGAGATAGATACTAACTCTAAGTTTCTGGGTTCTTGCACATGTTATACATTTGGTTAAATAGTTAAGTTTAATTCCTTAAAAAAATAAAAATTAAGGTTATAAAATTATGTTAATTTTTTTTTTTACAAAAGTTATTTATTATTTTAAAATAAATAAAAATATTTTAATCATTAATTTATTTCCAGATTATATCATTATTATTAATTTCTAATAATTTAATCTATACAATGTAAAAACAAATAGTTGCATGTTATTTATATTATTTTAAAATTTATTTTCAAAATTACATTATAAAAATTAAAATTACACTAAAAAAACACTTTAATATTTTTTTATAATAAATAAATTAGAATAATACTAAATTACTCATATATATAATCAAAAGTAACTATCATTGTAAATAAAGATTTAAACATTATTAACAATTAACATAATATATGATTAACAATTGACATATAATCTAAGTTGAGATTAACAATTGACATAATATAAGTTGAGATTAACAATTAAGTTGGGATTATATGAATATGTAAAAAGAGAAGTAAAAAAAGCTGGATTATGTGAATATATATATATAAAAAAAGAAAAAAAAGTGAGACTTTATTGTGGTATGGTTTTTAAATAAAAATATAAATATTATGTAAGATTTTTACAATAATGGTAACTTTTTATTAAAAAAATCAATTAATAATTAATACCCTAATATATAATCTATAATTATATCACTATTTTAATTTTTTTTTAAAAAGTAAATACTTTTAAAAAAAAAAATTAATAGTAAAATATCTATATATTATCATTCATATTTTTCACCAACAAATAAAATGTATATATATAATGATTTATTTTGGTTGTTATATTCACTAAATTTAAATATTTTAACATTTTTATAAAATAATATAATATTTTAACGTTAAAATTAATAAATAAATAAAATAATATAAATATATATAATATTTTTAAGTTATAATTAATAAAAAAAACTTAACTTAATTGGTTAATATTGTTTTTTTTTTTAAATATAATAAGATAATTGAAAAGTTCAAATTTTAAAAAATATATTTGAAATCATGTTAATATCAAGTTTTTAGGATAACAAATATTTTATTTATTAATATATATATATATATATATATATATATATATATATAAATATATATAATACTTTTAAAAATCAATTATTATATATATATATATATATATATAGATTTGGAGGGAATTTGGGTGAGGGAATAATAGAGAATGATGTGTGGATTGGCTGAAAAAATCAAATAATTTCTCTCTTTTCTCTCTTTCTTTCCACTTTTCTCTTTTTCCAATTTTTCCAACCATTCTCTCTCACATTCCCTCTCTCAAATTTCTTTCTCCTATCACTCCTTTATATATATATATATATACCACGGATATAGGATATATATTTGTGTAAATATTATTATTATTATTATTATTATTATTAAGGAAGTACTAAGTGACATCTTCACTAACATGAAAGGATAGATTTATAGGTAAAATTTGAGGAAAATTAAAAAAATCAATGTGAATGAAGACCTTACAAATAAAATTCCCCCGATGATTGAGCATAATGAAGAGGGTTGTGTAAATACGGAAGACCCTCCAAATGCGGTAGATGGACACTATAGATAGTGAAGACCTTAAAATTAATAGTCCCCAAATGGTTGAGCCTAATGAAGAAGGTTGTGTAAATATGAAAGACCCTTTAAAGGAGACATATGGGGACACTGTAGATAGTGAAGACCTTAAAATTAATAGTCCTTCGATGGCTTCTCCTAATGAAGATGGTTGTGTAAATATGGAAGACCCTTCAAAGGCAACAAATGTGGACACTGTAGATAATGAAGACTATGTTGATTGTGAATCTTTAAGTAAAGATTCTAAAGATATTGAAGATAAGGGATGTGTAAATATTAAATACCATCCGAAGAGAAAGATTAACAGACTTCCGGTGGTCCTTATATCCCCTTATATGAACATCGTGGCCAAAAAGTTAGGTAAAATAACAAACAAAGAACAACAATTCACAGATTTGGCTTTTTCTAAAGAGCTCGATCAAAAGTAAGTAAAAAGTTTTCTCAAAACATTTTCCAATAAAAAATGCGTATATCTATTAAAATACCAAGTAGTGTATGTTTTAAATTAATGTGATTTGTAGGGAGGCCATCTTTGTGGGCTCAACCAATATAACACTTTTGAAACATTTTTCTCCCGAAATGCACATTTTTGGACGTTTTTATAAAAATGTAATAAAAACATTTGGACCACCTCCCAACAAAAATCGATAACTTTGGGGTTCAACGGAGGACAATTTGTTCAATGCTTTATCTACTGCGATGTTCTCATTACTGGTTTCATGAGCATTAAACAATAATAGGTTCGTTATCATACAAATAATAAATAGAATAAAGGTGATGTATAAACATCAATAAGTTTGTTATCATACAAATAATAAATAAAATAAATGTTATGTATAACTAGATTTAAAAAAAAAAACATGAGCTAAGATTTTGAGTTGAGAGATTATTTTCGCCGGAGAGGTTTGAGAGAGATAAATAATTTAATAATTATGACGTGTTTTGAGTTTGAGATTATATTTATACGAAATATATATATATATATATATATATATATATATATATATATATATATATATATATATATATATATATATATATATATATATATATATATATATATATATATATATATATAATTTTTTTAGGCCACATAGGATTCATGGTATTACTTTCGATGCCCTATCATTCTTATATATACACTATGTTAAACAATCAACAGAAATGGAGAATTGTATAGATCTTTAGAGATTTGTTTTTTGAGAGATTAGAAGAATATTTAAGACCTTTAGAGATTAGGTTTTGAGAGATTAGAAAACTCATGTTTTCTCTTTGAGAGCTTTCTCATTATAAATACTAACAAACTAAACAAACAAGTCCCTTAAGTTATGAGGTAAATACAAAATGAGAATGATAAAAACAGTAATAATAAAACGGTAATAATTTTTTACACTCCTCCTTCAAGATGAAAATGTTGTAGATAAAGCTCGGAACGTAGATCATTAAATTGGGTACCATCCAAAGCTTTAGTAAAAATATCCGCAACTTGATTTTTTGTTGAGATATGTCGAAGATCAATAAAGTCTGTTTTATATTTGTAACTATCAACATAAATGGAGAATAGTTGAGATCTTTAGAGATTAGGTTTTAAGAGATTAGAAGAATAGTTAAGAGCTTTAGATATTAGGTTTTGAGAGATTAGAACACTCATGTTTTCTCTTTGAGAGCTTTCTCGTTATAAATACTAACAAACTAAACAAACAAGTCCCTCAAGTTATGAAGTAAATACAAAATGAGAATGTTAAAAACAGTAATAATAAAACGATAATAATTCTTTACACTCCTCCCTCAAGATGAAAATCTTGTAGATAAAGCTTGAAACGTAGATCATCAAATTGGGTACCATCCAAAGCCTTAGTAAAAATATCCGCAACTTGATTTTTTGTTGAGATATGCCGAAGATCAATAAAGTTTGTTTTATATTTGTCACGAAGTACATGACAATTGATGTCAATGTGTTTGGTACGCTCATGAAAGACAGGATTTTGAGTAATATGAATTGCAGCCTGGTTGTCGCACCAAAGAGGAATGAGAATTTGTAATTTGACGCTCATATCCGAGAGTAGGTACGATATCCATTGCAATTCACAAACAGTTGATGCAAGACTACGATACTCTAGCCAAAAATTATTAATGAATTATAAATTATAATTTTTTATGAAGTAAACGATAAAAGTTCGTCATGTGTCTTCTCATTTTTGATCGATAACTTATTTTGAGGAAGTAGACGATGCAAGTTCGTTTTGGGTGTCCTCAATTTTCAATACATATCTGATTCTGAAAAAGTAGACGATAAAAGTTCTTCTTGAGTCTATTCGGTATTTTGTTTTCAGTCGATTGTTGGACTTGAAAAATAAGACACTCAGTTTGTGGCAAACAAATGTAAAGATTATTTGACATAATAAAGAATTGTTAATTTTAGTTTCCGCATATGTCAACGGGTATGAACAAAGATTGAGAAGAGTTATTGAATGTCTCTAGTCGCTGAAGTAGCGTAGTTGCCCGAATTTACTTGGTGTGATAAACTCTATGATTTTATCTTCTAAAGGCTTCTAAGCGGAAGTGAAGGTGGTATTTAAGTGCATTTGGTATGATGTACATTTCGGAGCTACGAGAGATCAAATTGATAAATACAGATTTGTTAGCATAAATCGTAAACGAAAGTGTCAATATCAAAATGAGCCAAACAAATATTCTATGCTAAAGACATTGGTAATAAACCGGGTTGGAATATAATATTACTAATTTTTTTTATTATTGTTCAATATTGTTCAAATGTTGATGTTTATTTTTTTTGTTATCGTTTTTTCTTTCAGGTATAAATGTCACCTCTGAAGAGCTTTCAGTTAGGAATTTTGCAGTTACAGCTCAATTTCCTTAGGAAGAAAAAAATACGCGTGACTCTTCATCACAGACTCTAGTTGATGATCTGTTTGAGGATTACATGTCTACACCTGAGGATGTGCACAATCTTGATAATCCCGCACCATTCACTAATGAAGGAACAAATACAGAGTCTTCCAGTTCCCAGAGAAGGCAAGGAAGCAACAAAAACTTCGAATTGACCAACTTGACAACTAGTGGAGAAAAAGTGCGAGTCATATTTGACCTAATTCAAATGAAGTTGTGCTGAAAAAATATGGGTTTATGGAGTTGGCATTTGGGGGCCACTATTCGAGAGAATAATATTATCCCCATTGCACAGTTCATTGGCGTCACCTCACCCCACCACCTTAGATCATCTGTGATAGTCCTTAATCGAAAATTAATCATTTTTAATATAAATTTTTGTTTGAAATTAATCATTAATTTATTATAAATCGTTTATATTTAAGGATAAATTTGATTTAGACGCTATTGAGAGTTATCGAGACGACACTTTAAGACACATGAAGACAAAGTGGGAGGATTGGAGGTACAAAATAAATGCCAACAAAATAAGGTTCCACGAGAGAAATGTTGATGCAATGAGGACGAATATGCTGAATGAATAACCCAACAAGATTGAGATGGTCTATTTGAGAACCATTATTTTACCGATAAATTTGAGATTTCTTTTTTAAAAATTTGTAATTAATATAAATTTTTAGTCTAGCATTATATTGATTGTATAAACGAAGCGCTACCAGAAGAATAGAAAAACGAATCGCCACCAGCATAGAAAAAATATGTAAATCGGTCATAAATTTAAATAATAAATTATTTGTAAAATTTTGATTCATAATTGATCTCTAATCAAAATGTAGTCTAAGAGTTTTTTTTATTTATTTTTGTTGGATTTTAAAAATATTTTCTAACACTAATTAAATATCATTTTATTTACTATAATCTATAACATTATTTAATCAAAATACTAAAATACTTTTATTTTTAAATAAAAAATAAATTTGTTTTATAATTATATATTATTACTGTTTAAATTTTTTATCTAAAACAAATCCTCAATCCTCTTAATCACCGCCCTCAACATTTTATTTTAAATAAACTGAATTTATTTTAATAAACCAAACCAAATATATTTTATTTAAAAATATGAACTGTTTTTAATTATATACTTAAAACTAATAATTTAAAATTTATTAATAATTTCTAATTTTGTCATAAAGTCTTCAAACTATAACTCCATTATTAGACGTGGATTTATATTGAAAATATTTGAAGTGAAATGAGAGTACTTTTAAATTGAATGAAATTATATGTTTTGGATGTATGAATTTTGAATGTCTTAGTTTAAACTGAAATTGAATTAAATATTTTATATTAGAAAGGTTTGAAGTTAAACCAATAAATATTATTAAATTTGTTAATATATATAATAATTATAAAATATTTCAAAATATTATTTCATATAAATTAATGCCTCAATATCGTACAAAATTATATAGTTTTTAAGTAAAATTAAAAACAAATTGGTCCAAACTAGCTTGTCAAAACTATTAGTACCAATATGTAATATTATAAATTTGGGATAATTTTAACTAATTATAAATTATATAAGGGCTTAAGTATATTTTAATAAAATGGGACAAGAGCCTAAGAGAAACCCTAGTCTCAAATTAGTTTCATGTCGGCCGCCTTTTACCCTATCTTTCATCCCTCAATATCTATAAGAACCATCTTCTTATTGCATGTTAAAACAATCTCAGACAAAAATGTTTTTGTGCGGAAAAGAAATCCAAGGAATAGTGGGAAGATTAAAAATCAATGTAAACACGGGTGCTGCAGTTAAAGTCTATGGTGGTTTATATAAAGGGTGGTTCACTGCAGAAAGGGGTGGATCACTGATCAGAAAGGTACCTATCACTAATTAATATATATATATATATATATATATATATATATATATATATATATATATATATATATATTTCGTGAAGAACTTGATCATATTTTTCTAGTATTTTGGGTTTAAATTTTAACCAAATTTCAGGTTCGAATTTCACTAATTTGAGATCGTGAATTTTACTTTTGTAGGAGTATTACAACGAGCATACAAAGAAACGTTTCATAAGAATAAAGACTTTTATTGATATCTCAAGGTAACTATAAGGATTTTAATTTTTTTTTAAATCGATTATTGGTATCAAGATTTTTGGGATCTACTAGACACAAATCCCTTTCTTAAAATTTAACAGTGGGATTGAGGGAAATGAAACAGAGTAAATTCTTTTATTTTTAATTATTTGATTGTTTGATATAACAGTTGAGTTGTAAATTGAATAAAGTTTAATTATTTTAATGTTGGTTTGATACTTTTTATTTCTTCTCAGATTTAATGAAATTTGTTTTAAATATGTGAGGATTTTTGGAATTGAATAAACTTGTTGTTTTTATTACCTTTTAATTTGTTTGGTTAATTTATTGTGATAATATGTTTCTTATTTTCTCATTCTTTGGGCTAATTGGACTTTTTTGTGAAACTTGCTTCTGGTTCAACCAGACCTGTTCAGACGCTTTTTGAGCTCGACATCAGTGGCATGGTTAAGGACATATTTTCTACATATGATCTTTCACATGCAATAGCTCCCTCTCAAGTGAAAGATGGATATTGTGGTCCAGAATCTGGTGTGTTGTTTTTTTTTTATGAATATTCTTCTTTCTCAAACACCTTAACTTAAGAATGAATAAGAACACATCTTCCTGTTTTGCCAGTTCAGGTTCATGAAGTTCTAAGTTTGCTTCATGTACTTCTCCCTGCCTTAGGGGGGAATCAAAATGTTCAAATAAATTTGGACAAGCAAGCATTTTTGAGCGAGCGACCTGATCTTTTCCAAAAGTTCGGTAAAGATCTTTTGCCTGTCCTACTCCAGGTTGTTATCAAATAGTCTCAAAATAGTTCTCTACAGATTTTTCTCTTTTGATGGCTTTATATTTTGTGTTTCTTCTTTGTCCTGGAGGGAGCAGGTGGTTAATTCGGGTGCCAATTTATCTGTTTGTTGTGGCAGTCTACATGTTATCAATAAATTTGTTTATTTCAGCAAACCTGAAATGCTGCTTGAATTGTCAAGGGACACTAACATTTCAAGGTGAAAAGACATTTTTTCAAGAAGCAACCACATACTAAAACTATTTACAGTGCATAACGATACTTTTATTTTGTTGTAACAGTGTCTTAGCTGGAGTTTTGTCTCGGAACGATCAACATGTTCTAATTGTAGCCTTGCTTCTTGAACGCCTTTGTGAAGGAAGGCATCTCTTTTGCAATTGATGCACTTCTAACTCCAGAAAAACCTTCACAAACCTTATTTCGAAGGTGTAGTCCAGTCAGCTGTCAAATGGTTCAAGTCAAAAAAATTGCCAACAGAAACGCTCTTGGTTGCTTGTGCTATGCTTTTCATCCTCCTCCAGCTTCAGAAAGTGGGACATGTGTTTGACTTGCACTGTTCTTTTTTAATTTTAATCACATCTCCTATTCTATATTTTTAGAACATTGGGTTCCGTCTATTTTAGAGGGTAATTTGTTAAAAGTATAATATAATATATTTGTAAACTATTATCACAATATTATAAAGGGTGATATTATCAATATTATATTATTTAGTTTTCTTATATGTCAATTATAATGTCTATATATAATAGACATAATCTATTTAACCATAAATAAAATTCAATAAAAATTTTCTTTCAACCATAAATAACAATTCAATAAAATTTTTCTTTCTTTAGTTTAACATGGTATCAAAACCTTGTTATCGTTCTTGAGTCAATCAAGTGATAATTTTTCGCTGCCTCCATCAATGGTTATCTTAGCCATTGATGGAAGGCTCTAATCATTTATTATTAATATTATTTTTTGTCGGTGGTCTTTGGATTTCATTTGAATGGATTTGTTTTCGTCTAGATGGATTAGGGATTTTGGTAGCTTGGTGAAAATGAGTTTGGTTGTTTTGTTCTTAAGTTAGGAGGGTAACTTGGATGGATCGAATGTTGATTTGGTTGAATTAGCTAGTTTAGAAGAATGTTGGTTTTATTATTAGTGAGGAGATGAAATCGGAAGTGAGTTTTTGAAGCTTGGTTTAATTGGTCTTTGTTTGATTGGTTTTGATTGTTTTGTTGAGTATAGGGAGTTGAATTTGGTTTGGTGTTTTCCTATATTTGTGAAACTTGGTTTGATTGGTTTTGGTTGTGGTTTGGGTTGTTGATTTTAGTTTGGTTTTTTGGAGGAGTTTGTGAAATTTGGTTTAATTGGTTTTGGTTTGATTGTTAATTTTGGTTGGTCTGAATCGAAGAAGAACTGTTTTTTTGGTGCATGGTTAATTGATTGGGTAGAAGAGAGAAGAGAAGGATGAGAAGAAGATTAAGAATAATGTGTAACTTCTTATTGTTCGCGCTTTTATTTTCTAATTGTCAAACTCTCAATGTTCATTATTGTTACATCGTGAGTTTGAGTGGTATGTTAGAGTATAATATAATATATTTGTAAGATATTATCACAATATTATATATAGTGGTGCAAATGAGTCAAGCCGCTCGTGAGCCGCTCACAAGCTGCTCGGTCAAAGCTCGACTTGAGCTTGACTTTGACCGAGTTCGAGTCGAGCTCGAACTGACTCGTTTATTATTCGAGTCGAACTCGAGCCCATATAAAACTTGCTCGATGGCTTGTCGAGCTTTTTCGAGCCTCAAAATAATTAAATTATTTTTATTTATTTAATATTAAAATTTTACACAATATTTTTTTTATTTACCTCTCTTTTCAAAGCCCAAAATGAAGGCCATATTCTACAGTCACTCTTCATCTCTTCTTCTTCGTCAATATTCTACCGTCACTCTTCATCTCTTCTTCTTCATCAATATTCTACTGTTACTCTTCATCTCTTCGTCGTAGTTACTCTTCATCTTCTTCTTCACTCTTCATCTCTTCTTCTTCATAAGTTACTCTACATCCATCTTCTTCATTAGTTACTCTTCTTCTTCATGTTACTCTTCATCTTCTTCATCAGTTACTTTTTTTCTTCAATAACTTTTATCTCTTCTTTTTAGTTTTTCTCTTTCTTCTTTAGTTATTCTTCTTCTTATTCTTTAGTTATTATTTTTCTTCGTCACTCTTATCTCTTCTTCTTTAGTTTTTATATACTTCTTATTCAGTTTTCACAATTTCTTTTACTTTCCTTTTTCTTCTTCTTTATTCAATCTTCACATCTCATTAATTTACAAAATCCTATTGGTAATTAAATAAGTTTTAACTTATTTTATAGTAATTATTTTTTGCTTTTGTTTTTGCTTTTAGATAGTTTTTTCATGTATTAGGAGAAACTTACGTAAATATAAAAAACACTAATTTTCAATTCATTGAGGATATAAGAAAATTCAAACAAAATTAGAGATTTATGATAAAAAAAATATTAATATATTATATATATAATAAAAGTATATTATAAATAATAATGAAAGAGATAAATAAAGATTAATATATTATATATAATAAAATTAAATATTAGGGATATAATAATTAATATTTATATATAATACTAAAAAGATAAAAAAAAATTATATTAATATATATATATATATATATATATATATATAATAAAAGTAAATACTAAGAATGTAATAATGAATATATATTGTATATAATATTAAAAAAGATAAAAAAATGTTAATATATTATATATAATAAAAATATATAATATATATAATATTAAATAATATAAAAAAAATTAATTTATTATATATAATTCAATTTTGGTTCAAGCTTTCGAGTCGAGTCAAGCTTTTGGGTAATATAGTCAGTCGAACTCGAGCTCAAATTTATAAGCTCGTTCGAGCTCGAGTTTGAGTCGAGCTAATAAATACTTAATCGAGTCGAGCTCAAGCTCCAACAAGTTTGAACTCGGCTCGGCTCATTTGCAGCCCTAATTATATATTGTAATAATATCAATATTATATTAATTAGTTTCCTTATATGTCAATTATAATGTAGACATAATCTATGTAACCATAAATAATATACAATATTTTTCTCTTTAGTTTAACACATAGTCTGCAAACACACTTAATCATTTAATAAGACGCATAATTTGTCCCCTGATAGGCTCGAATTTTCACCTCTTATTGCTGTTAGACTAAAAGAGGATAAAAATAAGACAACAAAGGTTAAGCACATAGCTCGCAAAAAAAGTTGATATGGAAAGAACAAATCTCGATTAGAAAGGCCAATAGCCAAATAATTAGGCATTTGTTTTTCTTGTAATGCACATGTTACTATTGTTTCATATACACTTGCTATTATATACACTTACTATTGTTTTTCTTATATTAATTCAACTACCTCGGATCTAGAGTAAATTACTAAGGTTGTATTATACTATTATTATATTTTGCAGAAAATATTTGTTTATTTCATCTATAAACTTACCAACTGTCTCATCACTAAATATAACTCCTAATACAACTTTATTTGATAAAACATTTTTATCTCTATAAACATTATAGACACTAACAATACATAGTTTCAAACAAATCCATTAATTCTACACTTTCATAGACCAATCCAATCAATTAAAGTTTAAAATGAGTAATTTAAGCTAATTTTGTAATTGTGAACAAAATTTGCAATCACATTCAACCATAGCACTAGTAAAAAAATGACCTTTACCGACAGAAATTACCGAAGGTTTTATAAAACTCTCATAATTGATCCCGAGAGAAACAAATCTTTCGTTATTGAAAATAGATTATGAGAGGTGTGTAAAACTTTCGGTTTTACTAATTAGTACCGAAAGTTATGCAAATAACTCTCGCTTTTGACTTTCCCAAAAAATCAGTTTTGGGTAGGGGTCAAAACCAAAGGTTTTCAAATAAACCTTCGGTTTTGACCTTTGTTTAAAAAAATCAGAAAAAAATTTAAGTATTGGGTAGGGTCAAAACCGAAAATTTTGAAATAAACTTTAAAATAATATAAATAACATGCAACTATTTGTTTTTACATTTTATAGTTAAATTATTAGAAGTTAATAATAAAGATATAATCTGGAAATAAATTAATGATTAAAATAATTTTATTTATTTTAAAATAATAAATAATTTTTGTACAGAAAATTTGCATAATCTTATAACTTTGTTTTTTTATTTTTTTAAGACATTAAACTTAACTATTTAATTAAGAGCGTCTGACTCCCAGAACCCAGGAATTTAGAGTTAGTGTAAATATTTGAATAAGTTATTCTCTTAACTGGATTTTCAACCCTTCATATATAAATATGATGAGCTCGATTTTATTTACAACGCCATTTCAAGTGGAAGTGATGTCATAATGGTTAGTTTCTAAATTTAAAAAATAAAATTATACACACTAATTTAATACATTATTTTAGTAGTAATCAAATTTATGATTTTTGTTAGAGGAGCGTGTGTATCGATGAAGTGATAGTAAATAATTTTTTTTTAATATCCTACTTTTTAGAATATATTAAAATATTATAGTTAAAGTAGACTTAAAAATAATTGTGATAAACTTAAAATAAATGAAAGAGAAAATAATATATAAATGGAGAGAATGCAATCAATAATTTAAAAAATAATGTCAAAAACCTAATAACAACTAATATAATTATTATTATTTTTAAAAAGTACAACCTTGTGTAAATCCTACTCTCTACATATTATTATTATCTTAAACTACATATTACTTATTGTATTTGTAAGGTGAGTTGTCATTTAAACTTTTTTTTTTGTTATTCATATATATAAATTATTATTGTAATTAGATTAAACATATGAAATTTATGGTTTTTGAATATATTATTTTGTGTTAATAGTTTAATGTTTATTTTTATTATATAAATGAAGATTTTGAGAGAATTAAAATAAAATTTATTTATTTATTATTATTGTTATTATTATTTGTATGTATTTTCTCTTGCACATTTTCAAGTAAAAAACGTCCATAAAATGCACATTTTTTAGAAAAAATATTCGAAAAGTGCACATATCTGGAGAAAACGTTCTGAATTCATTTTCCCGATGTTTTCTTCAGATTTTTTTTAGAAACGTTTTTGCCGGACGTTTTCTTCTCTCTCAAGATGATCGCTATTTTCTCTGTTTGCATGAAAATCTTCCACCAGGGAGATCTTTGCCTGCCATCACCGTCACACTTTTGCTTCGATTGATCATACTGTGTAACTTCTCCTCTTCTCTGTGCTTCCAGGTTTGGTTCAGATGGAACCTAGGGTTTCTCTTACCTCGTTAGTTGGATCCTACGGTGAATTTGATACGTGAAAAGGTGTTCGTTAGCAGGGTTGGCCCTGGGTAAGCCCGGCAAGCCCTCGGGCTAGGACAGCCCACTTCTCAGGTTTATTAAAAATTGTAAGATTTTAATTAAATATATTATAATTTTGAACATAAGATATTGTAGTTGCGATAGCTTGTCAGATTCGGACAAGATATTCACTCAATACATTAAATCTATCGACCTTTGCATGTATAGGATGAGAAACTGTCATGCAAAGTCATTTCCACCAATCAAATTTTGTTCTTTTTTCCTTTTGGTTTCTAGGGTGAGCATATGCTAGGTTGATTCAAACCCTAATCCTAACCCAAAATATTAATTTTGGTAAGTTAATTTGGGTTGGGTTGGGTTGGGTTGAGTATCGGTTGGGTTAGGGTTATCCAAATTACCCAAATTAAATAAATTTAATTTAATTCTCTCTTATTTAAGATTTTATTTAGTATGAATGATTTAAATAATTCATATTAATTTTACATATTATTTTTTCAACTAACTTAATTAAAATATAAAACTAATTTAAAAAAAAATTAAAATGATGTTAAACGTATAATAATGTCAAAGACATATTAGTCGGAGCAAAAACAAATCGAACAGACTGAATATGTTAAATGTGAGCTTACTTCAACAGAACTGAGTTGTTGCCTTTGTAGACCACCCTAATGTTAATGATTTTCTTTGATAAGAAGGGACACCTTTTTTTTATCTAGTTCACATAAATTTGGAATAATTTACCATCCTTGATATATTCCTTGAAATATTGGTCGACTTTTGGCTGATCCTTCACCGTTGTCCCTAGAGTTCTATGTCAAAAAACAGCTAGGGTTGTGGGAGAATACATCAGTGTCTGACATTGACATTGACATGGTAAACCCATTAGGATTAGTTTAGTAGGTTTCACCCTTTGGAAAAAACAAACAGATAAAACTAGATAACAGAATGACTCCCCTATACACGAATCACGCGGATAACATTCACACAATAGAAAAACTACGAGTACGTACAACTAAATCACAAACGAACACCTTTTCACGTATCAAATTCACCGTAGGATCTAACTAACGAACAGAGCCGGCCCCGAGTTTTGGGCTGCCCCAGTCCAGTTATAAAAAAGCTTGATATTTTTTGTTGTTGCCTAGTTCGAGTTAAAAATTTTAATAAAAAAATGGTTTTTGGTGAGGTTTGACCCATAATCAAAACAAAACTTTTAAATTTTTTATCTAGAACCACTAGATAAAAACACTACATGCCAGATCAGATATAACCCTAGAGATGTTGCTTAAAAGCAATACTTCTCAACTAGAGGTCGTGGTAGCTTTGAAAATAGGAATACCAAATTTCCTTTAGCAAAATAATGATACTTCTATTTTTAATATGGCCGAAATCTTTCTTAACTTGATGTGTAAAAACTTTGTTTGTAAGAATCCTTTACCTAGGGATGTAAATAAGTAAACTCAACCCATATTCAAACCAGATTAAATTTGGTAATATGAGTTGGATAATGGGTTGAATAACCCAAACTAAATTTTAGTTTATAACATATTTATTACGTTTTTTGTTCGTTTAATATTTAACACGTTTAACACGTTTAACACATTTTGATCCGTTTAATAATTATTTGAATCGTTTTACCTAATTTAATACGTTTTTGACTTATTCAACACGTTTTTAACTCGTTTAACTAATATTTGATTCGATTGACCTGTTTTAACTCGCTTAATACATTTTTTTGTTTTAACAAGTATGTAACTCGTTTTAATCCATATCACACGTTTTGGCACGCTTAATACATTTTAGCATGCTTAACACGTTTTGGCACGTTTAATACGTTTTTGACACGTTTAAAACATTTTTGGCACGTTTAACTTGTTTTTGACAAGCTTAACATGTTTTTGACACGTTTAACATGTTTTTGACACGTTTCACATGTTTTTGACACGTTTAACATGTTTTTGGCACGTTTAACATATTTTGGCATATTTAACACGTGTTGGCACATTTAACATATTTTTGACACATTTAACGTGTTTTTGACATGTTTAACATGTTTTGGCACATTGGACATATTTAGGCACGTTTTTGACATTTTTAACACATTTTAACTTGTTTAACATACTTGTGACACATTTAACATTTTTTGTCTGTTTAATTTATTTTTTTCTACGTCTAATGTATCTTTGACATTATTATACGTTTTTTGATCCGTTTAGCATAATTTTGATTTGTTTGAAATTATTTTGATATTTTAATTACTAAATTAGTTGAAGAAAATAATATGTGAGATTAATATGGATAATTTAAATAATATTTTAATCAGTAATGCTAAAAAAATCTTGACTATGGTAAACTCTATTAATTTTCGGAAATAAATTATTTCATTAAAGAGTTTTAGAATAATAGTGATATGTTAATTTTGTATGGCTAGACTATAATTAATAAATATATTATTAATGAGTTTTAAAATTTTCAATCATTTTTCATTTGACTGTAATGGAAATCAACGTAGTAGAAATTAAGAGAATATATTGGAGTAGGAAAATGATTAGTTTATATTAGATTGATAAGAGAGAATTAAATTAAATTCATTTAAATTGGATAATTTGGGTAACCCTAACCCAACCCAAATTAAACTCAACTCATACTCAACCCAACCCAAATTAACTTACCCAAATTAATATCACTACACTGGTGAAAAAGGGGTCAAAACCGAGAGTAAAAACTCTCGGTTTTGACCCTATAACTTTCGGTATAAACCCAATTCCGAGAGTTAATGTAACTCTCGTCATCCCTTGGTATTGACTCTGTCGTTAAAAACAATTGGGCGTTTATCGAGATATATCGTAGAGTTTTCGGTTTAGATTACCGAGAAAAAACCCGAGAGTTGTATGGAAAACTTTCGGTTTTTCCCTTTGAAGAAAAACTGAGAGTTATTCAATTAACTTTCGGTTTTTCCCTTTGAAGAAAAACCGAGAGTTATTCAATTAACTTTCAGATTTTCCCTTTGAAGAAAAACCGAAAGTTATTCAAATAACTTTCAGTTTTTCCCTTTGAAGAAAAACCGAGAGTTATTCAAATAACTCTCTGTTTTTCTTCAAAGGGAAAAACCGAAAGTTGTCCAATTAACTTTCGGTTTTTCCTTTTCACATATAACCGAGAGGTATATGAAGAACTCTCGTTTTTGACCTTCGAAGAAAAACCGAAAGATTCCATTTAACTTTCGGTTTTTCCCTACAAAATTTACAAAATAGCCCGATTGTTTTGTGCTCAACCGAAACCTGTTCAGCCAAACCAATCAATTCATAAAACAAATACATTCATAAAACAAATGATCATTCCAAAATTCTCAAACCAATCATCCAAACAACATGTTTTACATTAAACATTAAACCTATTCAATCAATTTATACAGTCGAAACGTCTTAGAATTAGCTGGTGGGGGGAGGAGGTGGTTGATATTGCCGTATAAACATTTCAAAACTCTCTAATCTTGCATTCAATTCTAACCTTTCATTCTCCTGTTTTGCACTTTCCCTATCCATTCTTGAAACCAATTCTACATTTTCCGCTTGTATTTGATTAATCGTTTGAGTTTTTTCTTCATCCATTTTCTTCAATTCCTTCAGTTCCATCGCCATTCTTTGATTCTCCTCAAACAATCGATCAGTGGCTCGTTGAGAATTGTTGGAACTTTAAAGATCCTCACGAAAGTGTGTGGGTCGGACGCCTGATCCCATACCGAATACTCCCCCATGCTTTGGGCATCCGAACACTCTCTCCGTCAACTCAAAGTCGGATATTTCCGGTTCGTTACTTCTTACTTCCTCCATCTCAACCTGCACATTTGAAATAATTTGTCATTTATATAATAATAAAGAAACTAGTTATAAGTAATTTATTTAAATTCAATTCACTTACAATTTTCTCTTGCACGCGTTCGTCCGGGACGGGGGTTGGGTTTTCTTTTGTCAGTTTTGGGGTACGAGTCCTCTTGAACACTTCAACGACAGATGGTGTCCGTCCCATTTCAATCGCCTGTTGAAATAAAATTTTTATATAATTAATAACAATCTTTATATTAAGTTATTACAAATAATGTACTTACCAACTCTTCTTCAACTTGAGCAAACGGTCTACTTCCCGTATGATGTGGGAGTTTCAGCTTCTTTCTGTTAAAATATTTGTACTGCTGTTTTTCTGAATTTCAAATAAACAAAATAAAGTTGGAATAACTAATATCATATTTTATTTGAATTATGAAATCGTACCTTAAATTTTACCGTAATGAAATGGTTGCGACACACAAATTCCAAATTATCTCGATCGTAGTCTGGTGGAGGATTGACCAGTACCGCCGCCTCGTCTCCTTGATGGACGCGAATATATTCCTTGTTCAAATCCGAGCGTCATCTATCCCATATCTGCTTGGCGTGTCCCAATCCGGTCTTTCGAAAAGAATCAATAGGACCATTAGTAACCTCGAACGGATCCTGAAAATAAAAACATTCAAATGTTATAAAAAAATTATTGAATGAATTATTAATTATTACCGTCATAGTAGTCCAAATGTAATCCAATTGGTCAGCACTTAATGTCTTCCACTTCAAAAGACGGTGTGAGACGGTTGAGGGGTCTCGCACAACCGACCCCACATGTCTAGACCACCTTGTTCTTCCCTTGTCAGCACCGCCGGGCCTCCCATCTACCTCTCTAAAAATTAGAGGAATCCTTGTCCCCGCTGGCCTCTTAGATAGCGCAATATTCTTGTTCTTCTCCCGTCTCTTCCGGGCAGAAGATTCTTCAAAATTATCAAATTCTTAATTACATATGTGAATCAATTCAAACAATAACTAATTGTAAAAACAAGTTACCTATCGATGATGGGTCGGGAGTGGAACTGTGCTCCTCCTCGTGATCCTCGTCGTTAGCCTCATCGTCATCCCCCATATCAGCAAATGTACTTTCTACAAACTTTTTAGCCTCAGCAGCATCAACATCATCGTCTGTTGGGGGAGCAGTAGCTATCGGGATCACAACAATAGGTGGTTGATCTCTAGAAGACGATTCTCGGAGCCTTAAGTTTTCTGATTGTACAATGAGGTTCTGGTACGGCTTAGACAGTTTGTTGGGTGTTTTCCTCATACTCCACCAAGGTTCTTAACTACCTTTAGACATTCTTAATGCATACCATTAATAAATGTGCGAATAATTGAAATAAAGGAGTAATAAGAATGAATATAAAGTAAAAAACATAAATCTACCTAATTAATTAATCTGAATTATATATTTGTAAATCGCGGTTTTATTTTTGTCACAATCTTCCAACCGGGTCGGGCTTACATATCAGGGGCGTAGAATACTTATTTTGCTTGACTCGCCAATATATACGGGTCTTGACTTTGGGTTTCAAAATTCGGTTTAAATTTATACTTACGAAGTCATATTTATCCACTTTCACTCCTAATTCCCCCAAGTGTGTATCAAACTATTTACACTTGAATAAAACAACTCGTTTGTGAGAAAAGTATTGTACTTCGATTATATTCGTTAAAACTCCGTAGTATGACATAGTTTCAGACCCGTTGTACCCTTCAACAACCACCCCACTATTTTGAGTGGCCAAACCTTCGTCGTGTTTTTCTGTATAGAATTTGTATCCGTTTACTTTACACCAAACATACATAGACGAGTACATACTTGGACCTTCTCCTAAGATCTTGAGGTCTCTTGATATGTCGTTAAATTCTGCTAATTGAGCGACCTATATATATACCCGAAATGTAGTTGTTAAAATAAATATAAAGAGTTAGGATATATGGTTTATAATTTACTCACTCGATGCTTTAAATAGACGGCAACCGTTTCTCCACGGACTCGATGTTATTGCAATACTGCATATAATCTCTGCAAATAGATCGAATATTAAATAGCATACTCTTTAATACTAATTAATAACAGCAACATAGAATCTTACATGTAAAAAGGTTCTACTTCGGGGCAATTTTTCAAAATGTATGAATGAACTGTCACTCGATCGATATAATCCAAGTTGTATATTTTTCCGTTAGATAGGTCTTCCAACGATGAAAATATTGAAATGCCCGAGATTTCAGTTTGTGCATTTTCTTGCTCTTCTTCCTCCATATACCTGGCACATAAACTAATACTCTCATTTACAAGATAGCTCTCGCTTATAGATGCTTCGGAGTGGTTATTATTTCGCAAATATCTTTTCATTGTACCCATGTAATGTTCAAACGGATACATCCATCGATACTGAACAGGTCCCCCAAGAAAAGCCTCAAATGACAAGTGAACCGGGAGATGCATCATGATGTCGAAGATTGACGGTGGAAAAATCATTTCAAATTTGCAAAGTGTCAATGTAATATCCATGTACAATTGTTCGAGGTCCGCTTGAATCAACTCTTTGAAACACAACAACCGAGACAAATTTACTAACGCATCATACACATTATCTGGAAGTAATCCACGGGTTACTAAAAGAATAAGATATTCCAACAAAATGTTAATTTTTTCAGATTTTTTTAAACAAAGGTCAAAACCGAAGGTTTATTTGAAAACCTTCGTTTTTGACCCTACCCAACACTTAAAATTGTTTTTGATTTTTTTAAACAAATGTAAAACGAGGTTTGGCCAACAAATGTCTACATCCTTGAGGAGTCGTCCATAGGGATGGCAATGGGGCGGTTCGGGACGGGGAATGCATTTACCATCCCCGCCCCGTTTTATTTTCGGGGATTTTTTAATACCATCCCCACCCCGTTCGGTTTTTTACGGTATCGGGGAATCCCGGCCGCGGGGCACCATTAATAATTTAAAAAAAATAAATAAAAATTATACAATAAAATTATATAAATAATTTTTTTTAAAATAATATATATTGTAATATATTAAAATTTTATATTATTATAAAAAAACAACCTTATTACTCTTATAAAATATATTGAATAAATAAATATATTGGTAATTTAATATATTTATTATGTTTATGATGTTCGGGGCAAAATCTGGGTGAAATCGGGGCGGGTCGGGGCAGGGGACACAAATACCGTTCCCGCCTCATCCCCGTTCGGTTTCGGGGAAAAACCGTCTCAAATGGGACAATTCGATTCGGTTTTTGCAGGGCGGTTTCAAATTGTCATCCTTAGTCGTCCATTATATATGTTTTTCATGAAATAATGGTTCATGAATTAATGGTCCAAGTAACTCTATATTACTATGTCCAAATTGGTCATATAATCATAAAATTTACTTACATGTACATTAAAAATGTCACCCCACGTTGACCTCCATTCTTTGTGTTGAACTCGTCAAGGAAGTAGTCAAAATGTGGCTCATATTTCTGACCCACTTCATAATAAGGCCTTCACCAAATTCTGTAATTCATTTGCAGAGTTAGAGCTAATGTCACAAACAATTATCATTTTACCAATGTGCTCATTTGAATACTTCAACTAATAGATTAAACCATAATACTACCTATGTGTATCTAGTGAAGCAAAATGAAATTCTCTTCATTCATTGCGTACCAGAACTTATTCTACTTATTCTTTTATTCTACTTATTAACTCGTCAAGCTGTCAAATTTACCTTATATACTTAAAAATTGTTTATGCGTATAAGTTTGTACGTGTGTTTAAAATTATGAATTGAACCAGAGGTTGTTTGAAACATTGTTAAACCAGACAAACTTATTATTAAAATTTTGGTTTTAATATATATATATATATATATAATTTAACTTATTTTATTATAAAATAAGAATGATATAAAATATTTTCAAATTATTATTTTTTATTTTCTAACAAGATTAAATTTTTTTATTTATAATTATTAAAATTAACTGATAATTTTATATCAATCATTTTTAAATACTAATTTTATTTTTAATAAGATTTTATTTTTCCAAACTAACTGATAATTTCAGTTAATTTTAAACAGACATTGAAATCTTAGGTGGATTTTAAATAAAAATACTTAAATTTAAATATATGTAAATGTAGGTATAAAAAAAATATTATTTCAAGCAAGGAAGTAAATTTCACAAATTAACACTACCTTTCATTTTCCCTCATACTTTTGACTCACTTTTTTTTTTAAAATAAAATATTGTATTTCTTTAATAAAGAATATAAAATTTAAATTATATAAAAAATAATTATTTATATAATCTTTTTAATTAATCAATTAAGAAATATCTACTTGTTGGAATAATTAAACATATTAATTTAAATTGTAGTTTGATCTACAACAATTGCACACTTGTATAATTGTTCATATTTGTGTCTTGTTTGGATGCTGTTCAATATGAAAAGTATATTTTTCAGTTCGAAAATAGTGAAATATTAAATTCAGTTTTAGTCTCAAATATTATATTTCAAAGACTAAGAAAATAAGAAGCATATTATCACAATAAATTAGTCAAAAATTTCATAAATCTTTACATATTTAAAATAAATTTCAGAAAGTAAAAAAATGCATCAATCCAACTTCATCCAAATATAAATTTATAAATAAATTAAACTTATTCATTTCAGTATATTACATGAAACATTCAAATAAATAAAAATAAAGCAATCAATAATACATTTCAATTTCAACATTGTCTATTAATTTATTTTGACATATTTTATAAGTATAGATGACGAGCCTTTATATTTTGAGAAAACAAACAATCAATATTTGAAATATCATTTTCTCAGGCTCTCTGTATCACTCTGCTCTGTTTCATTTGCCCATTCCCTATTGAGAAATAAAAAAAAATAATCAGTAATCAAAGTTGATAAAAGAATTTAATCTGAATCGATCTAAAGAAAATTGAGGTTTAGATAGTTACCTTGCTAGATATGGAGATAATCTGGGCTATGTAATTTATATAAACAATCATAAACGTCAACTGCAGCAATCATACTTACATTGATTTTTAATCCTCCTAGGACTCCTTGAATTTCCTTTACGAACCAAAACATTTTTGGTCTAAGATTTTTGTCTGAGGTTGTTTTAACAATAGAAGAGGGCTTTTATAGATTTTGAAAGATGAAAATAGGGTAAAAGGCGGCGGGGGAAACTAATTGGAGTTTAGGGTTTCTCTTAGGATTCTGTCCCATTTTTACACTTAAGTCCTTACATAACTTATAATTATTTAAACTTGATCCTAAACTTATAATATAACATATTTTTAATTAAATATTAGCTGTAACTTGTACATTCAAAACTCATACCTCAAAAACATGTAATTTCATTCTTTATAAAAATAAGTGACTGTATTTCATTCAACTTTTAGATCAACTCATTTTTTTTATCATTTATAAAACAACTGTCAAATATTTTATCACTCATATTTTTTACCAACAAATAAAATGTATATATATATATTATCACTCATATTTTTTACCAACAAATAAAATGTATATATATAATGATTTATTTTGGTTGTTATATTCACTAAATTTAATTATTTTAACATTTTTATAAAATAATATAATATTTTAACGTTAAAATTAATAAATAAATAAAATAATATAAATATATATAATATTTTTAATTTATAATTAATAAAAAAACATAACTTAATTGGTTAATATTGTTTTTTATAAATATAATAAGATAATTGAAGAGTTCAAATTTTAAAAAATATATTTGAAATCATATTAATATCAAGTTTTT
This sequence comes from Impatiens glandulifera, assembly GCF_907164915.1. Taxonomy (NCBI): domain Eukaryota; kingdom Viridiplantae; phylum Streptophyta; class Magnoliopsida; order Ericales; family Balsaminaceae; genus Impatiens; species Impatiens glandulifera. The sequence goes on along the minus strand of NC_061862.1, from coordinate 1,380,750 downwards.
AGGATAACAAATATTTTATTTATTAATATATATATAACTTTTAAAAACCAATTATTATTTATATATATATATATATTTAAGTCATTATATACAACGGATGTAGGATATTTATTTGTTTAAATATTATTATTATTAATATTAAGAAGGAAGTACAAAGTGACATCTTCACTAACATGAAAGGATCGAGATTTATAGGTAAAATTTGAGGAAAATTTAAAAAATCAAAGAATTTTTTTTTTTTTTTGAATAAAACGAATATAAATTTACTATTTTTTAAATAACTATATAAACAAACAAACCCAAATTAAAATTTTAAAAAAATTTAAGGAATAATATCACATTTAATCTTATTTTTTTTTCTGGAACAATATATACACTACAAAAAAAAGTCTGATTTGCGATACATTTTATCGATTAAATTACGAATATTGGTAAATTTACTTGATAGGAATAAGTTCAGCGCTGGAAAATAACATTGTTGGAAATATTGCGATAAGATTTTCGGTTTCAAATTAATTACACTGAAAGAAATATAAAATGTTGCTAAAGACGTTATTAAATGGAATTTATATTTTTTATCCCCATTTTTTGATTAATTTATTTTAATAGTAAATCTTCTATGAATACAGCGACAAATGATGTTTATAACATTACCTATTCAATCGCAACTTTTCAAATTTTCACTTACTTTTGAATGCTATATGATTAGTGACATTGAGATTATATTTGTTTGATGATTATGTGACTTTTTAATTCATGTCACAAAATAATTTTAGTTGAATGACTTATGAGTACATAGTGATTAATCTAGTAATACATTAACAATATATTTTTGGTGATATTTTAGTCTATGATGCATTAACAATTGCAGAGATGGCTGAACATAATGTTGTAGTTCTTGTGTGTGGCTAATTATAATGTTCAAGTTTCATAATATTATAAAATCTTATTTAAAAGAAATTTAAGAATTATTTAATCTTAAATGTTAGTCGATTGAGAGTAGGAATTCGTCAGAATTACATAAGCTCGAATTATATCAGCCTATATTATTCTAGCTTGTCAAATAATGTAGAAGTTCGTATAAATTTCTAAAATACATCCAAATTACATTTGGAAGTGGGAAGAAGTATCGCATATGACTTGTGTGTGGCTAATTTTAATGTTCAACATTCCTAATATTATAAAATCTTATTTAACAGAAATTTAAGAATTATCTAATCTTGAATGTTAGTCGATTGAGAATAGGAGTTCGTCAGAATTACATTAGCTGGAAGTGTATTACCCTAAATTATTCTAGCTTGTCAAATAATGTAGAAGTTCGTATAAATTCCTAAAATATATCCAAATTACCTTTGGGAGTGGGAAGAAGTATCGCATATAACTTGTGTGTGGCTAATTTTAATGTTCAAGTTTCATTATATTATAAAATCATATTTAACAAAAATTTAAGAATTATCTAATCTTGAATGTTAGCCGATTGAGAGTAGGAGTTCGTCAGAATTACATTAGCTGAAATTATATCACCCTATATTATTCTAGCTTGTCAAATAATGTAGAAGGTCGTATAAATTCTAAATTATATCCAAATTACCTTTGGGAGTGGAAAGAAGTATCACATATAACTTGTGTGTGGTTAATTTTAATGTTCAAGTTTCATAATATTATAAAATCTTATTTAACATAAATTTAAGAATTATATAATCTTGAATGTTAGCCGATTAGATGTAGGAGTTCGTTAAAATTACATAAGCTCGAATTATATCACTCAATATTATACCAGCTTGTCAAATTATGTAAAAGTTCGTATGAACTCCTCAAAAACATTCAAATTACCTTTGGGAGTGGGAAGAAGTATCGCATATGGCTTGTGTGTGGATAATTTTAATGTTCAAGTTTCATAATATTATAAAATCTTATTTTATAGAAATTTAAGAATGATCTAATCTTGAATGTTAGTCGATTGATAGTAGGAGTTCGTTTGAATTATATAAGCTCGAATTATATCACCCAATATTATTCCAGTTTGTCAAATTATGTAAAAGTTTGTATGAACTCCTAAAATACATCCAAATTATATTTGAGAGTGGGAAGAAGTATCGCATATGGCTTGTGTGTGGCTAATTTTAATGTTCAATTTTATAACATTATAAAATCTTATTTAACAGAAATTTAAGAATTATCTAATCTTGAATGTTAGCCGATTGAGAGTAGTAGTTCGTCAGAATTACATTAGCTGGAATTATATCACCCTATATTATTCTAGCTTCTTGTCAAATAATGTAGAAGTTTGTATAAATTCATAAAATATATCCAAATTACCTTTGGGAGTGGGAAGAAGTATCGCATATAACTTGTGTGTGGCTAATTTTAATGTTCAAGTTTCATAATATTATAAAATCTTATATATTCTTGAATGTTAGCCGATTAGGTGTAGGAGTTCGTTAAAATTACATAAGCTCGAATTATATCACCCAATATTATTCCAGCTTGTCAAATTATGTTAAAGTTCATATGAACTTATAAAATACATCCAAATTACCTTTGGGAGTGGGAAGAAGTATCATATATGGCTTGTGTGTGCCTAGTTTTAATGTTCAAGTTTCATAATATTATAAAATCTTATTTAATAGAAATTTAAGAATGATCTAACCTTGAATGTTAGTCGATTGATAGTAGGAGTTCATCAGAATTATATAAGCTCGAATTATATCACCCAATATTATTCCGGTTTGTCAAATTATGTAAAAGTTTGTATGAACTCCTAAAATACATCCAAATTACATTTGGGAGTGGGAAGAAGTATCGCATATGGCTTGTGTGTGGATAATTTTATTGTTAAAGTTTCATAATATTATAAAATCTTATTTAATAGAAATTTAAGAATTATCTAATCTTGAATGTTAGCTGATTTATAGTAGGAATTCGTCAGAATTACATAAGCTCGAATTATATCACCCAATATTATTCTAACTTGTCAAATTATGTAAAAGTTTGCATGAATTCCTTAAATACATCCAAATTACCTTTGGGAGTGGGAAGAAGTATCGCATATGGCTTGTGTGTGGCTAATTTTAATGTTCAACTTTCCTAATATTATAAAAAATCTTATTTAACAGAAATTTAAGAATTATCTATTCTTAAATGTTATCCGATTAGGTGTAGGAGTTCGTTAAAATTACATAAGCTCGAATTATATCACCCAATATTATTCCAGCTTGTCAAATTATGTAAAAGTTCGTATGAATTCCTAAAATACATCCAAGTTACCTTTGGGAGTGGGAAGAAGTATCGCATATGGCTTGTGTGTGGCTAATTTTAATGTTCAAGTTTCATTATATTATAAAATCTTATTTAACAGAAATTTAATAATTATATAATCTTGAATGTTAGCCAATTGAGAGTAGGAGTTCGTCAGATTTACATAAGCTCGAATTATATTAGCCTATATTATTCTAGCTTGTCAATATAATGTAGAAGTTCGTATGAATTCCTAAAATACATCTAAATTACCTTTAGGAGTGGGAAGAAGTATCGCATATGGCTTGTGTGTGGCTAAAAATAATGTTTTGGTTTACTAATATCAAACATCTTTTGTGCATATTCAAGATAACCAAGATCCACATGCCTTTGCATTAATGAACTAACATCAACATATAATTTACAGACTCCTCACCAGATTTCATGAGCAATATATACATAACAAGATAAAGGAAAGCATTAGTATATAAATTCATTTGCTTCAACATCAACTTGTTCTAAGTCATTTTAATATGTACTCCCACCCGAATCAAGGGAAATTTCTGTTCCATTGTCACATTCTTCTAATTCAAAATCATGCTCCTCATTTTCCCCTTCTAGTTCCATGTAGATAATGTTGTTAGGGTCATGTAGGTTACTTACATCGTATGACCGAATATTCAGTGGCAAGTCGATATGGATACTAGTTATAGGAACCTCTTGTTGATACACCACATTATCATCGGTCCATTGTTCCTCCACTTTCCCTCTATCCTTGGTTTTACATACGGACATCCAAGAGGATTGTCTTGATGTTCTGCTTGGATATGGACTATAGTACACTTGTATGGCTTGTTGTGCTAGAATGAATGGATCGTATCTAAGATACTTTTGCTTCATGTTAACCTCAACAACTCTATAGTTATCGTTCATTCTTGTGCCCCTTGTTGGGTCAAACCACATGCACTTAAATAAGACAACACCCATATACGGTCCTAGATATTGAAGTTGTATGATCTCTTCTAGCAGTCCATAATATTCTGCATCATTTGCTTTGACACATACACCACTATTCATGGTCGATCTATTAGACCCGTAATCTTTTGGCCTCCAAACATATCCGTTAACAAAATATATGAGAATAGAGGTAGTAGGTGTTAGTGGCCCATAGGAAACATAATATAGTAAGTCACTTGAATCCCCTGTTGTATTATGTTCATTTTCTTCAAGAATCTACAAAACAGACCATTCTTAAGGTATTCATTCATTAGTAATTAAAGAAGATATGGAAAATCAAATTAATTCACCTGACATCGGAACCAAGTGGCGAATTCTCTAGATAGATAACAACAGAAAATCCTGTTTTAAAATATGTAAGCAATTAATTATAGGTACCAACATAATCAACATCAACAAACCTATAATACGGTTCAACCTCGGGGAAGTTTAGTAGCACATACGTGTGAGCCACCAATAACTCTTCACTATTTAAGTATCTTTTACTTTTAGCTCCACTACTACGTCCAAGATAATTGAAAATGGACTTGGGTGGTTGTTTAAGGTTCACTAGTCATTCTGTATTTCTCTGTGCTATTCGTTGTTTACATTGAATATCTGGTTCAAAGTAGTGAGAAGCAAATATCGTGATCTCTTGAAGAATGTAGGCATTGCAAATGGATGCCTCGATCCGGGATTTATTTTTTATTTTTTGCTTTATGGTGTGAAGAAACCTGCGATAAGAGAAAACACTTATAAAGTATATATAAGATGATTTATAAACTAGTTTATTTAAATATAAATACTTACCGTTCGAAAGGATACATCCATCGGTACTGAACTGGTCCTCCAACATTTGCCTCGTATGGTAAATGCACGAGGAGGTGCTCCATTGAGTCGAAGAATGCTGGTGGAAATATTTTTGCTAAGTTACAAAGAATAACCGGAGCCGCAAGTTCCAAGTTATCCATACTAGTTTTCGACAAAGTGGTAGAGCTTAGGTCGTGCATAAAATTACTTAAATCTGTTAGTGTGGCCCATACAAAGTTGGGGAGCAAATTCTTAAAAGCAATTGGCAAAAGTCTTTCTAGGAAAACATGACAGTCATGGATCTTTAGACCAATCAACTTACAACCACTTCTATCTACACATCGTGATAAGTTGGATGTATATCCATCTGGGAATTTTAAACCCTTCAACCACTCGCAAATAATTTTGTTATCATCTCTTGTTAAAGTGTACACAACCTTACTCATCCTATTCATCCCACTTTGTGGGTCTATGTGAAGCTCCGGACGGTTGCAAAGCAAGAATATGTCCTTCCTAGCATTAATATTATCCTTTGTCCTCCCTTTAACATTCATCACAGTGTTGATTATATTCTCAAATACATTTTTTTCTACATGCATAAAATCAATGTTGTGTCTTATGAGAAAACGTCCCCAATATGGCAACTCCCAAAAAATACTCTTCTTCGTCCACTTATGGGATACTCCATAACCTGGTGGATATCCATCAGGGTCTTTAAATGCAAACTTCATTCCTGAGATAGCATTCCATAGTTCGACTCCGGTGGCCTAGAAGGCATTTGGTTTCTGACGATCTTCCCATGTAAAAAAATGATCTGTATCAACTCTATATGGATGATCTTGTGCCAAGAACTGTCTATGAGAATCAAAATAGCATGGCTTCTTACCAAATTTAAGGCGAAATGAATTAGAACTCTTCATACATATCGGGCATCCATGGATACCATGAGTACTCCATCCAGACAACATTCCATAAGCTGGAAAATCATTGATTGTCCATAAAAACATTGCCCTTAAGTTAAATTGTTGACCTCTACATACATCAAAAGTATTAACACCTTCACTCCACAACATCTTTAGTTCTTCCACTAGAGGCTGTAAGTAGATGTCTATATTTTTTCCAGGACTCTTCGGCCCCGGGATAATGAGCGAAATAAACATGTATGGTGCCTTCATGCACATTCCGGGTGGCAAATTATATGGGGTCAAAATGACAGGCCAACAAGAATAAGGCCTCCCATACTGTCCAAATGAAGCAAATTCATCAGAACACAAACCCAAACAAACATTTCGTGGCTCTCTAGAGAAATTCGGGTATGCTTCATTGATATTTTTCCATTCAATGCCATCTGATGCGTGACACATTACATTATCATTTTTTTTGTGATGGGCATGCCATATCATGTGTGACGCGGTCGCGTGGGATGCAAACATTCTTTGCAACCTTGGAGCCAACGGAAAGTAGAAAAGTTGCTTAAATGGTTTCTGTTTTCATCCCACACCTTTGAACCGTGGCCCATTACAAAACTTGCATGACTCTAATTCAATGTCGTCCATCCAAAATAGCATGCAACCTTTCTTACACACATCAATCCTTAATACAGGTATACCCAAGTCTACTACAAGCTTCTTCATATGGTAAAAACTTTCAGGGAGCACATTTTCCTTAGGAAGTAACTTTTTGATGTAGTTTACTGTTTCATTGATACCTCTCTCACTCCAATTGTTATCGGACTTGATGTTAAGCATTTTAACTGTTGCATATAATTGACTTTCAGTTGGATGACCCATCCAAACCGGTTGATTTACGGCATTTAATGCGGTCCAGAATTTATCAAATGGAGGATATAACTCATCAGTTGAATCATACATTGGAGGTTCGTATTGGAGGTTCGTCTGGAAAATCTTCATGATACGTTGATGCAAGATCATAAATCATGTTTTCGTATGTGTTAGAATTACCCGCCCCCAATTCTCCCCTCCAACTTCTTCTTGTGCGGTTATGTCTTCCTATACGGTTAAGGAACACCCTTTCATTTACCAACTCTTCACCATGAGCCACCCAAGTGTGATAGTTTGGCATAAAACCATGATTAATTACGTGTCTTTCACATACATTAGGTGTGACGTACCTTGTATTACCGCATTTCGCACATGGACACCGAATGTTCTCAACATCCATGTATTCGTGTTTACTAAGTGCAAATGTGAGAAACTCCTGAAGTCCATTTAAGAATTCATCAATGTTGCTACCTCTTGTGTTAGATGATTTCTTATAATTGTACATCCAACTTCGGTCTTTACTCATATTTGCAATTGTAAATGCGTCTAGCTATCCGTTTGCTATTGTATTTACGACCATTCTTCTAGCTATCTTGCAAATTTAAATCCTCTATATATATGCATACACATAATTATTATAAAGACCACATCACATTCTAAATATCATACCCTATTAGTATGTAAATCAGACTATTATAAGAAAAAATTACCATACATCTTGTGTTAGATGATTTCTTATAAGTGTATATACAATCTTGGTCTTCACTAATGTTTGCAATTGCAAATGCGTCTAGCTATCCTTTTGCTATTGTATTTATGACCATTCTTTTGGTTATCTTGCACATTTAAATCCTGTATATATATATATATATATACATACACATGATTATTATAATGACCACATCACATTCTAAATATCATACCCTATTAGTATGTACATCAGACTATTATAAGAACAAATATAATAATACCTCTTGTGTTAGATGATTTCGTATAAGTGTACATACAACCTCGGTCTTCACTGATGTTTGCAATTGCAAATGCGTCTAGTTATTCATTTGCTACTGTGATTGCGACCATCCTTTTGGTTATCTTGCAAATTTAAATCCTATATATATATATGATTATTATAAAGAACACATCACATTCCAAATAGCATACCCTATTAGTATGTATATCAGACGATTATAAGAACAAATGAGGTCATTATATGTGTATATGCATCTATATATGTTCATGAATGACTAAATAATGTGTACTTACCTTTTATGTTGTATATTTTCAAAACCCCTCCAACTTTAGATCAATCTTTACCTATTGAAGAACATAGACGAAAGAGGAAAGTATGGTTATCCATTTCATTTGTTGATGACATAAATATGTGTGTAAGTTTTGTATTTATGTATTAGTACGGTCATTAAATGAAAGAGATTTAAGAAAATATGTTTTTGGTGGAGGTTGATGGTGACATTTAATTCATTTCCGACCAATAAATTCAATATAAATTTTAATGCATTTATGTTATAATAAAAAATGTATATATATAGTAGTGAAAAAACTTGCAAGTCCTTTCGGCTTCCACACAATTTTATTTATCACAAAACTTGTTCCATATTTTTATTATATAAGGTTTACGCTGCCATAATCTAAAATACGCGCGCTCAAAAAGTAACCTAGAAAATCTCCCTCCAACACTACCTTCGTCTATCATCCTCCAAAACCTAGAAACTTCTACAACCATCTTCTGTGTAGTTGGAAGCGACGACGAACCAAGGCGGCAAGTACTCGACTCAACACTAGTTCAAGTCGCCCGATACGATCGTCATTCACTTAGGTAATTTCTTCTCGTCGTTTGCATATTTCCCCATCAAGCATACTCACCTGTATAAATACTCTAGAATGATATTTATTTCCCACTTTAGGAAACCTAGATGCCTCATATAGTTGATATTGAAATAGATTGATGTTTGGAACTTTTATAAAACTACAGGAATGGAAATGATTTCCATTGTTCTAGTTTAATTAATCTTTTGAACAACCTCGGCCTTGAGTCAGGAATTTTCATCCCCTATTTTATTTATGAACTCTCTCTTCTTATTTTCATCCCATTGTTTTTCCATTTCTGTTTTCAGAAGTAAATTCTCATGACGCTCTTGTCAATTAAAATTCACTTGAACAGTTGTTGGGTTAATTTTGTTTTATCCACTCTGAAATGTTTTGATAGCTTGCAAAGTGGTTGGTTTAAACTTGTTGTCGGGTTAATCTTGATAAGAAAAGTGATTAATTTTGTTATATCCACTATGGCTTGTCTTAGCTGGTTTTGGTTAATTGTAATTCTATTTCACCCCAAGTTTTGTGATTTTTTGTTTGAAAGGCTTGGTGTTCTTGCCTTATATGACACCATAAGACAATTTTGGTTTTGCTGTTTTGGTACTTTATCTATATCATCGTAACCAAAAGAATATAATTTGTCTCTCTTTTGAAAAAATAAAGAACAAGAAATTGGAATAAAACCTTAGGAAAGGTCACCTTGGAGTAGAATCAGAGTGGTGAAAATGGAATAGACTTTTTTCCTTGAATTATTATTCTCTGTTCTTCACTAAATGGATTGATTTTTATTTGGAATATTTGAAAGTTATTAATGATTCCCTAATTAATATTTGAAAATTTTATGTCTCTTCTGGATGTAATAGTTGTGAGTGTGGCTTGGGTTAAAAAGGTTGAAGGTTAGTGAAAATAGCATCATGGTAATTTAAGTACATGTAAATTTAAATAAATTTTCCTTTATACCATGTCTTTCTTTATATTCTCAACTCATTTGCTTGGCTGGGATTTTAATTTTTGTTGGTTTGTATTGATGCAGATGCAGATGTAAGGATCTGGTTTGTTGATATTATATACTTCATATCAGGAGTTCCATTAGCGTATGTTATGTGGTATCAACCACTCTACAAGGTTTTTAGGTAATTAAAAAGCTAATATTTAAAATTTATAATTGGTTCATAGAAAGTAACATTTCTTTAATGATAATTTTTAAATAGAAATGAGTTATGGTAAACACTACTACTATACTCTAAATAGTGTAAATGGCGCTCAAAATTAATATACACTCTTAGTTATGCTTATATTGTTCCTGGCTACAAGTTCATTTTATTGTTATACACTATTAATGGGTCTGAATTGGTTAATTTAATTACTCGGATACTACATCAATCCTCCTCTCAAAAAAGTACACATTGAGACATTTTATTTTCATTTTAATTCTAATATGGACAATCCCTTTTGCCTAATGTTATGATTTTCTATCATTTTCTTCACTTCTCTCAAATTATCATTGCCTGAAACTTACATAAAAAATGGTCGATGGAAAGGAAGTTATTCTTGTAGGTAAAGACTTCACAACTTTGGTTCAGAGCTATTGCTGCTGCTTTTTCTTCCCAGGTATTACTACTACTTGGCTAACATTATTTTAAAATAATGTTTTATTTAAAAAAAAGACTCCTGACACGAAAACCAATGTTAAAATTCTCGAACCTCGAGCTTTCTACAAAACCGAAACTTAAGGGTTTTTCTAGGGTTACAACTTTCTAGCGACTCTACTAGGATTAAATGTTTAACTCGAAAACATAAACTTAGCTTTTGAAACGTTTGTATCACATTTTCAACTTAATAGGTTTGTCTCAAAAGGTACAACACCTAAGAGATGTATTACTCTATCAAATGTTTTTACATGAAAATATTACATCACCCTCATCTTACTTGCAAAGAAGTACATGACTGAAATCGATATACTTATATGCAAAGATTGTCAATGAGGAATGACAAATTTTCACAAAACGAGTGATGTTGCGAGAGGAAAAACTAGAATGGGATCAACCCCACCCTTTGGCGATGAGCCATCCAAAAGGACGTAGACATTGTGGAGGTGGATGAAAATTCCCAATTGAGTTGATATTCCCTAGTTTATGACAACGATTTTACCCCTCCACTATCGGTGAATGATACTCTCTTATGATTTCCCTTAGAACAAAAAACCTAGATACTATCACTAAGCCGATTGTTTGTTGTAACCAGACAACCAAAACCACGTCACTACAACTATGTATTATGTGTATGCATCTATAGTCTAAGTGAGCATCTTAAACATGTTCTTTCTTTTCAAAACAAACGGATTTTTGTAAATGTTTTGAATTTACAATTCCAGACAATGTCCATGCTGACGGATATTGAGTTGATCCCATGGATTGAAAGTTTCCACGAAAACGAGTGGAACCATGGGATTCACGGACTAACCCCCATCATGAGATTCACAAACCTTAAGATAAAACACACATTCATGATGTAAATGCAAAGGAAGTGGAGCCATACATGACGGGTTTACTATATGGGAGAAAGGCTCGTATGCCCAACCATAGAAGAATTAGGCAAGTTGTTTCCCGAGGAAGAAAAAGACAAAAGTACATTAGGTAACCACTTCTTGGCAAAACGTCCTCCTCAAAAGACGAGCCCAAATAAGTCTCCACAAGATAAGGTAGGTACAACTAACCCTACCAAACCACACATCTAAAGGCATCTAGATCTTTTAGAGTTTTTGACCACTAGGGATCCCTACTCTGTTTCAGGTGATGATGAAGATTTTCCAAGAAAAAAATCTTATCAAACCCCTCCCTGAAAATCAGACCGACCTAAATGCTAAATACTTGGATTAACCTAAATGTTAGGAGATAAAACTGCTATGAATTGAACCATGGCAGCTAGTTTGAAGAATCATTGTCAAACGAGGCAAACATTTTATTAATGTTCTTATTTTTAATATATGTATTATAATTTAACTTACTTATTTTATTATAAAATAAAAAGGCAATAAATATTTCCAAATTATTATTTTTTATTTTCTAATAATATTAATAATTTTAATTTATAATTATTAAAACTAACTGGTAATTTTAAATCAAATAATTTTAAATAATATTTTTTTTATATTTTTAATAAGATTTTCTTTTTCCAAACTAGCTTCCTATGATTCAATCATTTCAGTAGTTCATTTTAAACCTACATTGAAATCTTAGGTCGATTTTAAATAAAAAATACTTCAATTTAAATATAATATAATATATATATATATATATATATATATATATATATATATATATATATATATATATATATATATATATATATATATATATATATATGTGTGTGGCATTTGTCGAATTGTAAGCATAAACAAAATATTTAAAGTAAGTAAGTTTGACACATGAACATTAGCTTTCATTTTCTCTCATACTCCAATTACTTGTATAATTGTTCATATTTTTGTCTTATTTGGATGATATTCAATATGAAAATTATATTTTTCAGTTTCAAAATAGTGAACTATTAAGTTCAGTTTTAATCTCAATTATTAAATTTCAGAAAGTAAAAAAAAAATGCATCAATCCAACTCATCAAAATATAAATCTATAAATGAATTGAAATTTATTCAATTCAGTTCAAATATTACATGAAATATTTAAATAAATAAAAATCAATCAATCAATAATACATTTCAACGTTGTCTATTAAGTTATTTTGACATATTCAGTAGCTCGAGCCTTTATATTGAATCCATTGATATCATCGCATTGTTTGAAGACATGATATATTTGAAATATCATTTCCCAAGCTCTGTATCACTCTGCTCTGCTTCATTTGCCCATAACCTATTGAGAAATAAAAAAATATTTATCAATAATCAAAATTGATAAAAGAATTTAAACTGAATCGATCTAAAGAAATTTGAGATCTAGATAGCTACCTTCTTAAATATGGAGATAATCTGGGCTATCTAATTTATATAAACAATCATAAACTTCAACGATAGCAATCATGTTTATATTGAGTTTGACTCCTCCCAGGACTCCTTGGATTTCCTTTACGAACATAAACATTTTTTGTCTGAAATTTCTGTCAGAGGTTGTTTTAACAACAGAAGACTGGTTTTAATAGATTTTGAAAAATGAAAATAGGGTGGAAGGCGACGGTAGGGAATTAATTGGAGTTTAGGGTTTCTCTTAGGATGCTGTCCCATTTCCTTAAAATACATTAAAGTCCTTACTTAACTTATAATTATTTAAAACTTGATCCTAAACTTATAATTATTTAAACTTGATTCTATTTTTAATTCAATTCAAACTTTGACCTGTACATAACTCATACCTCCAAAACATATAATTTCTTCCATATAAAAAAGGACTGTATTTCTTTTCAACTTTTAGATCAATCAATTTTTTTATCATGTTTAAAACCATTGTAAAATATTTTTAATATAAATTGACTTTTAATTGTGACGTCTAGTTTTAAGACGATAAGAAAATGAGAAATTATTAATGAATTATAAATTATTATTTTGTTATGAAGTAGACGATAAAAGTTCGTCTTGTGTCTTCTTATTTTTGATCGATAACTTATTTTGAGGAAGTAGACGATGCAAGTTCGTTTTGGGTGTCCTCAATTTTCAATACATATCTGATTCTGAAAAAGTAGACGATAAAAGTTCTTCTTGAGTCTATTCGGTATTTTGGTTTTAGTCGATTGTTGGACTTGAAAAATAAGACACTCAGTTTGTGGCAAACAAATGTAAAGATTATTTGACATAATAAAGAATTGTTAATTATAGTTTCCGCATATGTCAACGGGTATGAACAAAGATTGGGAAGAGTTATTGAATTTCTCTAGTCGCTGAAGTAGCGTAGTTGCCCGAATTTACTTGGTGTGATAAACTCTATAATTTTATCTTCTAAGGGATTTTAAGAGGAAGTGAAGGTGGTATTTAAGTGCATTTGGTATGATGTACATTCCGGAGCTACGAGAGTTCAAATTGATAAATACAGATTTGTTAGCATAAATCGTAAACGAAAGTGTCAATATCAAAATGAGCCAAACAAGTATTCTATGCCAAAGACATTGGTAATAAACTGGGTTGGAATATGATATTACTATTTTTTTTATTATTGTTCAATATTGTTCAAATGTTGATGTTTATTTTTTTTGTTATCGTTTTTTTCTTTCAGGTATAAATGTCACCTCTGAAGAGCTTTCAGTTAGGAATTTTGCAGTTACAACTCAATTTCCTTAAGAAGAAGAAAATACGCGTGACTCTTCATCACAGATTCTAGTTGATGATCTATTTGAGGATTACATGTCTACACCTGAGGATGTGCACAATCTTACTAATCCCGCACCATTCACTGATGAAGGAACAAATATAGAGTCTTCCAGTTCCTAGAGAAGGCAAGGAAGCAACAAAATCTTTGAATTGACCAACTTGACAACTAGTGGAGAAAAAGTGCGGGTCACATTTGAACTAATTCAAATGAAGTTGTGCTGCAAGAATATGGGTTTATGGAGTTGGCATTTGAGGGCCACTATTCAAGAGAATGATATTATCCCCATTGCACAGTTCATTGGCGTCACCTCACCCCACCACCTTAGATCATCTGTGATAGTCCTTAATCGAAAATTAATCATTTTTAATATAAATTTTTGTTTGAAATTATTCATTAATTTATTATAAATCGTTTATATTTAAGGATAAATTTGATTTAGAGGATATTGAGAGTTATCGAACGACACTTTAAGACACATGAAGACAAAGTGGGAGGATTGGAGGTACAAAATAAATGCCAATAAAATAAGGTTTCACGAGAGAAATGTTTTTTTGGGAAAACGACTTAGCGTCATTTCATTAAAAATTCCCAAAAACGGGAAAAAAACCACGAGTTTAAGAGATCATTCTAGACAGGCCTAGAATGATTTTGAAGTCGTAACATTCTGAATAAAAGCTAAAAACGTAAATGAATTATCTGTTTACAATGCTTTCAATTCTAGTGAGTTTAAAAAACGGTAAATTCCAGTTCCTGCAGATATTCCAGTTCTGCTCCGTGCTTGGAATTCCTCTCCACGTTCTCGCGAGGGCGCTGCAATCCGATACAATATCTTTCCATAACTCGTCAATGCTCCTGCTGGTTCTGTCATATACCCTTGCATTTCGTTCTTGCCAAATGTTATACACCACTGCTCCAAAGCCGCACTTGAACACGCTTGTTGCAAATCTATTTCCCTTGGCTTTGAGTAGTGTCGTTTCTTTGATTTCATTCCATTCGCTCGGGAAACTGATCAGCTCCAGGCTTTTATAGAATCTGTCCCAAAGCTCCGAAGCAACACAACAACTCCCGAATATGTGATCTATGGTTTCTTCATTTCCTATGCATAGAAGACAGCTCGCATCCGGGATGCTCATATACTTACTGATACGATCACGTGTGCTGAGTCTTTCCTAGAAGGCGAGCCATAGGATGAACTAGTGTCGAGGGATAATTTTCGTTGACCATACAAGAGGAGCCCATTCTACTTTCTGCGCTTTTTCCCGGATTACCTCCGATATTTTCTTAAATACCAGCTTCCCATTGTCCTCAGCTTTCCATTCATGAATATCCGGTCTGTCGTGTAGTTGTATGTTACTTATATGATCAAGTATCCTCTTTCCTTCTGGAATTCTTCTCAAGAGCAAGTTCCAATTCCCCTATTTGATGTCTCTGATTTTCGCTTTTGCGTAGTCCCTTCTGATACGAGTATTTTGAAGCTTCTCCTTGTCGATGATAGGCTGATTTTCAAACCAATGGTCGTGCCAGAATAGAGTGCCTTTCCCGTCCCCTAGTCGGATGTCATAAAGATCTGCAATATCGCTTCTTAGTTTAAGAATCTTTTTTAGAGACCAGCTCATACCTTCGTGAATTTTGCAGGTCCAGATGCTGGTTTCGTGTTTCATAAATCTCGTATGCACCCATTTGATCCATAGTGACTCCTGATTGCGCTCCAAAGCCCACAGATGCTTGAAGGTTAGAGCCTTATTCCACTCGATACAGTTCTTCAAGTCGATGCCTCCCTCGTCCTTCGGTTTGTAGAGAGCGGTCCATTTGACTTTCTTTCCTCCTCTTCCACTATTACCCCAGATAAAGTTTCTCATCAGTGTGTCGAGTTCCTTCATTACCTTCTTCGGAATGACCATTTGCTGCGCCCAATAGCCAACTATGCCCATAACCACGGTTTTGATAAGTTTGATCCTCTCTGCATAAGAAAGTTTTTTCGCTGCCCAGACAGATATCGTGTTTTTTACCTTTTCAATCAGCGGCTTACAGTGTGAGATCTCGATCTGCTTCGCAGTTAATGGAATTCCTAAGTACCTTATGGGAAATCTGCCTTCCTTGATGCCCATGATGTTGAAGATGTCCTGCTTTGTTTTGTCCTTCACGCCTCCATAAAATGCCACACTTTTGCTTTCATTAATAGTTAAACCTGTTACCTCAGAAAAGAACGTTAGTGCAGCCCTAATAGTTTTAATGGAATCAACGTCCGCGTGCGCTAGAATGAACAAATCGTCAGCAAAGCATAAATGTGTTACCTCCTCTACCTCACAGAATGGGTGAAAGATGTATGGACGATTCTTTCGGAACATCGCGAAGATGCTCTCAAAGATCGCCATGATAGCTACGAAAATGTAAGAAGAGAGGGGGTCCCCTTGCCTTACCCCGTTTTCACCCTTGAAATAGCCTCTGTGGACTCCATTGACGCTAACAACAAAGTAGGATGATGAAACGCATTGCATAATCCAATCGATAAAAATCATAGTAAAAGAAGAAACAACCAGAAAGTCTCGAATGGCTTCCCATCTAACAGAGTCAAAAGCTTTCTTGATATCTATTTTGAAAGTCACTCTCGGGGATATTTTCTTTTTCCCATAGCCTTTTAATAGGCTCTGCATGAGAAGAATATTATGAGAGATTGTCCTACCGGGGATGAATGCAGATTGATTACGATTTATTATTTTTCCTATAACATTTTTAAAACGTTTAGAAATGATTTTTGAAATTATTTTATAAATCACATTGCAGCAGGAAATTGGTCTAAAATCTTGTACTTTCTCAGGTACCGCAGTTTTGGGGATCAAGGTTAGGACCGATGTATTCCATTGCTTTAACATCTTCCTATTTTTGAAAAACTCCAGAACCCCATCAGTAACATCTTTACCCACAACCGACCAATTATCTTTGAAGAACTGTGCATTAAACCCATCAGGACCCGGGCTTTTATTCCCATCAATACTAAACAGAGCTTCTTTAACCTCAACCTTCGTGACCACCCTTATCAACTCGCGACTATCTTCTGCAGAGATTTTCCTATCAATAATTTGATACAAGGTATTCAGGTGACTTTGATGCTGCTTTCTTGTACCCATAAGCTGCTTATAGAAAACAATAGCCAGATCTTGGACACACTTTTGACCTTGAACATATTCACCATCATCATTCTTCAGCCTGTACACATTGTTTCTCATGTTTCTAGCCTTGCATTTTCTGTAGAAGAAAGCTGTGTTTTTGTCACCCAACGAAAGCCAGCTCTGTCTTGATTTCTGTCTAACAAAATTCTCTTCAAGCAAACTCAGCTTCCTGAAGTTTTCAAGCGCATATCTTTCTGTTTCATTGAGTTGTTCATCACTATCATCCTTTAATAACTTTTTCTGAACCTCTTCCAGTTCTTCTCTAGCAGCCAGAACTCTATTGGAGATATTGCTGAACTTCTTCTTGTCAAAGCTTTGGAGATGATTCTTCAGGAGCTTAAGCTTCTCAGAAACCCTGTACATGTTGGAACCTTTGACATCTGTTGACCATACGCTTTTGAGGATACCCTTGAATTTATCGTTATCCATCCAAAAATTGAAAATTTTAAAGGACCTTTTGAACCTTTCTTCCTTTTCCCAGAACAATTTAATCGGGCAGTGATCAGATATACCCAGATTCAAAACATGAAATTGACTTCTCGGAAATTGGTTAATCCAGTTCTCATTTACCAGACATCTGTCAATTCTACTTTTTCTAATTTGTTCATTCCCTCTCGTAGAAGACCAAGTGAAGAAGTTCCCAGAATTGGTAGGCTCGATACAACCCATATCTCTGATGCAGTCATTAAATTCAATCATATCCCGAGTAATTTCAGATTTTGGGCTATGATCAGATTCGTTTCTAGTTACGTTATAATCACCGAGGACAGCACAAGATTTATCAATACCGATCCAGTTTCTAAGACAATTCCAGAGGAGTCTTCTTTCCGTGCTTGAGTTGCTACCATAGATAATAGCAAGATTAAACACGATTCTTGTGATTCTGTCTTTGACCTCCACCAGGATTGCTTGATCATTCGAAAAAAGAGTCATCACCTCAACAACTTTGTTATCCCAAATAACCCAGATTCTGCCCGTTTTGTCATTTGAGTTGTGAATGATTTCCCAGCTACTATCAATACACAGTTTGCTAACCTTCTCAACGTTCCGACTTTTGACTTTTGTCTCAAGAATACCCATAATAGTGATCTTCTGATTCTCAATGATCCTCCTGATTTCTTTACATTTTAGAGGGTCATTGAGTCCCCTTATGTTCCATGTCACTATATTCATGAATGAATATAAGTGTTGGGTTCCTGACTTTCCAGACTGTCTTGGACCTCTTCATCAGAGAAATCATAAGCATCACTTGCCTCACTATCCTCAATGGCTACAGTTTGATTACATGGAATACTATTGCCATTGAGTGAGGGTTGCCTCATGTAGATCTCATCTTCTCCCGTGATAGATTTAGTAGCTTCTGGATCCAGGATCTTTCTGCTTTGTCTTCGATTTTCATCTTGTTCTACTTTAGTAGGTCTTTTCTGACTTTGAACCTCTTCATTACTAGATTCATGTTTGTTATCGGTTTTTATTCGCCCTACTTCAGAATTAAGGCTCACTGCCTTATTCAAGACCAAATTGTCTTCTTCTGCAGTTGATCTTTTGATTTCACAAAACCTAAGATTTCCCAGTCCATTCTCAAGAGCTTCTTTATTACTTATTCCAAGATTCTCTTGTTCATCATCTCGAAAGGTGGCTCTGAGCCCAAGGGTCAGGTCATTTCGAATTTTGATGACATTATTTTTTAGGTTCCTGCTTGCATTCCTAGAACTGTGAAGAGTAGACTCACGACCTATTGGAGTGCCTTCAGATCCAATTTTGCTTGTTTCATATGGGCCAAGTATTCCCCGTCTCATAAATCTTTGAATTTCAGAAACTTTGGAACTAGGACATGTAGTTACATCAAGACCAGTTCTTTGATCAGTATTGGGATCGGCGGAGTTAGGACCAACAATAGTATCATCCACAATAATAGGACTTGTGCCAGTATTAGGACCAATATAGTCGGGATCAGCAATGGTTGCACATTTTTCATCAGGACCTGTAGTAGCAAGTTCGGTAACTTGAGTAGTTTCATGATCAACAAGTCCAAGACCAGGCTTAATATGGTCAATATGGCTAGGAACAGTAGCTTTATGAGAAGCTCTAGGACCGGTGTGTCTATGTCCATCTTTATCATGACCGATACCCTGACCAGGACTGACATTTTAAACAAGACCTATTCTTGAGAAAACAGAATCCCTAGGACCGGTGCCCTGAACATGACCAATATGATCAACGTTAGTAGGGCCAGCTTGTACCCTTACCCACTTCATTCATTTTCCTATCTTCTTCCTTACCCTTATCTGTTCTTGCTTTTGGTTACCCATCTTATCATCCTTAGTGCGTTCATTGCTGTTAAGTTCAGACCTGTTCACATTTCTCTCAACCTGAGCCTGGTTAGAGTCATTAATATCGCTTACTTGAGTGTTGTTATTGGCCTTCGATTTTAGATTATTATTGACTGGACATTTATTCGTAGCGTGTGTGAAAGTGCTACACCATATACATCGATTTGGTTTCCATTCGTATTGTACTCCAATGTCAAATAAATTTCCCAGTCTATCTTTAAGTTCAAGCTTGATTGGAAGAGAGCTACTTGGATGGATTTCGACACTAACTCTGGCCACAGATGCACGCTCGTAACCTTCCATTGCTGGGTCAAACATAAGTGGTTTGCCTATAATGCTTGAAATATAGGCCAGGCCCATCGGGTTGCACATGTGTGGTGGAACATTCTTGAGATTTACCCAAATTTGTTCAAGTTCAGGCGGTCTATGATTAGTATTAAGTTCCTCGCTCCACTTGTACAACTTGAATCTTTTTCCCCTGATAAAAGTATATTCGCTCTCTATGATCGACTTTATTTCGCTTCCATTCCTGAAGGATAGAAAGTAGAATCCGTGATCATTGATTGTGATCCTCTCTAGACTAGAGGATTCCCACTGACCCATCAACGTTCTTTTAACCTCAGCAAATGGTGCTTTCATGTTGCCCATAAAATGACCAACTATGACAAACTCCCATGTCTTGACACATTTTTCTTCAATTTCGGGTAGGAGATTAAATCGGTGCGGATGATCAAGTGTAATTACCTTTGGGAATAAGGTGTCTATCTGGAATTTTCCCTTTTCTGGATCGCTCATGGCATTTCCATTCCACACATTTCCTTCTTGCCAAGTTTTATTTGGGTTGCTCATGATAGTGTACACCTTTGTTTTATTATATTTCGAAATTTCCTTCATGGCGTCAACCGTCCACTTGATCACTTCATCATATTGGTCTTTGTTGAAGAGATTCCAATTCTTTAGATAGTGACTTTTGAACTGAGCATTCAACTGATCATTTCTTTCTTGGGGCATTGTAATCTCTTGTTTATTAATTTGGAAAAATAGTTTCTTCATCTGGTTTCTCAGTCCTGCCAAATTTGCTATTTCGTTTTTTCTCATTGACCACGTTGGACCAGCAGTAAGATCTTTGTTATCAGCCTGAGTATTTTCTTTGCCAGGAATTGCAGCAGTAGGAGGAGCTGAGGAGGTGACTGTTTCAGGGATGTTATCTTTCTTGACTTGTTTGTTCTTTTCGGCCCATCTAACCCTTATATTTCCCACAAAACCGTTGCCTTCAATTATTCCGATCTTCTTTAGAATATCCCCTTTAGTGCTCTTCTCTTGTGTATCAGTTTTCCTCTTTTGAATACTATCAATTGGTATTTCAGGATCCATATTAACGAGTGGAGAAAACGCACCCAGGTTCAATATCTCAGGGTTAGCCTCGGGTGTCACAGTTTCCTTGGAGTTTACTTCAGCATTCTTCTTAGAACTTGAGTTATTTGCCTTCATGTTTTTCCTTTCTTTGATTTTCGATTCATTCTTACCCTTCTTAGCTGTTTTAGAATTATTTGATCTAGTTTCTTGATCGATCTTTTCAATTTCAGCACTTGTTTTGGAAGAATTATGCCTCTTTGCTTTTGGTTTGATCTTTGTTGCCGATATCTTCTTCATGGATTTATGATATTCGAGGTCGCATATTATTGTTTCATCATAGTCAGTGCTATCGTCTGATTCCAAATCAACGTCTATGCTTTGGTTCTTTTGATTCGACTGATGGCTCATAGCTTTGTTAGTAGATTTATTATCTTGGCGATTAGGACCGGTAGAAGGTGGATATGTGATGTCAGGACCGACATTTAAAGAGATAGGACCGGCATTAGAAGAGTTAGGACTGACATTAGAAGATCTAGGACTGGCATTAGAAGAGCTAGGACCAGCATTTGAAGAGCTATGACCGACGTTTGAAGAGCTAGGACCGGCATTTGAAGAGATATGACCAATGCCATGAGTAGTTTTAGTGTATCCAGGACCGGCGTGTTCAGGATGAATGACTTGAATATTCATGTTATCCACCCTTGTTAGACCCAACTTTTTTGCAACCAAATTATCTTTTTCAGACTCATCCAAGCGAAAACCGTTGGTTAACCCCATATTAGACCCGGCCAAGCGAAAACCGTTGGCTAACCCCTCATCAGACCCGGCCAAGCGAAAACCGTTGGATAATTCTTCTAGTTTCATACATTCTTCACCTCTTATACCCTGACTTAAATTCTGACCCAACTTATTTGTAGCTTCCATGAGATCCATACCCAGACCCAGATTGTCATTCATGATGTCATCAATCAACGAATCAATATAGTTTTCAGTCAAGCTTTCACCATTAGCTATACTAATCAAGTTCAGTTCATCATCCTTTATATCTGTATTATTAGGCTTTTCTAATTTAGCTGAATTTATTTTCATGAATAGCTCTAACTTAGATTCAATTTTTTCAGTGTTTCCAGATTCTGTTAGACTATGTCCTTTAACAGTTTCAGCTAGATGTGCAGGCTGTTTAGAAGATCCTGCAATTTTAGCCTCAGTTTCAGAATCCTGGGCGCATTTAGTGTCTTCTGTCCAACCTTTTTCAAGCCTAGTACATAGTCTGGATATCTGACTTTCCATTTGATCCTTAGCAAGACAGGTAGACTTAGCATTCTGATCATTAATGGAACCCGAGACTTTTAAATTTGCAAGATTTCTCATTGTAGAACAAGACTCTGAAATTATATCCTTCTTTGGACCTAATGGACTCTGAGCAGCTGATATCTCCAACCCTGTAAAGGCAATTTCAAAATGATCTATTTTGCCCAGTTTAGCATCCTCTTTAGTAGGACCGGTAAAATTTGTTTTCTGATCTTTCTCTGCACCTGAATTACCCAAACTGTCAAGTTTTCCTGCTTTTGAAACTGACCCCGATCTTGTAATATTCTTTGAACCTATTAATTCTCGATCAACAGTCTTATTCAGCTCTGTCATACTTACCTCAATAGGAACACCAGTACCAACTTCAGTAGGATCATTCAAAACAGACATAAATCTCAGCATAATGTTTTCACCCGATTCAGAAACAGACCCCAATTTTGAGCTTTCAATAGGACCCAATAAACCTGTACAATTTATGTCATTTTCCTGCATTACCTTAGAGCCTTTTTGACTGATTATCTCCAACATTGGGACTGAATTTTCAGCACAAGCGACCCGATTGTCATCAATTTTAACAAGACAAGATTTCAAATCCAATTTCCCAACCGAATGACCGGTCAGGTCTAGGGTACCAACCAGCGACTCTAACGGTCCATTCTGTGCAGCAAGTCCAGTAACAACAGAATTTTCTGGAATTAAAGTCCTATCATTTCTATATGCAGTACTGTCTTTTCCTATCAATTCAATTCTATCATTTCTATTATGAACATGCATATTGTTACAGTATGAATCCCCAATAGAACTATTCTCATGTAATTCATCAGCATGTGGAAAAGAACTCATACCCGATGATTTATTTGGCATAGAATCAATAGGCGCATCTTCTCCGTTGTTTAGGACTTCATCCATGATTTCTGGCTTCTGCTTCCTGGGATTGTTAAGAGACCTGCGAGTTCGTCTATCAGACCTAGCCTTGCTGCTTGTCGACGGCCCCTTCAACACCTTCTTAGGATCATCAGGGCGAACTTGAAGGACGCCCCTTGCCCGAGTAACTACACTGGACGGGCGCATACCAGTCATTGGAAAGATCAAGCGCAAACTGCCTAATCTTCAAAGGAGCCACAGAGGTTGGAATTCTGCAGCAAAGGGTGGGCGCAAACAGCACGATTGGAAACCAATCGCACCGGAACAGGGGCTTGAAAATAATTGCTCAAACAAGAAAGGGTTTAAGCAATTTTGGAACAGTCTGTAGCTACGAAAGCTTCCTCCAGACCGAACACTTGATTCAAACGGCGATAAAGAAGTTCAATGGAGACCTACCCGCGCCTCGTGGTGTGGTTTGATGTCCCGACCGAGGTCCGAACTAACCTGTAAACGAAAAGTGAGAAGAGGAGGGCGACCGACGCCGATT